>NC_091203.1:6121015-6286430 GCF_040958095.1 Procambarus clarkii | reverse complement strand
GTGGGTTGGTGGTACTGGTGTGTTGGTGGTATTGGTGTGTTGGTGGTGCTGGTATGTTGTGGTGCTGGTGTGTTGGTGGTACTGGTGTGTTGGTAGTACTGGTGTGTTGGTGGTACTGGTGGGTTGGTGGTACTGGTGGGTTGGTGGTACTGGTGGGTTGGTGGTACTGGTGGGTTGGTGGTACTGGTGGGTTGGTGGTACTGGTGAGTTGGCGGTACTGGTGTGTTGGTGGTACTGGTGGGTTGGTGGTACTGGTGGGTTGGTGGTACTGGTGGGTTGGTGGTACTGGTGGGTTGGTTGTACTGGTGGGTTGGTGGTACTGTTGTGTTGGTGGTACTGGTGGGTTAGTGGTACTAATGTGTTGGTGGTACTGATGGGTTGGTGGTACTGGTGTGTTGGTGGTACTGGTGGGTTGGTGGTACTGGTGTGTTGGTGGTACTGATGGGTTGGTGGTACTGGTGGGTTGGTGGTACTTATGTGTTGGTGGTACTGATGGGTTGGTGGTACTGGTGTGTTGGTGGTACTGGCGTGTTGGTGGTACTGGTGTGTTGGTGGTACTGGTGTGTTGGTGGTACTGTTGTGTTTGTGGTACTGGTGGGTTGGTGGTACTGGTGGGTTGGTGGTACTGGTGTGTTGGTGGTACTGATGGGTTGGTGGTACTGGTGTGTTGGTGGTACTGGTGGGTTGGTGGTACTGGTGGGTTGGTGGTGCTGGTGTGTTGGTGGTGCTGGTGTGTTGGTGGTACTGGTGGGTTTATGGTACTGGTGGGTTGGTGGTACAGGTGGGTTGGTGGTACTGGTGGGTTGGTGGTACTGGTGGGTTGGTGGTACTGGTGGGTTGGTGGTACTGGTGGGTTGGTGGTACTGGTGGGTTGGTGGTACTGGTGTGTTGGTGGTACTGGTGTGTTGGTGGTACTGGTGTATTGGTGGTACTGGTGTGTTGGTGGTACTGGTGTGTTGGTGGTTCTGGTGGGTTGGTGGTACTGGTGGGTTGGTGGTACTGGTGTGTTGGTGGTACTGGTGTGTTGGTGGTACTGGTGTGTTGGTGGTACTGGTAAGTTGGTGGTACTGGTGTGTTGGTGGTATTGGTGTGTTGGTGGTGCTGGTGTGTTGGTGGTGCTGGTGAGTTGGTGGTGCTGGTGAGTTGGTGGTGCTGGTGTGTTGGTGGTACTGGTGTGTTGGTGGTGCTGGTGTGTTGGTGGTTCTGGTGTGTTGGTGGTACTGGTGAGTTGGTGGTACTGGTGTGTTGGTGGTGCTGGTGTGTTGGTGGTGCTGGTGTGTTGCTGGTACTGGTGTGTTGGTGGTACTGGTGTGTTGGTGGTACTGGTGGGTTGGTGGTACTGGTGCGTTGGTGGTACTGGTGTGTTGGTGGTACTGGTGTGTTGGTGCTACTGGTGTGTTGGTGCTACTGGTTGGTTGGTGGTACTGGTGTGTTGGTGGTATTGGTGTGTTGGTGGTGCTGGTGTGATGGTGGTGCTGGTGTATTGGTGGTGCTGGTTTGTTGGTGGTACTGGTGTGTTGGTAGTACTGGTTTGTTGGTGGTACTGGTGGGTTGGTGGTACTGGTGGGTTGGTGGTATTGGTGTGTTGGTGGTATTGGTGTGTTGGTGGTACTGGTGTGTTGGTGGTACTGGTGTGTTGGTAGTACTGGTGTGTTGGTAGTACTGGTGTTTGGTGATACTGGTGTGTTGGTGGTATTGGTGTGTTGGTGGTACTGGTGTGTTGGTGGTGCTGGTGTGTTGGTGGTGCTGGTGTGTTGGTGGTGCTGGTGTGTTGGTAGTACTGGTGAGTTGGTGGTACTGGTGTGTTGGTGGTACTGGTGAGTTGGTGGTACTGGTGTGTTGGTGGTACTGGTGTGTTGGTGGTACTGGTGGGTTGGTGGTACTGGTGGGTTGGTGGTACTGGTGGGTTGGTGGTACTGGTGTGTTGGTGGTACTGGTGGGTTGGTGGTACTGGTGGGTTGGTGGTACTGGTGTGTTGGTGGTACTGATGGGTTGGTGGTACTGATGGGTTGGTGGTACTGATGGGTTGGTGGTACTGGTGTGTTGGTGGTACTGGTGGGTTGGTGGTACTGGTGGGTTGGTGGTACTGGTGGGTTGGTGGTACTGGTGTGTTGGTGGTACTGGTGGGTTGGTGGTACTGGTGGGTTGGTGGTACTGGTGTGTTGGTGGTACTGATGGGTTGGTGGTACTGATGGGTTGGTGGTACTGATGGGTTGGTGGTACTGGTGTGTTGGTGGTACTGATGGGTTGGTGGTACTGATGGGTTGGTGGTACTGATGGGTTGGTGGTACTGGTGTGTTGGTGGTACTGGTGGGTTGGTGGTACTGGTGGGTTGGTGGTACTGGTGGGTTGGTGGTACTGGTGTGTTGGTGGTACTGGTGGGTTGGTGGTACTGGTGGGTTGGTGGTACTGGTGTGTTGGTGGTACTGATGGGTTGGTGGTACTGATGGGTTGGTGGTACTGATGGGTTGGTGGTACTGGTGTGTTGGTGGTACTGGTGGGTTGGTGGTACTGGTGGGTTGGTGGTACTGGTGGGTTGGTGGTACTGTTGTGTTGGTGGTACTGGTGGGTTGGTGGTACTAATGTGTTGGTGGTACTGATGGGTTGGTGGTACTGGTGTGTTGGTGGTACTGGTGGGTTGGTGGTACTGGTGTGTTGGTGGTACTGATGGGTTCGTGGTACTGGTGGGTTGGTGGTACTAATGTGTTGGTGGTACTGATGGGTTGGTGGTACTGGTGTGTTGGTGGTACTGGTGTGTTGGTGGTACTGGTGTGTAGGTGGTACTGGTGTGTTGGTGGTACTGTTGTGTTGGTGGTACTGATGGGTTGGTGGTACTGGTGGGTTGGTGGTACTGGTGGGTTGGTGGTACTGGTGGGTTGGTGGTACTGGTAGGTTGGTGGTACTGGTGTGTTGGTGGTACTGGTGGGTTGGTGGTACTGGTGGGTTGGTGGTACTGGTGGGTTGGTGGTACTGGTGTGTTGGTGGTACTGGTGGGTTGGTGGTACTGGTGGGTTGGTGGTACTGGTAGGTTGGTGGTACTGGTGTGTTGGTGGTACTGGTGTGTTGGTGGTACTGGTGTATTGGTGGTACTGGTGTGTTGGTGGTACTGGTGTGTTGGTGGTACTGGTGTGTTGGTGGTACTGGTGTGTTGGTGGTTCTGGTGTGTTGGTGGTACTGGTGTGTTGGTAGTACTGGTGAGTTGGTGGTACTGATGGGTTGGTGGTATTGGTGGGTTGGTGGTATTGGTGGGTTGGTGGTACTGTTGTGTTGGTGGTACTGGTGGGTTGGTGGTACTAATGTGTTGGTGGTACTGATGGGTTGGTGGTACTGGTGTGTTGGTGGTACTGGTGGGTTGGTGGTACTGGTGTGTTGGTGGTACTGGTGTGTTGGTGGTACTGGTGGGTTGGTGGTACTAATGTGTTGGTGGTACTGATGGGTTGGTGGTACTGGTGTGTTGGTGGTACTGGTGTGTTGGTGGTACTGGTGAGTTGGTGGTACTGGTGTGTTGGTGGTGCTGGTATGTTGGTGGTGCTGGTGTGTTGGTGGTACTGGTGTGTTGGTGGTACTGGTGTGTTGGTGGTACTGGTGGGTTGGTGGTACTGGTGCGTTGGTGGTACTGGTGTGTTGGTGGTACTGGTGTGTTGGTGCTACTGGTGTGTTGGTGCTACTGGTTGGTTGGTGGTACTGGTGTGTTGGTGGTATTGGTGTGTTGGTGGTGCTGGTGTGATGGTGGTGCTGGTGTATTGGTGGTGCTGGTTTGTTGGTGGTACTGGTGTGTTGGTAGTACTGGTTTGTTGGTGGTACTGGTGGGTTGGTGGTACTGGTGGGTTGGTGGTATTGGTGTGTTGGTGGTATTGGTGTGTTGGTGGTACTGGTGTGTTGGTGGTACTGGTGTGTTGGTAGTACTGGTGTGTTGGTAGTACTGGTGTTTGGTGATACTGGT
This sequence comes from Procambarus clarkii, assembly GCF_040958095.1. Taxonomy (NCBI): domain Eukaryota; kingdom Metazoa; phylum Arthropoda; class Malacostraca; order Decapoda; family Cambaridae; genus Procambarus; species Procambarus clarkii. The sequence continues at coordinate 6,282,487 of NC_091203.1, read as the reverse complement.
GTGTTGGTGGTATTGGTGTGTTGGTGGTACTGGTGTGTTGGTGGTGCTGGTGTGTTGGTGGTGCTGGTGTGTTGGTGGTGCTGGTGTGTTGGTAGTACTGGTGAGTTGGTGGTACTGGTGTGTTGGTGGTACTGGTGAGTTGGTGGTACTGGTGTGTTGGTGGTACTGGTGTGTTGGTGGTACTGGTGGGTTGGTGGTACTGGTGGGTTGGTGGTACTGGTGGGTTGGTGGTACTGGTGTGTTGGTGGTACTGGTGGGTTGGTGGTACTGGTGGGTTGGTGGTACTGGTGTGTTGGTGGTACTGATGGGTTGGTGGTACTGATGGGTTGGTGGTACTGATGGGTTGGTGGTACTGGTGTGTTGGTGGTACTGGTGGGTTGGTGGTACTGGTGGGTTGGTGGTACTGGTGGGTTGGTGGTACTGGTGTGTTGGTGGTACTGGTGGGTTGGTGGTACTGGTGGGTTGGTGGTACTGGTGTGTTGGTGGTACTGATGGGTTGGTGGTACTGATGGGTTGGTGGTACTGATGGGTTGGTGGTACTGGTGTGTTGGTGGTACTGATGGGTTGGTGGTACTGATGGGTTGGTGGTACTGATGGGTTGGTGGTACTGGTGTGTTGGTGGTACTGGTGGGTTGGTGGTACTGGTGGGTTGGTGGTACTGGTGGGTTGGTGGTACTGGTGTGTTGGTGGTACTGGTGGGTTGGTGGTACTGGTGGGTTGGTGGTACTGGTGTGTTGGTGGTACTGATGGGTTGGTGGTACTGATGGGTTGGTGGTACTGATGGGTTGGTGGTACTGGTGTGTTGGTGGTACTGGTGGGTTGGTGGTACTGGTGGGTTGGTGGTACTGGTGGGTTGGTGGTACTGTTGTGTTGGTGGTACTGGTGGGTTGGTGGTACTAATGTGTTGGTGGTACTGATGGGTTGGTGGTACTGGTGTGTTGGTGGTACTGGTGGGTTGGTGGTACTGGTGTGTTGGTGGTACTGATGGGTTCGTGGTACTGGTGGGTTGGTGGTACTAATGTGTTGGTGGTACTGATGGGTTGGTGGTACTGGTGTGTTGGTGGTACTGGTGTGTTGGTGGTACTGGTGTGTAGGTGGTACTGGTGTGTTGGTGGTACTGTTGTGTTGGTGGTACTGATGGGTTGGTGGTACTGGTGGGTTGGTGGTACTGGTGGGTTGGTGGTACTGGTGGGTTGGTGGTACTGGTAGGTTGGTGGTACTGGTGTGTTGGTGGTACTGGTGGGTTGGTGGTACTGGTGGGTTGGTGGTACTGGTGGGTTGGTGGTACTGGTGTGTTGGTGGTACTGGTGGGTTGGTGGTACTGGTGGGTTGGTGGTACTGGTAGGTTGGTGGTACTGGTGTGTTGGTGGTACTGGTGTGTTGGTGGTACTGGTGTATTGGTGGTACTGGTGTGTTGGTGGTACTGGTGTGTTGGTGGTACTGGTGTGTTGGTGGTACTGGTGTGTTGGTGGTTCTGGTGTGTTGGTGGTACTGGTGTGTTGGTAGTACTGGTGAGTTGGTGGTACTGATGGGTTGGTGGTATTGGTGGGTTGGTGGTATTGGTGGGTTGGTGGTACTGTTGTGTTGGTGGTACTGGTGGGTTGGTGGTACTAATGTGTTGGTGGTACTGATGGGTTGGTGGTACTGGTGTGTTGGTGGTACTGGTGGGTTGGTGGTACTGGTGTGTTGGTGGTACTGGTGTGTTGGTGGTACTGGTGGGTTGGTGGTACTAATGTGTTGGTGGTACTGATGGGTTGGTGGTACTGGTGTGTTGGTGGTACTGGTGTGTTGGTGGTACTGGTGTGTAGGTGGTACTGGTGTGTTGGTGGTACTGTTGTGTTGGTGGTACTGTTGTGTTTGTGGTACTGATGGGTTGGTGGTACTGTTGTGTTTGTGGTACTGGTGTGTTGGTGGTACTGTTGTGTTTGTGGTACTGATGGGTTGGTGGTACTGGTGGGTTGGTGGTACTGGTGGGTTGGTGGTACTGGTGGGTTGGTGGTACTGGTGGGTTGGTGGTACTGGTGGGTTTATGGTACTGGTGGGTTGGTGGTACTGGTGGGTTGGTGGTACTGGTGGGTTGGTGGTACTGGTGTGTTGGTGGTACTGGTGGGTTGGTGGTACTGGTGTATTGGTGGTTCTGGTGTGTTGGTGGTACTGGTGGGTTGGTGGTTCTGGTGGGTTGGTGGTACTGGTGGGTTGGTGGTACTGGTGGGTTGGTGGTTCTGGTGGGTTGGTGGTACTGGTGGGTTGGTGGTTCTGGTGGGTTGGTGGTACTGGTGGGTTGGTTGTACTGGTGTGGTGGTGGTACTGATGGGTTGGTGGTACTGGTGGGTTGGTTGTACTGGTGTGGTGGTGGTACTGGTGTGGTGGTGGTACTGGTGTGTTGGTGGTACTGGTGGGTTGGTGGTACTGGTGTGTTGGTGGTACTGGTGTGTTGGTGGTACTGGTGGGTTGGTGGTACTGGTGGGTTGGTGGTACTGGTGGGTTGGTGGTACTGGTGGGTTGGTGGTACTGGTGGGTTGGTGGTACTGGTGGGTTGGTGGTACTGGTGGGTTGGTGGTACTGGTGTGTTGGTGGTACTGGTGGGTTGGTGGTACTGGTGGGTTGGTGGTACTGGTGGGTTGGTGGTACTGGTGGGTTGGTGGTACTGGTGGGTTGGTGGTACTGGTGGGTTGGTGGTACTGGTAGGTTGGTGGTACTGGTGTGTTGGTGGTACTGGTGGGTTGGTGGTACTGGTGGGTTGGTGGTACTGGTGGGTTGGTGGTACTGGTGTGTTGGTGGTACTGGTGGGTTGGTGGTACTGGTGGGTTGGTGGTACTGGTAGGTTGGTGGTACTGGTGTGTTGGTGGTACTGGTGTGTTGGTGGTACTGGTGTATTGGTGGTACTGGTGTGTTGGTGGTACTGGTGTGTTGGTGGTACTGGTGTGTTGGTGGTACTGGTGTGTTGGTGGTTCTGGTGTGTTGGTGGTACTGGTGTGTTGGTAGTACTGGTGAGTTGGTGGTACTGATGGGTTGGTGGTATTGGTGGGTTGGTGGTATTGGTGGGTTGGTGGTACTGTTGTGTTGGTGGTACTGGTGGGTTGGTGGTACTAATGTGTTGGTGGTACTGATGGGTTGGTGGTACTGGTGTGTTGGTGGTACTGGTGGGTTGGTGGTACTGGTGTGTTGGTGGTACTGGTGTGTTGGTGGTACTGGTGGGTTGGTGGTACTAATGTGTTGGTGGTACTGATGGGTTGGTGGTACTGGTGTGTTGGTGGTACTGGTGTGTTGGTGGTACTGGTGTGTAGGTGGTACTGGTGTGTTGGTGGTACTGTTGTGTTGGTGGTACTGTTGTGTTTGTGGTACTGATGGGTTGGTGGTACTGTTGTGTTTGTGGTACTGGTGTGTTGGTGGTACTGTTGTGTTTGTGGTACTGATGGGTTGGTGGTACTGGTGGGTTGGTGGTACTGGTGGGTTGGTGGTACTGGTGGGTTGGTGGTACTGGTGGGTTGGTGGTACTGGTGGGTTTATGGTACTGGTGGGTTGGTGGTACTGGTGGGTTGGTGGTACTGGTGGGTTGGTGGTACTGGTGTGTTGGTGGTACTGGTGGGTTGGTGGTACTGGTGTATTGGTGGTTCTGGTGTGTTGGTGGTACTGGTGGGTTGGTGGTTCTGGTGGGTTGGTGGTACTGGTGGGTTGGTGGTACTGGTGGGTTGGTGGTTCTGGTGGGTTGGTGGTACTGGTGGGTTGGTGGTTCTGGTGGGTTGGTGGTACTGGTGGGTTGGTTGTACTGGTGTGGTGGTGGTACTGATGGGTTGGTGGTACTGGTGGGTTGGTTGTACTGGTGTGGTGGTGGTACTGGTGTGGTGGTGGTACTGGTGTGTTGGTGGTACTGGTGGGTTGGTGGTACTGGTGTGTTGGTGGTACTGGTGTGTTGGTGGTACTGGTGGGTTGGTGGTACTGGTGGGTTGGTGGTACTGGTGGGTTGGTGGTACTGGTGGGTTGGTGGTACTGGTGGGTTGGTGGTACTGGTGGGTTGGTGGTACTGGTGGGTTGGTGGTACTGGTGTGTTGGTGGTACTGGTGGGTTGGTGGTACTGGTGGGTTGGTGGTACTGGTGGGTTGGTGGTACTGGTGGGTTGGTGGTACTGGTGGGTTGGTGGTACTGGTGTGTTGGTGGTACTGGTGGGTTGGTGGTACTGGTGTGTTGGTGGTACTGGTGGGTTGGTGGTACTGGTGGGTTGGTGGTACTGGTGTGTTGGTGGTACTGGTGGGTTGGTGGTACTGGTATGTTGGTGGTACTGGTATGTTGGTGGTTCTGGTGTGTTGGTGGTACTGGTGTGTTGGTGGTACTGGTGGGTTGGTGGTGCTGGTGTGTTGGTGGTACTGGTGTGTTGGTGGTGCTGGTGTGTTGGTGGTGCTGGTGTGTTGGTGGTACTGGTGTGTTGGTGGTACTGGTGGGAGGGTGGGTCTGGTGTGATGGTGGTACTGGTGTGTTTGTGGTTCTACCCTACCTAACCTAACCTAACTTTTTCGGCTACCTAACCTAACCTAACCTTTAAAGATAGGTTAGGTTAGGTTAGGTAGGGTTGGTTAAGTTCGGTCATATATCTACGTTAATTTAACTACAATAAAAATAATTGACCTCATACATAATGAAATGGGTTGCTTTATCATTTCATAAGAAAAAAATTAGAGAAAATATATTATTTCAGGAAAACTTGGCCTATTAGGCAAATCGGGCCTTGCATAGTAGGCCGAGTACGTCGTTCTGGCTACTAGGTACAACATTATATATATTTATATATATATATATATATATATATATATATATATATATATATATATATATATATATATATATATATATATATATATATATATATATTAGTGTATTTTGGTAGCAGTCTTTCTTGTAAACATATGTTGTTGAATATGACCGAAAAGGTGAGATTAATAATTCTAACACGAATCTTCTCAATATTTCTTATGTTTTTCTTCACTGTCGGTGGTAATAAAAATAACAATTCTCCAAAATTCATTGTTTAATTGTCTGACGCCTGAACGCGTTTCGTAATTTGTGTTACATTTTCAAAGACTTAATTTACACACAAATCCTTCGTACTTATACTCTATTGGATGAGGTGATATGGTACAAAAGTTTTGGGTGAGGTGACAAACACAAGACAGAACATGAAACAATGGGTATAAATTGGATAAGTAAACATGTGAATGAAAGTAACTGCAGAAGGTCTATTGGCCCATTCTTCCTCTTGCTGCTTCCATATTGGTTCGGGGTCTAGAAGTAGGTAGAATATAGTTGTGCATTAATTGGCTGTTGATTGCTGGTGTTGACTTTTTGATGTGTAGTGCCTCGCAGATGTCAAGCCGCCTGCTATCGCCGTACCTATCGATGATTTCTGTGTTGTTAGTTAAGATTTCTCTGGCAATGGTCTCGTTGTGAGAAGAGATTGTGTTCCTTGATGGCTCCCTGTTGGTTATGCATTGTTAGTCGCCTAGAAAGAGACGTTGTTGTCTTGCCTGTATACTGAGTTCTTTGGGGCTTACAGTCCCCAAGTTGGCATTTAAAGGCATAGAGGACGTTGGTCTCCTTCAAAGCGTTCTGTTTGGTGTCTGGCGAGTTTTTCACGAGTAGATTGGCTGTTTTTATGGTTTTATAATAAATTATCAATTGTATTTTCTGATTTTTGTCTGTAGGGAACGTCATCCCTGATTTGCATAAAAGGCCGAGAGATTTTCTTTATTAAAAAAAAATCCAAATAGTTTATTTGAATTATTATTATTATGTTAGATTAAGACCATAATTTATTGACTTATTTGTATTAATTTAGGTTAGGTTAAGATAGGTTAGGTTATGTTAGGTAGAGTTGGTTAGGTTCGGTCATATATCTACGTTAGTTTTAATTCAAATTTAAACAAATTAACTTACACATAATGAAATGGACAGATTTATCATTTCATAAGAAAAAATTAGGAAAAATTTATAAATTCAGGAAAACTTGGCTTATTAGGCAAGTCGGGCCTTGCCTAGTAGACCAAGTACGACGTTCTGGCTACTAGGTACTTTCTCTCTCTCTTCAGCAAGCTCCTGTATCCTGGAACTGTCTGCCAGCAGTACAGATTCGGAGGGACGTTTCAAATTGAAGATCTTGAGGGACACAGCGGCTCTTCAGTCAATAATATTGAAATCAGCTGTGCCTAACATCACCTACACCGGGGAAACCGTCCTTATCACTGACCTCACTGCTACCACTTCGTATCCACTCGCCAGAGTCCACCTGGATTGTCCTTTTGTGACCGGTGAAGTCCAAGTTGCCATCAGGGAAAAGCCTTTTCCTATGTCTGGAGTGCAACTTCTCCTGAGCAACGACTTGGCAGAAGATCTGCAACCGTCCAACCTGATCATCATGGACAAACCCCAGGTGTGTAACTCTGTAGTGGACAATCCCATCTTTAAATATGTTTCAGCAGAGGTCCAAGAAAATGATGAAGTTTCTCCTCCGGTTTTGGTGACCACCCGTGCACAAGCTGCACGCCCGCAACCAGCTGACTCTACTGCAACCACTGTCCCTCAAGACCCTCAGAATCTACCACCGAATCTTACTAGTTTGGAGTCCCGTAAGTTACAGAGGGAGGATCCATCATTAACACCATTATTCTTCCAGGCTGAGACTCAACCTGATAGTATCCCTGGGTTCTTCCTAGAGAATCAGTTGCTCTACCGTAGGTACAGACCCAGTAAGCTGAAGGAAGACGACGATTGGGCAAATGTCGAACAACTAGTGGTTCCCACCAGCCTACGGCCCGATATTCTACACCTGGCCCACGGAGCACTTTCTCACTATGGTTTTAACAAAACCTACCACGGAATCAGACAAGACTACTACTGGCCAGATATGGTTAAAGAAGTCAAAACTTACGTGCAACAGTGTCATACATGTCAGCTGGCAGGTAAACCTAACATCTCTATTCCCCAGGTTCCATTTACTCCTATCCAGGTGCCTGCGGAACCTTTCCACAGACTCATCATAGACTGTGTTGGTCCTTTACCCCGGACCAGTTCTGGCAACGCCTATATACTAACTATCCTGTGTCCTACCACCAGATTCCCCATAGCAGTTCCAGTAAAGAACATTACGGCTGCTACTGTGGTGAAACAACTATTGAAGATCTTCACCCAGTATGGATTTCCAAGAGAGGTTCAAAGTGACTGTGGCACCAACTTCACCAGTGATCTCTTCAAGAAGACACTGGAAGAGTTCAACATCACACAGGTATTGTCCATTGCTTCACAGGGTTCTCTTGAACGTAGTCATCAGACTATTAAAGCACTCCTAAAGAAATTTTGCAATGAAACCTTAAAGGACTGGGATAAACAACTTGACCTCATTATGTGCATTTTCAAAAGTCTCCCCAATGAGTCTCTAGGAGTATCTCCTTATGAGATGCTCTACGGACGTAAGTGCCGTACTGGACAACCTGTCCTCTTAAAAAGAACGTCGCTTTTGGCCGTTTGCCCGTATGGCCGAATTTGGACGTAATTTGAAAATGAAAAAAAAATGAAAACAAATTTAGAATTTTTTTTTTCAACAACAGTAAGTTAAGGGTCCTCTGATAGGTTAGGTGGGCAGGAAATTCTTATAAAGTTTCAAAACGTTATGAAAAACGTTAATTTAAAGTGTCCTCTTATAGCCTCTGCGCGTAGGCAGGACGACTCAAACAGAAAACGGAACAGAACGTCACTTTTGTGAGTCGATTTCATTTCAAATTACGTCCAAATTTAGCCATATCGCTCATACGAGCCAAAAGTGACGTTCTTTTTAAGAGGACGGGTTGGTACTCCTCTTAAAGCTTTTAAAGACTCTCTACGTAATGCCACCTTCAGTGACCCTCAGAATGTGCCCCAGTTTCTTCAAAACTTAAAACACATTCTAGAGAGAGTACGTAAATTTGCTAATGACAATCTATTGAAAGCTCAGGAAAGGATGAAGACTCATTTTGACCAAAGCAGCAAACTAAGGAAATTTAAACCAGGAGACTTTGTGTTGGGATATTTTCCTATCCCAGGTTCTCCATTACAAAACAGGTTTTCAGGACCTTACCGCATCAAGGAGTGCTGAAACAACCACAACTACGTTCTTGAGACTCCAGATAGGCGGCGGAAAACCCAGTTGTTCCACGTCAACCTCCTGAAGCAGTATCAAGGTACTCCCCCCCACTGTGTTGGTATCATTATCCACATTTAAAGGTCCATACCTCTACAGTGAGACCTTCCCTGCTTCTCCTCCCGATAGCACTAACTCTGAGTCAGTGCCTTCCAACTTGGAAATCCTTAATGATCTTCATACCTATTTACAGGACAGTAATAGTGTTCCTATCATCGGAATCTTCAAGGAACATCAGAAGTTGTTCAGCGATGATCCACAGGAGTGTAATGTGGTTCAGCACGACATCCAGCTACTCCCTGACATCCGGCCGATTCGTCAACCTTTCTACCGAATTAGCCCGAGCAAAAAGGAAGTTATGCGTGCTGAAGTACAGTACCTCCTGGATCATGGGCTGGCCACCCCTTGTGAGTCCCCTTGGGCCTCACCCTGCATCTTGGTGCCGAAACCGCACGGTAAAGTGAGGTTGTGTACCGAATACCGGAAATTGAATCTTGTGACTGTCAAGGATGCTTACCCATTACCTAGAATAGATGACATCCTTGACGCCATTGGTAATGCTCGGTATTTATCCAAATTAGACTTACTCAAGGGATACTACCAAGTGTGTTTGACAGAGCGAGCTAAGGAAATATCTGCCTTCACCACTCCTTTTGGCCTTTACAGATACAAACGCCTTCCATTTGGGCTATGTAATGCCACTGCCACCTTCCAGCGAGCTGTCAACCGCGTCATCCAGGGCTTAGATCACACCTACGCCTACTTGGATGATATCGTTGTGGCAACCAACACCTGGAGCGAACATCTGCTCCAGCTGCAACGATTGTTTGCCAAGCTCCTGACAGCCGGCCTCACCATCAACTTGGGCAAGTCCACCTTTGCTAAAGGTAAAGTGCGTTATCTTGGTCATGAGATAGGGAGTGGCAGCCTAACTCCGTTAAACATATACACTCAAGCCATCCAGCATTACACACAGCCTACCACCAGGAAGCAGCACCTGTGCTTCCTTGGTCTTGCCTCCTACTACCGTAGGTTTGTGAAGAATTTTAGTACGGTGGCGACACCATTGATCACTTTAACCAGCCCCAAGCAACGGTATCATTGGACCATTCAGCAAACCATTGCTTTTGAACAACTTAAATCCCTGCTCTGTTCTAATCCTATTCTCGCCTCGCCAGACATCACGAAGCCTTTCATCCTCCATGTCGACGCCAGTGGTACCGGCATCGGGGGTGTCCTGATGCAACAACGAGGCGAGAAGGTTCTACCTGTTAGCTACTACAGCTACAAGTTAAAACCTCACCAGAAGAACTGCAGCACTATCGAAAAGGAACTTCTCTCCATCGTCCTGAACTTACAGCACTTTGAATCGTACCTACAAAGTGCTCAGTCTACCACCATCTACTCGGACCACAATCCCCTACGCTTCTTGCAGCAAGCCCAATTCAACAATCAACAACTTCTACGATGGGCTTTGTATCTGCAGAATTTCAACCTGGAGATCTTTTACATCAAGGGTTCTGACAACATCATAGCAGACGCCCTCTCCAGAGTCTATGAGGTAGAGGCAGCTACACATACCACTCTACCATCTGAAGACGTAACTTCACCCATTAGAGCAGGCTTCGGGGGAGAGTTGTGACGATAATCTCTTTCAAGAGAGAATGAGCCTGCTCTTCTTTACATAAAGTTACTTATATACATACAACAATAAGATGCTACCTTCAAGATACGTCTACCAGTAGCACAAAACGTTTTGACCAGGGAGCAAACGTACCCAAAACTCCCCCCCTACTCCACACTCCCTCCATGCCGGCTCTGTCATCAACCAGCAAACCACTATTCCCAGCCTGCCTGCTTCTGATTGGCGACCCACCGACTGCACACCTGCACCTCAGCGCCCTCTACTTAGTCGATGTCTGGGTTTGAACAAGTCATTGAAGTTAGAATATCTTGTGCTCTCAAACTGTGAACAACTAATTGATATACGCTCTGTCTATCAGGTGGATGTTTCTCAGCTAGCGCTTTATTCTCAACACCTGTTTAATGACTTTTCTGTCTTTATATTATAGAGTAACGTCATTTCTGTTCTTAATTTTTATGTTATATTTTTTGACTTGTTTGTTTGCACTGTACAGAGCCAAGGGATTCTTTTTGTTCATAATTTGTTTTCAATATTAATTAAAGTTTCATTGTTCATACTATGTGTTTTGCGTGTCTTCCCTTAATTTACCACAGACAACAGCCAAGCAGTCTATCTTTTTTTTTGTAAATGTGACTAGGCATTGACACCAGCCATTAGGAGGACTGCCGAACATCTACACTCCTACACATTCCCGTCACAATATATATATATATATATATATATATATATATATATATATATATATATATATATATATATATATATATATATATATATATATATCTGTCACATACAGGTGATTGGAAAGTCAATACATCTTTGTTCCCATAGTGTCTGAGACGCATGGCCCCTGGGGCAAAAGTGCCTTGGGATTTCTCAAGGAATTGGGCTCAAAGCTCATTGACGTCGCCAGGGTCCCAAGAGCTGCCAGTTTTTTGTTTTAGTGCCTCAGTGTGGTGATCCAGAGGGAAAACGCCTGCTGCATCCTCGGTTCCTGTGCTGAAGCGGAGGAGCTTAAAGAGATCCATAACCTTTAATCACTCTTTGTATTAACCAATGTATATCTTGTAACCGTTATATATATATATATATATATATATATATATATATATATATATATATATATATATATATATATATAAATATAAATATATATATATATATATATATATATATATATATATATATATATATATATATATATATATATATATATATATATATATATATATATATATTTAAATATTTTCAAATACTTTAGTTTACACACACACAATTATAACTGAACAAAGTTTAAACATCTTCGATTTTATACCAGCATTTGGGTGAGGTGATATGTTACAACAGTTTTGGATGAGGTGAAAACAAACTTTCAACACAAGACAGAACACGAAATAATGGGTATAATATTTTGTAAGTTAAAGGGAAGAATGGAAGTAACTGCCAAGGGCCTATTGGCCCATATTTCTTGATGCTTCTATATTGGTGCGGAGTCTTGCAGTGGGTAGAATATAGTTGTGCATTAATTGGCTGTTGATTGCTGGTGTCCACTTCCTAATGTGTAGTGCCTCTACACATTAAGAAGTCGACACCAGCAATTCATACTCTAAGTGTATTGATAAATACAGTCATCAACGCAAAGAACAGGTGCATCGACAGGACTTAATGTAGAACAGCAGCGACAGCAACAACAGTAGCAGTTACGTCAAGAGCAGCAGCAACAACACCAGATGTTAGATATAATGGTGTTGTTCATGAAGAAAAGCAGCAACAACATTAACAATAGCAGAAACAACAGCAAGAGCAAGATAACAATAATATGTCAACAGTAGAACCAACAGTACAAACAACAACAGCAATAAGAGCAACAGCAACAACAGTACAAACATCAACAACAATAAGAGCAACAGCAACAACAGTACAAACATCAACAACAATAAGAGCAACGGCAACAACAATAAAAACATTAACAGCAATAAGAGCAACAGCAACAACAGTACAAACATCAACAGCAATAAGAGCAACAGCAACAACAGTACAAGCACCAACAGAAATAAGAGCAACAGCAACAACAATAAAAACATTAACAGCAATAAGAGCAACAGCAACAACAGCACAAACATCAACAGCAATAAGAGCAACAGCAACAACAGTACAAGTACCAACAGCAATAAGAGCAACAGCAACAACAGTACAAGCACCAACAGCAATAGGAGCAATATCAGCAACAGTACAAACACCAACAGCAATGAGAGCAGCAGCAACAACAATACAAACATCAACAGCAATAACAGCAACAACAGAACAAACACCAACAGCAATACCAGCAGGAGCAACAAAAACAGTACAAATATAAACAACAATAAGAGCAACAGCTACAACAGTACAAACATCAACAGCAATGAGAGCAGCAGCTGGGTTACAGGGAGATATTAGCTGTATTTAAGAGATTCTCAATAAAAGACGAAGTATCTATGAAACACGACCCACTCCGCGCCACCAGGAAGACCCTGTGAGGCTGTACCAATTAGCGGCGTCGAGAGCTCGTGAAGAGACTCAGAGGCCCTTCAGCTCGTCGCTAGACCAAAGTTGGCTTAAAAATTATCAGCTCACCAAGTCGCTTGTTAGCGAGACGAGTGGTTGGTGCCACTCATGCTGGAGTGTGACGTGGTTGGTGCCACTCATGGTGGAGTGTGACGTGGTTGGTGCCACTCATGGTAGTGGGTGACGTGGTTGGTGCCACTCATGGTAGTGGGTGACGTGGTTGGTGCCACTCATGGTGGAGTGTGACGTGGTTGGTGCCACTCATGGTAGTGGGTGACGTGGTTGGTGCCACTCATGGTAGTGGGTGACGTGGTTGGTGCCACTCATGGTAGTGGGTGACGTGGTTGGTGCCACTCATGGTAGTGGGTGACGTGGTTGGTGCCACTCATGGTAGTGGGTGACGTGGTTGGTGCCACTCATGGTAGTGGGTGACGTGGTTGGTGCCACTCATGGTAGTGGGTGACGTGGTTGGTGCCACTCATGGTAGTGGGTGACGTGGTTGGTGCCACTCATGGTGGAGTGTGACGTGGTTGGTGCCACTCATGGTAGTGGGTGACGTGGTTGGTGCCACTCATGGTAGTGGGAGACGTGGTTGGTGCCACTCATGGTAGTAGGTGACGTGGTTGGTGCCACTCATGGTAGTAGGTGACGTGGATGGTGCCACTCATGGTAGTAGGTGATGTGGTTGGTGCCACTCATGGTAGTTGGTGACGTGGTTGGTGCCACTCATGGTGGAGTGTGACGTGGTTGGTGCCACTCATGGTAGTGGGTGACGTGGTTGGTGCCACTCATGGTAGTGGGTGACGTGGTTGGTGCCACTCATGGTAGTAGGTGACGTGGTTGGTGCCACTCATGGTAGTGGGTGACGTGGTTGGTGCCACTCATGGTAGTGGGTGACGTGGTTGGTGCCACTCATGGTGGAGTGTGACGTTGTTGGTGCCACTCATGGTAGTGGGTGACGTGGTTGGTGCCACTCATGGTGGAGTGTGACGTGGTTGGTGCCACTCATGGTGGAGTGTGACGTGGTTGGTGCCACTCATGGTAGTGAGTGACGTGGTTGGTGCCACTCATGGTAGTGGGTGACGTGGTTGGTGCCACTCATGGTAGTGGGTGACGTGGTTGGTGCCACTCATGGTGGAGTGTGACGTGGTTGGTGCCACTCATGGTAGTTGTTGACGTGGTTGGTGCCACTCATGGTGGAGTGTGACGTGGTTGGTGCCACTCATGGTAGTGGGTGACGTGGTTGGAGCCACTCATGGTAGTGGGTGACGTGGTTGGTGCCACTCATGGTGGAGTGTGACGTGGTTGGTGCCACTCATGGTAGTGGGTGACGTGGTTGGTGCCACTCATGGTGGATTGTGACGTGGTTGGTGCCACTCATAGTGGAGTGTGACGTGGTTGGTGCCACTCATGGTGGATTGTGACGTGGTTGGTGCCACTCATGGTAGTGGGTGACGTGGTTGGTGCCACTCATGGTGGATTGTGACGTGGTTGGTGCCACTCATGGTGGAGTGTGAGGTGGTTGGTGCCACTCATGGTAGTGGATGACGTGGTTGGTGCCACTCATGGTGGAGTGTGACGTGGTTGGTGCCACTCATGGTGGAGTGTGACGTGGTTGGTGCCACTCATGGTGGATTGTGACGTGGTTGGTGCCACTCATGGTAGTGGGTGACGTGGTTGGTGCCACTCATGGTGGATTGTGACGTGGTTGGTGCCACTCATGGTAGTGGGTGACGTGGTTGGAGCCACTCATGGTAGTTGTTGACGTGGTTGGTGCCACTCATGGTGGAGTGTGACGTGGTTGGTGCAACTCATGGTGGATTGTGACGTGGTTGGTGCCACTCATGGTGGAGTGTGACGTGGTTGGTGCCACTCATGGTAGTGGGTGACGTGGTTGGTGCCACTCATGGTGGAGTGTGACGTGGTTGGTGCCACTCATGGTGGAGTGTGACGTGGTTGGTGCCACTCATGGTGGAGTGTGACGCGGTTGGTGCCACTCATGGTAGTGGGTGACGTGGTTGGTGCCACTCATGGTGGATTGTGACGTGGTTGGTGCCACTCATGGTAGTGGGTGACGTGGTTGGAGACACTCATGGTGGATTGTGACGTGGTTGGTGCCACTCATGGTAGTGGGTGACGTGGTTGGAGCCACTCATGGTGGATTGTGACGTGGTTGGTGCCACTCATGGTAGTGGGTGACGTGGTTGGAGCCACTCATGGTGGATTGTGACGTGGTTGGTGCCACTCATGGTAGTGGGTGACGTCGTTGGTGCCACTCATGGTAGTGGGTGACGTGGTTGGTGCCACTCATGGTAGTGGGTGACGTGGTTGGAGCCACTCATGGTGGATTGTGACGTGGTTGGTGCCACTCATGGTAGTGGGTGACGTGGTTGGTGCCACTCATGGTAGTGGGTGACGTGGTTGGAGCCACTCATGGTGGATTGTGACGTGGTTGGTGCCACTCATGGTAGTGGGTGACGTGGTTGGTGCCACTCATGGTAGTGGGTGACGTGGTTGGTGCCACTCATGGTGGAGTGTGACGTGGTTGGTGCCACTCATGGTAGTTGTTGACGTGGTTGGTACCACTCATGGTGGAGTGTGACATGGTTTGTGCCACTCATAGTAGTGGGTGACGTGGTTGGAGCCACTCATGGTAGTAGGTGACGTGGTTGGTGCCACTCATGGTGGAGTGTGACGTGGTTGGTGCCACTCATGGTGGATTGTGACGTGGTTGGTGCCACTCATGGTGGATTGTGACGTGGTTGGTGCCACTCATGGTGGAGTGTGACGTGGTTGGTGCCACTCATGGTGGATTGTGACGTGGTTGGTGCCACTCATGGTAGTGGGTGACGTGGTTGGTGCCACTCATGGTGGATTGTGACGTGGTTGGTGCCACTCATGGTGGAGTGTGAGGTGGTTGGTGCCACTCATGGTAGTGGATGACGTGGTTGGTGCCACTCATGGTAGTGGGTGACGTGGTTGGTGCCACTCATGGTAGTGGGTGACGTGGTTGGTGCCACTCACGGTAGTAGGTGACGTGGTTGGTGCCACTCATGGTAGTGGGTGACGTGGTTGGTGCCACTCATGGTGGAGTGTGACGTGGTTGGTGCCACTCATGGTGGAGTGTGACGTGGTTGGTGCCACTCATGGTGGATTGTGACGTGGTTGGTGCCACTCATGGTAGTGGGTGACGTGGTTGGTGCCACTCATGGTGGATTGTGACGTGGTTGGTGCCACTCATGGTAGTGGGTGACGTGGTTGGAGCCACTCATGGTAGTTGTTGACGTGGTTGGTGCCACTCATGGTGGAGTGTGACGTGGTTGGTGCCACTCATGGTGGATTGTGACGTGGTTGGTGCCACTCATGGTGGAGTGTGACGTGGTTGGTGCCACTCATAGTAGTGGGTGACGTGGTTGGTGCCACTCATGGTGGAGTGTGACGTGGTTGGTGCCACTCATGGTGGAGTGTGACGTGGTTGGTGCCACTCATGGTGGAGTGTGACGCGGTTGGTGCCACTCATGGTAGTGGGTGACGTGGTTGGTGCCACTCATGGTGGAGTGTGACGCGGTTGGTGCCACTCATGGTAGTGGGTGACGTGGTTGGTGCCACTCATGGTGGAGTGTGACGTGGTTGGTGCCACTCATGGTGGAGTGTGACGTGGTTGGTGCCACTCATGGTGGAGTGTGACGCGGTTGGTGCCACTCATGGTAGTGGGTGACGTGGTTGGTGCCACTCATGGTGGATTGTGACGTGGTTGGTGCCACTCATGGTAGTGGGTGACGTGGTTGGAGCCACTCATGGTAGTGGGTGACGTGGTTGGTGCCACTCATGGTGGAGTGTGACGTGGTTGGTGCCACTCATAGTGGATTGTGATGTGGTTGGTGCCACTCATGGTAGTGGGTGACGTGGTTGGTGCCACTCATGGTGGAGTGTGACGTGGTTGGTGCCACTTGTTACGTACTCCTAGCAGAATACGTATATAAATTTAAAATAACTTGTTTTGTTCTATTATATCATTGCCTGTATATGTACACACAATGTGTTTTTGTAAATTATCGTCTGCTGTGGCAGCGTCAGTGGAGACAGGAGCGCGGTTGCTTTGCACACGTCTAATACCTGTTAAATTCGGGAAAGCTGGACCTGTTCAGTTGGGAGTTCCAGATGTCACTTTTATTTAGTTTAGGTAAGTGTTTATTTTCTGCAATTAAACAGGTGGCATTATACTTATATATTTTTTAAGTAACTATTATCTGTAATTTGCATTCTTGTGTGTTTTGAGAACAAGTGGTTGTTCAATTAGTTTTAAATATTAAAAAGTCTTAGTTTCCATCCCTCATCCTGGGATGAGGCAGACGGGAGAGAATTGTGGGTGGCGACGGAGCGAGAATTCAGTAGCTTCGAGGGACCAGGAAGAGTAACATGTGGGAGATAAATCTGTTTTACTTGTTGTTGTGCCATGTAGTAGATTTTTATTCTGGGAGAGACAATATTTGATGTTTGCTTTAATAGTGACCCACTGTTCATATATACAATATTGAGATGTATATGAAATATATATATATATATATATATATATATATATATATATATATATATATATATATATATATATATATATATATATATATATATATATATATTAAAATGCATACGTATATTTCTTCAGTCCTAAGGGAGATATACTTTTAATTCTGTGCCTGTTATCATTCATGGGGTTATACTGGTGACCCGCTTAAGAGAACAGTAGTGGTATCCCTAGACGTAACTAAAGCTTGGCTGCTGTAGGGTCACGAGCCGTAACGAACGATAGGAAACACCACTCATGGTGGATTGTGACGTGGTTGGTGCCACTCATGGTAGTGGGTGACGTGGTTGGAGCCACTCATGGTGGATTGTGACGTGGTTGGTGCCACTCATGGTAGTGGGTGACGTGGTTGGAGCCACTCATGGTGGATTGTGACGTGGTTGGTGCCACTCATGGTAGTGGGTGACGTGGTTGGAGCCACTCATGGTGGATTGTGACGTGGTTGGTGCCACTCATGGTAGTGGGTGACGTGGTTGGTGCCACTCATGGTAGTGGGTGACGTGGTTGGTGCCACTCATGGTAGTGGGTGACGTGGTTGGAGCCACTCATGGTGGATTGTGACGTGGTTGGTGCCACTCATGGTAGTGGGTGACGTGGTTGGAGCCACTCATGGTGGATTGTGACGTGGTTGGTGCCACTCATGGTAGTGGGTGACGTGGTTGGTGCCACTCATGTTAGTGGGTGACGTGGTTGGTGCCACTCATGGTGGAGTGTGACGTGGTTGGTGCCACTCATGGTAGTTGTTGACGTGGTTGGTGCCACTCATGGTAGTTGTTGACGTGGTTGGTGCCACTCATGGTGGAGTGTGACATGGTTGGTGCAACTCATGGTGGAGTGTGACGTGGTTGGCGCCACTCATGGTAGTGGGTGACGTGGTTGGTGCCACTCATGGTGGAGTGTGACGTGGTTGGTGCCACTCATGGTAGTGGGTGACGTGGTTGGAGCCACTCATGGTAGTGGGTGACGTGGTTGGTGCCACTCATGGTGGAGTGTGACGTGGTTGGTGCCACTCATGGTAGTGGGTGACGTGGTTGGTGCCACTCATGGTGGATTGTGACGTGGTTGGTGCCACTCATGGTGGAGTGTGACGTGGTTGGTGCCACTCATGGTGGATTGTGACGTGGTTGGTGCCACTCATGGTAGTGGGTGACGTGGTTGGTGCCACTCATGGTGGATTGTGACGTGGTTGGTGCCACTCATGGTGGAGTGTGAGGTGGTTGGTGCCACTCATGGTAGTGGATGACGTGGTTGGTGCCACTCATGGTGGAGTGTGACGTGGTTGGTGCCACTCATGGTGGAGTGTGACGTGGTTGGTGCCACTCATGGTGGATTGTGACGTGGTTGGTGCCACTCATGGTAGTGGGTGACGTGGTTGGTGCCACTCATGGTGGATTGTGACGTGGTTGGTGCCACTCATGGTAGTGGGTGACGTGGTTGGAGCCACTCATGGTAGTTGTTGACGTGGTTGGTGCCACTCATGGTGGAGTGTGACGTGGTTGGTGCCACTCATGGTGGATTGTGACGTGGTTGGTGCCACTCATGGTGGAGTGTGACGTGGTTGGTGCCACTCATGGTAGTGGGTGACGTGGTTGGTGCCACTCATGGTGGAGTGTGACGTGGTTGGTGCCACTCATGGTGAAGTGTGACGTGGTTGGTGCCACTCATGGTGGAGTGTGACGCGGTTGGTGCCACTCATGGTAGTGGGTGACGTGGTTGGTGCCACTCATGGTGGAGTGTGACGTGGTTGGTGCCACTCATGGTGGAGTGTGACGTGGTTGGTGCCACTCATGGTGGAGTGTGACGCGGTTGGTGCCACTCATGGTAGTGGGTGACGTGGTTGGAGCCACTCATGGTAGTGGGTGACGTGGTTGGTGCCACTCATGGTGGAGTGTGACGTGGTTGGTGCCACTCATAGTGGATTGTGATGTGGTTGGTGCCACTCAAGGTAGTGGGTGACGTGGTTGGTGCCACTCATGGTGGAGTGTGACGTGGTTGGTGCCACTTGTTATGTACTCCTAGCAGAATACGTATATAAATTTATAATAACTTGTTTTGTTCTATTATATCATTGCCTGTATATGTACACACAATGTGTTTTTGTAAATTATCGTCTGCTGTGGCAGCGTCAATGGAGACAGGAGCGCGGTTGCTTTGCACACGTCTAATACCTGTTAAATTCGGGAAAGCTGGACCTGTTCAGTTGGGAGTTCCAGATGTCACTTTTATTTAGTTTAGGTAAGTGTTTATTTTCTGCAATTAAACAGGTGGCATTATACTTATATATTTTTTAAGTAACTATTATCTGTAATTTGCATTCTTGTGTGTTTTGAGAACAAGTGGTTGTTCAATTAGTTTTAAATATTAAAAAGTCTTAGTTTCCATCCCTCATCCTGGGATGAGGCAGACGGGAGAGAATTGTGGGTGGCGACGGAGCGAGAGTTCAGTAGCTTCGAGGGACCAGGAAGAGTAACATGTGGGAGATAAGTCTGTTTTACTTGTTGTTGTGTCATGTAGTAGATTTTTATTCTGGGAGAGACAATATTTGATGTTTGCTTTAATAGTGACCCACTGTTCATATATACAATATTGAGATGTATATGAAATATATATATATATATATATATATATATATTAAAATGCATACGTATATTTCTTCAGTCCTAAGGGAGATATACTTTTAATTCTGTGCCTGTTATCATTCATGGGGTTATACTGGTGACCCGCTTAAGAGAGCAGTAGTGGTATCCCTAGACGTAACTAAAGCTTGGCTGCTGTAGGGTCACGAGCCGTAACGAACGATAGGAAACACCACTCATGGTGGATTGTGACGTGGTTGGTGCCACTCATGGTAGTGGGTGACGTGGTTGGAGCCACTCATGGTGGATTGTGACGTGGTTGGTGCCACTCATGGTAGTGGGTGACGTGGTTGGAGCCACTCATGGTGGATTGTGACGTGGTTGGTGCCACTCATGGTAGTGGGTGACGTGGTTGGAGCCACTCATGGTGGATTGTGACGTGGTTGGTGCCACTCATGGTAGTGGGTGACGTGGTTGGTGCCACTCATGGTAGTGGGTGACGTGGTTGGTGCCACTCATGGTAGTGGGTGACGTGGTTGGAGCCACTCATGGTGGATTGTGACGTGGTTGGTGCCACTCATGGTAGTGGGTGACGTGGTTGGAGCCACTCATGGTGGATTGTGACGTGGTTGGTGCCACTCATGGTAGTGGGTGACGTGGTTGGTGCCACTCATGTTAGTGGGTGACGTGGTTGGTGCCACTCATGGTGGAGTGTGACGTGGTTGGTGCCACTCATGGTAGTTGTTGACGTGGTTGGTGCCACTCTTGGTGGAGTGTGACATGGTTGGTGCAACTCATGGTGGAGTGTGACGTGGTTGGCGCCACTCATGGTAGTGGGTGACGTGGTTGGTGCCACTCATGGTGGAGTGTGACGTGGTTGGTGCCACTCATGGTAGTGGGTGACGTGGTTGGAGCCACTCATGGTAGTGGGTGACGTGGTTGGTGCCACTCATGGTGGAGTGTGACGTGGTTGGTGCCACTCATGGTAGTGGGTGACGTGGTTGGTGCCACTCATGGTGGATTGTGACGTGGTTGGTGCCACTCATGGTGGAGTGTGACGTGGTTGGTGCCACTCATGGTGGATTGTGACGTGGTTGGTGCCACTCATGGTAGTGGGTGACGTGGTTGGTGCCACTCATGGTGGATTGTGACGTGGTTGGTGCCACTCATGGTGGAGTGTGAGGTGGTTGGTGCCACTCATGGTAGTGGATGACGTGGTTGGTGCCACTCATGGTGGAGTGTGACGTGGTTGGTGCCACTCATGGCGGAGTGTGACGTGGTTGGTGCCACTCATGGTGGATTGTGACGTGGTTGGTGCCACTCATGGTAGTGGGTGACGTGGTTGGTGCCACTCATGGTGGATTGTGACGTGGTTGGTGCCACTCATGGTAGTGGGTGACGTGGTTGGAGCCACTCATGGTAGTGGGTGACGTGGTTGGTGCCACTCATGGTGGAGTGTGACGTGGTTGGTGCCACTCATAGTGGATTGTGATGTGGTTGGTGCCACTCATGGTAGTGGGTGACGTGGTTGGTGCCACTCATGGTGGAGTGTGACGTGGTTGGTGCCACTTGTTATGTACTCCTAGCAGAATACGTATATAAATTTATAATAACTTGTTTTGTTCTATTATATCATTGCCTGTATATGTACACACAATGTGTTTTTGTAAATTATCGTCTGCTGTGGCAGCGTCAGTGGAGACAGGAGCGCGGTTGCTTTGCACACGTCTAATACCTGTTAAATTCGGGAAAGCTGGACCTGTTCAGTTGGGAGTTCCAGATGTCACTTTTATTTAGTTTAGGTAACTGTTTATTTTCTGCAATTAAACAGGTGGCATTATACTTATATATTTTTTAAGTAACTATTATCTGTAATTTGCATTCTTGTGTGTTTTGAGAACAAGTGGTTGTTCAATTAGTTTTAAATATTAAAAAGTCTTAGTTTCCATCCCTCATCCTGGGATGAGGCAGACGGGAGAGAATTGTGGGTGGCGACGGAGCGAGAGTTCAGTAGCTTCGAGGGACCAGGAAGAGTAACATGTGGGAGATAAGTCTGTTTTACTTGTTGTTGTGTCATGTAGTAGATTTTTATTCTGGGAGAGACAATATTTGATGTTTGCTTTAATAGTGACCCACTGTTCATATATACAATATTGAGATGTATATGAAATATATATATATATATATATATATTAAAATGCATACGTATATTTCTTCAGTCCTAAGGGAGATATACTTTTAATTCTGTGCCTGTTATCATTCATGGGGTTATACTGGTGACCCGCTTAAGAGAGCAGTAGTGGTATCCCTAGACGTAACTAAAGCTTGGCTGCTGTAGGGTCACGAGCCGTAACGAACGATAGGAAACACCACTCATGGTGGATTGTGACGTGGTTGGTGCCACTCATGGTAGTGGGTGACGTGGTTGGAGCCACTCATGGTGGATTGTGACGTGGTTGGTGCCTCTCATGGTAGTGGGTGACGTGGTTGGAGCCACTCATGGTGGATTGTGACGTGGTTGGTGCCACTCATGGTAGTGGGTGACGTGGTTGGAGCCACTCATGGTGGATTGTGACGTGGTTGGTGCCACTCATGGTAGTGGGTGACGTGGTTGGTGCCACTCATGGTAGTGGGTGACATGGTTGGTGCCACTCATGGTAGTGGGTGACGTGGTTGGTGCCACTCATGGTGGAGTGTGACGTGGTTGGTGCCACTCATGGTAGTGGTTGGTGCCACTCATGGTAGTGGGTGACGTGGTTGGTGCCACTCATGGTAGTGGGTGACGTGGTTGTAGCCACTCATGGTAGTGGGTGACGGTTGGTGCCACTCATGGTAGTGGGTGGCGTGGTTGGTGCCACTCATGGTGGAGTGTGACGTGGTTGGTGCCACTCATGGTGGAGTGTGACGTGGTTGGTGCCACTCATGGTGGAGTGTGACGTGGTTGGTGCCACTCATGGTAGTGGGTGACGTGGTTGGAGCCACTCATGGTAGTGGGTGACGTGGTTGGTGCCACTCATGGTGGAGTGTGACGTGGATGGAGCCACTCATGGTAGTGGGTGACGTGGTTGGTGCCACTCATGGTGGATTGTGACGTGGTTGGTGCCACTCATGGTAGTGGGTGACGTGGTTGGTGCCACTCATGGTAGTGGGTGACGTGGTTGGTGCCACTCATGGTGGATTGTGACGTGGTTGGTGCCACTCATGGTAGTGGGTGACGTCGTTGGTGCCACCCATGGTAGTGGGTGACGTGGTTGGTGCCACTCATGGTAGTGGGTGACGTGGTTGGTGACACTCATGGTAGTGGGTGACGTGGTTGGTGCCACTCATGGTGGAGTGTGACGTAGTTGGTGCCACTCATGGTGGAGTGTGACGTGGTTGGAGCCACTTATGGTAGTGGGTGACGTACTTGGTGCCACTCATGGTAGTGGGTGACGTGGTTGGTGCCACTCATGGTGGATTGTGACGTGGTTGGTGCCACTCATGGTGGAGTGTGAGGTGGTTGGTGCCACTCATGGTAGTGGATGACGTGGTTGGTGCCACTCATGGTGGAGTGTGACGTGGTTGTTGCCACTCATGGTGGAGTGTGACGTGGTTGGTGCCACTCATGGTGGATTGTGACGTGGTTGGTGCCACTCATGGTAGTGGGTGATGTGGTTGGTGCCACTCATGGTGGATTGTGACGTGGTTGGTGCCACTCATGGTAGTGGGTGACGTGGTTGGAGCCACTCATGGTAGTTGTTGACGTGGTTGGTGCCACTCATGGTGGAGTGTGACGTGGTTGGTGCCACTCATGGTGGATTGTGACGTGGTTGGTGCCACTCATGGTGGAGTGTGACGTGGTTGGTGCCACTCATGGTAGTGGGTGACGTGGTTGGTGCCACTCATGGTGGAGGGTGACGTGGTTGGTGCCACTCATGGTGGAGTGTGACGTGGTTGATGCAACTCATGGTGGAGTGTGACGCGGTTGGTGCCACTCATGGTAGTGGGTGACGTGGTTGGTGCCACTCATGGTGGAGTGTGACGTGGTTGGTGCCACTCATGGTGGAGTGTGACGCGGTTGGTGCCACTCATGGTAGTGGGTGACGTGGTTGGTGCCACTCATGGTGGATTGTGACGTGGTTGGTGCCACTCATGGTAGTGGGTGACGTGGTTGGAGCCACTCATGGTAGTGGGTGACGTGGTTGGTGCCACTCATGGTGGAGTGTGACGTGGTTGGTGCCACTCATAGTGGATTGTGATGTGGTTGGTGCCACTCATGGTAGTGGGTGACATGGTTGGTGCCACTCATGGTGGAGTGTGACGTGGTTGGTGCCACTTGTTACGTACTCCTAGCAGAATACGTATATAAATTTAAAATAACTTGTTTTGTTCTATTATATCATTGCCTGTATATGTACACACAATGTGTTTTTGTAAATTAGCGTCTGGTGTGGCAGCGTCAGTGGAGACAGGAGCGCGGTTGCTTTGCACACGTCTAATACCTGTTAAATTCGGGAAAGCTGGACCTATTCAGTTGGGAGTTCCAGATGTCACTTTTATTTAGTTTAGGTAAGTGTTTATTTTCTGCAATTAAACAGGTGGCATTATACTTATATATTTTTTAAGTAACTATTATCTGTAATTTGCATTCTTGTGTGTTTTGAGAACAAGTGGTTGTTCAATTAGTTTTAAATATTAAAAAGTCTTAGTTTCCATCCCTCATCCTGGGATGAGGCAGACGGGAGAGAATTGTGGGTGGCGACGGAGCGAGAGTTCAGTAGCTTCGAGGGACCAGGAAGAGTAACATGTGGGAGATAAGTCTGTTTTACTTGTTGTTGTGTCATGTAGTAGATTTTTATTCTGGGAGAGACAATATTTGATGTTTGCTTTAATAGTGACCCACTGTTCATATATACAATATTGAGATGTATATGAAATATATATATATTAAAATGCATACGTATATTTCTTCAGTCCTAAGGGAGATATACTTTTAATTCTGTGCCTGTTATCATTCATGGGGTTATGCTGGTGACCCGCTTAAGAGAGCAGTAGTGGTATCCCTAGACGTAACTAAAGCTTGGCTGCTGTAGGGTCACGAGCCGTAACGAACGATAGGAAACACCACTCATGGTGGATTGTGACGTGGTTGGTGCCACTCATGGTAGTGGGTGACGTGGTTGGAGCCACTCATGGTGGATTGTGACGTGGTTGGTGCCACTCATGGTAGTGGGTGACGTGGTTGGAGCCACTCATGGTGGATTGTGACGTGGTTGGTGCCACTCATGGTAGTGGGTGACGTGGTTGGAGCCACTCATGGTGGATTGTGACGTGGTTGGTGCCACTCATGGTAGTGGGTGACGTGGTTGGTGCCACTCATGGTAGTGGGTGACGTGGTTGGAGCCACTCATGGTGGATTGTGACGTGGTTGGTGCCACTCATGGTAGTGGGTGACGTGGTTGGAGCCACTCATGGTAGTGTGTGACGTGGTTGGAGCCACTCATGGTAGTGGGTGACGTGGTTGGTGCCACTCATGGTAGTGGGTGACGTGGTTGGTGCCACTCATGGTGGATTGTGACGTGGTTGGTGCCACTCATGGTAGTGGGTGACGTGGTTGGTGCCACTCATGGTAGTGGGTGACGTGGTTGGTGCCACTCATGGTAGTGGGTGACGTGGTTGGAGCCACTCATGGTAGTGGGTGACGTGGTTGGTGCCACTCATGGTAGTGGGTGACGTGGTTGGTGCCACTCATGGTGGAGTGTGACGTGGTTGGTGCCACTCATGGTGGAGTGTGACGTGGTTGGAGCCACTCATGGTAGTGGGTGACGTACTTGGTGCCA
This sequence comes from Procambarus clarkii, assembly GCF_040958095.1. Taxonomy (NCBI): domain Eukaryota; kingdom Metazoa; phylum Arthropoda; class Malacostraca; order Decapoda; family Cambaridae; genus Procambarus; species Procambarus clarkii. The sequence goes on along the minus strand of NC_091203.1, from coordinate 6,257,154 downwards.
CTCATGGTAGTGGGTGACGTGGTTGGTGCCACTCATGGTAGTGGGTGACGTGGTTGGAGCCACTCATGGTAGTGGGTGACGTGGTTGGAGCCACTCATAGTAGTGGGTGACGTGGTTGGAGCAACTCATGATAGTGGGTGACGTGGTTGGTGCCACTCATGGTAGTGGGTGACGTGGTTGGTGCCACTCATGGTAGTGGGTGACGTGGTGTCACTCATGGTAGTGGGTGACGTGGTTGGTGCCACTCATAGTAGTGGGTGACGTGGTTGGAGCCACTCATGGTAGTGGGTGACGTGGTTGGTGCCACTCATGGTAGTGGGTGACGTGGTTGGAGCCACTCATGGTAGTGGGTGACGTGGTTGGAGCCACTCATGGTAGTGGGTGACGTGGTTGGAGCCACTCATGGTAGTGGGTGACGTGGTTGGAGCCACTCATGGTGGATTGTGACGTGGTTGGTGCCACTCATGGTAGTGGGTGACGTGGTTGGTGCCACTCATGGTAGTGGGTGACGTGGTTGGTGCCACTCATGGTAGTGGGTGACGTGGTTGGTGCCACTCATGGTGGAGTGTGACGTGGTTGGTGCCACTCATGGTAGTGGTTGGTGCCACTCATGGTAGTGGGTGACGTGGTTGGTGCCACTCATGGTAGTGGGTGACGTGGTTGTAGCCACTCATGGTAGTGGGTGACGGTTGGTGCCACTCATGGTAGTGGGTGGCGTGGTTGGTGCCACTCATGGTGGAGTGTGACGTGGTTGGTGCCACTCATGGTGGAGTGTGACGTGGTTGGTGCCACTCATGGTGGAGTGTGACGTGGTTGGTGCCACTCATGGTAGTGGGTGACGTGGTTGGAGCCACTCATGGTAGTGGGTGACGTGGTTGGTGCCACTCATGGTGGAGTGTGACGTGGATGGAGCCACTCATGGTAGTGGGTGACGTGGTTGGTGCCACTCATGGTGGATTGTGACGTGGTTGGTGCCACTCATGGTAGTGGGTGACGTGGTTGGTGCCACTCATGGTAGTGGGTGACGTGGTTGGTGCCACTCATGGTGGATTGTGACGTGGTTGGTGCCACTCATGGTAGTGGGTGACGTCGTTGGTGCCACTCATGGTAGTGGGTGACGTGGTTGGTGCCACTCATGGTAGTGGGTGACGTGGTTGGAGCAACTCATGGTAGTGGGTGACGTGGTTGGTGCCACTCATGGTAGTGGGTGACGTGGTTGGTGCCACTCATGGTGGAGTGTGACGTGGTTGGTGCCACTCATGGTGGAGTGTGACGTGGTTGGAGCCACTTATGGTAGTGGGTGACGTACTTGGTGCCACTCATGGTAGTGGGTGACGTGGTTGGTGCCACTCATGGTGGATTGTGACGTGGTTGGTGCCACTCATGGTGGAGTGTGAGGTGGTTGGTGCCACTCATGGTAGTGGATGACGTGGTTGGTGCCACTCATGGTGGAGTGTGACGTGGTTGGTGCCACTCATGGTGGAGTGTGACGTGGTTGGTGCCACTCATGGTGGATTGTGACGTGGTTGGTGCCACTCATGGTAGTGGGTGACGTGGTTGGTGCCACTCATGGTGGATTGTGACGTGGTTGGTGCCACTCATGGTAGTGGGTGACGTGGTTGGAGCCACTCATGGTAGTTGTTGACGTGGTTGGTGCCACTCATGGTGGAGTGTGACGTGGTTGGTGCCACTCATGGTGGATTGTGACGTGGTTGGTGCCACTCATGTTGGAGTGTGACGTGGTTGGTGCCACTCATGGTAGTGGGTGACGTGGTTGGTGCCACTCATGGTGGAGGGTGACGTGGTTGGTGCCACTCATGGTGGAGTGTGACGTGGTTGATGCAACTCATGGTGGAGTGTGACGCGGTTGGTGCCACTCATGGTAGTGGGTGACGTGGTTGGTGCCACTCATGGTGGAGTGTGACGTGGTTGGTGCCACTCATGGTGGAGTGTGACGTGGTTGGTGCCACTCATGGTGGAGTGTGACGCGGTTGGTGCCACTCATGGTAGTGGGTGACGTGGTTGGTGCCACTCATGGTGGATTGTGACGTGGTTGGTGCCACTCATGGTAGTGGGTGACGTGGTTGGAGCCACTCATGGTAGTGGGTGACGTGGTTGGTGCCACTCATGGTGGAGTGTGACGTGGTTGGTGCCACTCATAGTGGATTGTGATGTGGTTGGTGCCACTCATGGTAGTGGGTGACATGGTTGGTGCCACTCATGGTGGAGTGTGACGTGGTTGGTGCCACTTGTTACGTACTCCTAGCAGAATACGTATATAAATTTAAAATAACTTGTTTTGTTCTATTATATCATTGCCTGTATATGTACACACAATGTGTTTTTGTAAATTATCGTCTGGTGTGGCAGCGTCAGTGGAGACAGGAGCGCGGTTGCTTTGCACACGTCTAATACCTGTTAAATTCGGGAAAGCTGGACCTATTCAGTTGGGAGTTCCAGATGTCACTTTTATTTAGTTTAGGTAAGTGTTTATTTTCTGCAATTAAACAGGTGGCATTATACTTATATATTTTTTAAGTAACTATTATCTGTAATTTGCATTCTTGTGTGTTTTGAGAACAAGTGGTTGTTCAATTAGTTTTAAATATTAAAAAGTCTTAGTTTCCATCCCTCATCCTGGGATGAGGCAGACGGGAGAGAATTGTGGGTGGCGACGGAGCGAGAGTTCAGTAGCTTCGAGGGACCAGGAAGAGTAACATGTGGGAGATAAGTCTGTTTTACTTGTTGTTGTGTCATGTAGTAGATTTTTATTCTGGGAGAGACAATATTTGATGTTTGCTTTAATAGTGACCCACTGTTCATATATACAATATTGAGATGTATATGAAATATATATATATTAAAATGCATACGTATATTTCTTCAGTCCTAAGGGAGATATACTTTTAATTCTGTGCCTGTTATCATTCATGGGGTTATACTGGTGACCCGCTTAAGAGAGCAGTAGTGGTATCCCTAGACGTAACTAAAGCTTGGCTGCTGTAGGGTCACGAGCCGTAACGAACGATAGGAAACACCACTCATGGTGGATTGTGACGTGGTTGGTGCCACTCATGGTAGTGGGTGACGTGGTTGGAGCCACTCATGGTGGATTGTGACGTGGTTGGTGCCACTCATGGTAGTGGGTGACGTGGTTGGAGCCACTCATGGTGGATTGTGACGTGGTTGGTGCCACTCATGGTAGTGGGTGACGTGGTTGGAGCCACTCATGGTGGATTGTGACGTGGTTGGTGCCACTCATGGTAGTGGGTGACGTGGTTGGTGCCACTCATGGTAGTGGGTGACGTGGTTGGAGCCACTCATGGTGGATTGTGACGTGGTTGGTGCCACTCATGGTAGTGGGTGACGTGGTTGGAGCCACTCATGGTAGTGGGTGACGTGGTTGGAGCCACTCATGGTAGTGGGTGACGTGGTTGGTGCCACTCATGGTAGTGGGTGACGTGGTTGGTGCCACTCATGGTGGATTGTGACGTGGTTGGTTCCACTCATGGTAGTGGGTGACGTGGTTGGTGCCACTCATGGTAGTGGGTGACGTGGTTGGTGCCACTCATGGTAGTGGGTGACGTGGTTGGAGCCACTCATGGTAGTGGGTGACGTGGTTGGTGCCACTCATGGTATTGGGTGACGTGGTTGGTGCCACTCATGGTGGAGTGTGACGTGGTTGGAGCCACTCATGGTAGTGGGTGACGTACTTGGTGCCACTCATGGTAGTGGGTGACGTGGTTGGTGCCACTCATGGTAGTGGGTGACGTGGTTGGAGCCACTCATGGTAGTGGGTGACGTGGTTGGAGCCACTCATAGTAGTGGGTGACGTGGTTGGAGCAACTCATGATAGTGGGTGAAGTGGTTGGTGCCACTCATGGTAGTGGGTGACGTGGTTGGTGCCACTCATGGTAGTGGGTGACGTGGTGTTGTCACTCATGGTAGTGGGTGACGTGGTTGGTGCCACTCATGGTAGTGGGTGACGTGGTTGGTGCCACTCATGGTAGTGGGTGACGTGGTTGGTGCCACTCATGGTAGTGGGTGACGTGGTTGGAGCCACTCATGGTAGTGGGTGACGTGGTTGGAGCCACTCATGGTAGTGGGTGACGTGGTTGGAGCCACTCATGGTAGTGGGTGACGTGGTTGGTGCCACTCATGGTAGTGGGTGACGTGGTTGGTGCCACTCATGGTAGTGGGTGACGTGGTTGGAGCAACTCATGGTAGTGGGTGACGTGGTTGGTGCCACTCATGGTAGTGGGTGACGTGGTGTTGTCACTCATGGTAGTGGGTGACGTGGTTGGTGCCACTCATGGTAGTGGGTGACGTGGTTGGAGCCACTCATGGTAGTGGGTGACGTGGTTGGAGCCACTCATGGTAGTGGGTGACGTGGTTGGAGCCACTCATGGTAGTGGGTGACGTGGTTGGAGCCACTCATGGTAGTGGGTGACGTGGTTGGAGCCACTCATGGTAGTGGGTGACGTGGTTGGTGCCACTCATGGTGGAGTGTGACGTGGTTGGTGCCACTCATGGTAGTGGGTGACGTGGTTGGTGCCACTCATGGTGGAGTGTGACGTGGTTGGTGCCACTCATGGTGGTGTGTGACGTGGTTGGTGCCACTCATAGTGGAGTGTGACGTGGTTGGTGCCACTCATGGTGGAGTGTGACGTGGTTGGTGCCACTCATAGTGGCGTGTGACGTGGTTGGTGCCACTCATAGTGGCGTGTGACGTGGTTGGTGCCACTCATGGTAGTGGGTGACATTGTTGCTGCCACTCATGGTAGTGGGTGACATTGTTGGTGCCACTCATGGTAGTGGGTGACTTGGTTGGTGCCACTCATGGTATTGGGTGACATTGTTGGTGCCACTCATGGTAGTGGGTGACATGGTTGGTGCCACTCATGGTATTGGGTGACATTGTTGGTGCCACTCATGGTAGTGGGTGACATGGTTGGTGCCACTCATGGTATTGGGTGACATTGTTGGTGCCACTCATGGTAGTGGGTGACATGGTTGGTGTCAGTCACGGTTGTCGGAAATTCCAACACCAATTACTACTAACCATAATTACCTTAGTCAATCATGCAAAGAAATTAAGGTTTACTGGCGTCTTTTAGAAAATGTGACCTCTTGCCACGTCACCCGAATAATATTTATCTATAGTACTTATATTAAATATTCTCCTAAACACCAGTCGGGGACCAGATTACATAAAAATAAGTATTCTCCAATACAGGATGTAATTGCAGGCGATGAGTCACAATAACGTGGCTGAAGTATGTTGACCAGACCACACAATAGAAGGTGAAGGGACAGCTGGCTGGTTAGGTTATCTTGAGAGGATTTCGGAGCTTTTTAGTGTCCCCGCGGCCCGGTCCTCGACCAGGCCTCCACCCCTAGGAAGCAGCCCGTGACAGCTGACTGACACCAGGTACCTATTTTACTGCTAGGTAACTAACAGGGGCATAGAAACTCTGCCCAGTGTTTCTGGCCGGCGCCTGGGATCGAACCCAGGACCACAGGATCACAAGTCCAGCGTGCTGCCGCTCGGCCGACCAGCTCCCAAACCGACCGACCGACCGACCGACCATTCTCAAGTCGATCGACTTGAGAATGGTCCTGGACGGACCGAAACGTCGTCGTCCCTTCACCTTCTAGTGTGTGGTCCTGTAAAAAGGATGTAAATAAATTACAAATATAATCAATGTCCTTTCCCATTGTCGATGAAAGGCAGAAAATTTAACCGATCTCTCGATGTGTCGCTTGATCGGGAAGGAAGAGGCGCCATAATTATCAACAACTAGTCTTGCCCGCGAGCATAAGCTAAACAAAAATGTCCCCGCTAGTCACAGTGTTGTAGGACGCCAAATCTCCTATCATCAGCACGCTTTCACTAGTCAATAGGGAATTGTTCTATATCCGTTTGACTATTATTTATTTACATTTATTGCCATATTTAGTAGATTATGTCAGGTGGTTAGAATGTGTTGCAAGCCACCCTGAATGGGTAAGCTTAAATTAATTAAATTAATTCTCCATAATATCTTGCCTCTGATATAGCCGTCATATATTGGTTGCGGTTTATTACTATGTGACTATTTGACATGTGAAATTGAAGGGGAAGGAGACATTAGCAGCAAACTACCTGGTACAACACGTGACACGTGACATAGCCGGTCCAACGAGGACAATCAGTTTGCGTGCTCTTACGTGTACATGTCTCGTTGACCAGGCTCCTGCATTATACAGTACAGCAACGCTCTTACTCATTTACTTATTATTAACCATTTTATAGACTAACCATTATTAACAATTTATACCAATCGATTTATTTCCATTAGGCTATTAATGGGACAGGAGCTCGAAAATATTCGTCCACATATGAAATATAGGGAAATCTGTTAAACAAATCTTACGTTATTTAATATCAGCATCGAGAAAATTTCATATGTTAATTTTCCAATATGTTAATAAATGGATTTTATACGAATTAAAAAAAGTGCGCAACCTTTACTGATGATACAATAACATCTGGTTAGTGTAACTCATGGATAATGCAGTGATTAACAGATGCAAGCACCTGCCTGACGCACAAAGAAGAATAGCAGTAGTAGTAAGGAGGGTCCACAAAGTGCATATACAGCTGGTGCCTAATAGCTGATTGCCAACTGGAGGGCTAAATTTCATACAAATAATAATGAGTACTGCTAAATAAATTTGTCTTTATTTTGTTACCAGCTATCATGGTGGACACAATTCCAACGGACCTACATGTACAAGGTGTGGGAGAATACTGCCAAATTCCTAAGAAAAAAAGAGGACTAAAAATGGTAGATAAAATTACGTCAAATTACCTCACAGACATAGGAATCCTTGTAGGTGCAAACTACTACAACAATTTCATCATTAGCCGAACTAAATATCAGGGAATAAACCAGTTAACTTCTACAGAAGGCCAGTTACTCACAGGGCCCCGTATTTAACCTGAGGAGGCCAATGCCTGCTGAATAAAAAATCAAATTGAAATTTGTCAGCTGTAGATAGAACTCCAGTAAAATATACTAGGAGAATACAGCTGACCAAATCAACAGAGGTGATATTAGGGGGACTCCTGGTATGCCTCCTGCCTCCTCCTCCTGCCATAATTACATTGGGGGGCAGTGGCGTGCGTCGTTCCCTAAGGCGGGCAACAGCGCACCGTTGAGCCTGCCAAAAGAGCAGAATAGGAGGCTCAACAAACGCTCGCCCGATGGATGTTATTCCGACCCTCGCGCATGTGTGACGACAGTACACATACACATATCAGGACTGCCGCCGCAATGTGCGTTCGACTTGTAGATGTATCAGGTATTCTTGTGTTTCACATACCGACACGCAGTTAGCTGGCGACCCACGAGCCTAGTGATTCACTGTTAAGAGTTGTATATGTTTTTATCATTTAGCCTGTCATCATTTAAAGCTGAAGATGTGTTCATGAGGCCTTAGTTACAAATCAGTGACCAGAAGCTTAAAGAGCTACAAGCCCCTTCGAGCAGTGTCACTGATCCCACTGCGGTCTCAGAGCATTACTTGACTTTAATGATTGAGTACATTTAATCCTCTAAATTAATTAAACCATACGCGCAGATTACCACATTGCGCTGATACGCGCAATGAAGCAGCCAAATAACCCTTCTGTATTCTGTCTGCTACCCTTCTGCATGCTGCCCACTACCCTTCTGTAAGCAGTCCACCACCCTTCTGTATGCTGCCCTCTGCCCTTCGGTATGCTGCCCTTCTGTATGCGGCCCGCTACCCGACTGTACGCAGAACGCTGCTCATCTGTATGCAGCCCGCTGCCCTTCTGAATGCAGCCCACTGCTGCCATTCTGTATGCTGCCCACTGCCCATCTGAATGCTGCCCACTGCCCTTCTGTATGCTGCCCGTTGCCCTTCTGTATGCTGCCCACTGCCCTTCTGAATGCTGTCCGCTGCCCTTCTGAATGCTGCCCACTTCCCTTCTGTATGCTGCCCGCGCACCTTCTGTATATTGCCCGCTGCCCTTCATTATGCTGCCCGCGACCCTTCTGTATGCTGCCCGCTGCCCTTCTGAATGCTATCCGCTGCCCTTCTGTATGCTATCCGCTGCCCTTCTGTATGCTATCCGCTGCCCTTCTGTATGCTATCCGCTGCCCTTCTGTATGAGGCCCGCTGCCATTCTGTAAGCGGCCAGTTGCCCTTCTGTATGCGGCATGCTGCCCTTCTGTATGTGAGGCATGCTGCTTCTTGCTCTTGTCTAGGCGGCCCGCTGCCCTTTTTTAGGCTGCCCGCTTCCTTTTGGTATACAGCCCGCTGTCCTTCTCTTTAAAGCCCGCTTCCCTTCTGTATGCAGCCCGCTGTCCGTCTGTATGATGCCCACTGCCCCTCTGTATGCGACCCGCTTCCTTTCTGTATGCAGCCCGCATCAATTCTGTATGCAGCCCGCTTCGCCTCTGTATGCAGCCCGCTTCCCTTCTAAAAGCAGTCCGCTTCCCTTCTGTATGCAGCCCGCTTCCCTTCTGTATGCAGCCCGCTTCCCTTCTAAAAGCAGTCCGCTTCCCTTCTGTATGCAGCCCGCTTCCCCTCTGTATGCAGCCCGCTTCCCTTCTGAAAGCAGTCCGCTTCCCTTCTGTATGCAGCCCGCTTCCCTTCTGAAAGCAGTCCGCTTCCCTTCTGTATGCAGCCCGCTTCCCCTCTGTATGCAGCCCGCTTCCCTTCTAAAAGCAGTCCGCTTCCCTTCTGTATGCAGCCCGCTTCCCCTCTGTATGCAGCCCGCTTCCCTTCTAAAAGCAGTCCGCTTCCCTTCTGTATGCAGCCCGCTTCCCTTCTGTATGCAGCCCGCTTCCCTTCTAAAAGCAGTCCGCTTCCCTTCTGTATGCAGCCCGCTTCCCCTCTGTATGCAGCCCGCTTCCCTTCTAAAAGCAGTCCGCTTCCCTTCTGTATGCAGCCCGCTTCCCTTCTGTATGCAGCCCGCTTCCCTTCTGAAAGCAGTCCGCTTCCCTTCTGAAAGCAGTCCGCTTCCCCTCTGTATGCAGCCCGCTTCCCTTCTAAAAGCAGCCCGCTTCCCTTCTGTATGCAGCCCGCTTCCCCTCTGTATGCAGCCCGCTTCTCTTCTGAAAGCAGTCCGGTTCCCTTCTGTATGCAGCCCGCTTCCCTTCTGAAAGCAGTCCGCTTCCCTTCTGTATGCAGCCCGCTTCCCTTCTGAAAGCAGTCCGCTTCCCTTCTGTATGCAGCCCGCTTCCCTTCTGAAAGCAGTCCGCTTCCCTTCTGTATGCAGCCTGCTTCCCCTCTGTATGCAGTCCGCTTCCCTTCTGTATGCAGCCCGCTTCCCCTCTGTATGCAGTCCGCTTCCCCTCTGTATGCAGCCCGCTTCCCCTCTGTATGCAGCCCGCTTCCCTTCTGAAAGCAGTCCGCTTCCCTTCTGAAAGCAGTCCGCTTCCCTTCTGAAAGCAGTCCGCTTCCCTTCTGTATGCAGCCCGCTTCCCTTCTGTATGCAGCCCGCTTCCCCTTTGTATGCAGTCCGCTTCCCCTCTGTATGCAGCCCGCTTCCCCTCTGTATGCAGCCCACTTCCCTTCTGTATGCAGCCCGCTTCCCCTCTGTATGCAGCCCGCTTCCCTTCTGTATGCAACCCGCTTCCCTTCTGTATGCAGCCCGCTTCCCCTCTGTATGCAGCCCGCTTCCCCTCTGTATGCAGCCCGCTTCCCTTCTGTATGCAGCCCGCTTCCCCTCTGTATGCAGCCCGCTTCCCTTCTGTATGCAGCCCGCTTCCCTTCTGAAAGCAGTCCGGTTCCCTTCTGTATGCAGCCCGCTTCCCTTCTGAAAGCAGTCCGCTTCCCTTCTGTATGCAGCCCGCTTCCCCTCTGTATGCAGCCCGCTTCCCCTCTGTATGCAGCCCGCTTCCCTTCTAAAAGCAGTCCGCTTCCATTCTGTATGCAGCCCGCTTCCCTTCTGAAAGCAGTCCGCTTCCCTTCTGTATGCAGCCCGCTTCCCCTCTGTATGCAGCCCGCTTCCCCTCTGTATGCAGCCCGCCTCCCCTCTGTATGCAGCCCGCTTCCCCTCTGTATGCAGCCCGCTTCCCTTCTAAAAGCAGTCCGCTTCCATTCTGTATGCAGCCCGCTTCCCTTCTGAAAGCAGTCCGCTTCCCTTCTGTATGCAGCCCGCTTCCCCTCTGTATGCAGCCCGCTTCCCCTCTGTATGCAGCCCGCTTCCCTTCTAAAAGCAGTCCGCTTCCCTTCTGTATGCAGCCCGCTTCCCTTCTGAAAGCAGTCCGCTTCCCTTCTGAAAGCAGTCCGCTTCCCTTCTGTATGCAGCCCGCTTCCCTTCTGAAAGCAGTCCGCTTCCCTTCTGTATGCAGCCCGCTTCCCTTCTGAAAGCAGTCCGCTTCCCTTCTGTGTGCAGCCCGCTTCCCCTCTGTATGCAGTCCGCTTCCCTTCTGTATGCAGCCCGCTTCCCCTCTGTATGCAGTCCGCTTCCCCTCTGTATGCAGCCCGCTTCCCCTCTGTATGCAGCCCGCTTCCCTTCTGAAAGCAGTCCGCTTCCCTTCTGAAAGCAGTCCGCTTCCCTTCTGTATGCAGCCCGCTTCCCTTCTGTATGCAGCCCGCTTCCCCTCAGTATGCAGTCCGCTTCCCCTCTGTATGCAGCCCGCTTCCCCTCTGTATGCAGCCCAATTCCCTTCTGTATGCAGCCCGCTTCCCTTCTGTATGCAGCCCGCTTCCCTTCTGAAAGCAGTCCGCTTCCCTTCTGTATGCAGCCCGCTTCCCCTCTGTATGCAGCCCGCTTCCCCTCTGTATGCAGCCCGCTTCCCCTCTGTATGCAACCCGCTTCCCCTCTGTATGCAACCCGCTTCCCTTCTGTATGCAACCCGCTTCCCTTCTGTATGCAGCCCGCTTCCCCTCTGCATGCAGCCCGCTTCCCTTCTGTATGCAGCCCGCTTCCCCTCTGTATGCAGCCCGCTTCCCTTCTGTATGCAGCCCGCTTCCCTTCTGAAAGCAGTCCGCTTCCCTTCTGTATGCAGCCCGCTTCCCTTCTGAAAGCAGTACGCTTCCCTTCTGTATGCAGCCCGCTTCCCCTCTGTATGCAGCCCGCTTCCCCTCTGTATGCAGCCCGCTTCCCTTCTGTATGCAGCCCGCTTCCCCTCTGTATGCAGCCCGCTTCCCTTCTGTATGCAGCCCGCTTCCCCTCTGTATGCAGCCCGCTTCCCTTCTGTATGCAGCCCGCTTCCCCTCTGTATGCAGCCCACTTCCCTTCTGTATGCAGCCCGCTTCCCCTCTGTATGCAGCCCGCTTCCCTTCTGTATGCAGCCCGCTTCCCTTCTGTATGCAGCCCGCTTCCCCTCTGTATGCAGCCCGCTTCCCCTCTGTATGCAGCCCGCTTCCCTTCTGTATGCAACCCGCTTCCCTTCTGTATGCAGCCCGCTTCCCCTCTGTATGCAGCCCGCTTCCCCTCTGTATGCAGCCCGCTTCCCTTCTGTATGCAGCCCGCTTCCCCTCTGTATGCAGCCCACTTCCCTTCTGTATGCAGCCCGCTTCCCTTCTGTATGCAGCCCGCTTCCCTTCTGTATGCAGCCCGCTTCCCTTCTGTATGCAGCCCGCTTCCCTTCTGTATGCAGCCCGCTTCCCCTCTGTATGAAGCCCGCTTCCCCTCTGTATGCAGCCCGCTTCCCTTCTGTATGCAGCCCGCTTCCCTTCTGTATGCAGCCCACTTCCCTTCTGTATGCAGCCCGCTTCCCCTCTGTATGCAGCCCGCTTCCCTTCTGTATGCAGCCCGCTTCCCTTCTGTATGCAGCCCGCTTCCCCTCTGTATGCAACCCGCTTCCCCTCTGTATGGAGCCCGCTTCCCTTCTGTATGCAGCCCGCTTCCCCTCTGTATGCAGCCCACTTCCCTTCTGAAAGCAGTCCGCTTCCCTTCTGTATGCAGCCCGCTTCCCCTCTGTATGCAGCCCGCTTCCCTTCTGTATGCAGCCCGCTTCCCCTCTGTTTGCAGCCCACTTCCCTTCTGAAAGCAGTCCGCTTCCCTTCTGTATGCAGCCCGCTTCCCCTCTGTATGCAGCCCACTTCCCTTCTGAAAGCAGTCCGCTTCCCTTCTGTATGCAGCCCGCTTCCCCTCTGTATGCAGCCCGCTTCCCCTCTGTATGCAGCTGCTCTTCTGAATGCAGCCCGCTTTCCTTCTGTATGCAACCCTTTTGTATACAGCCCGCTGTCCATCTGTATTCGGTCGCTTCCAGGTGAATAACCCCTTCAGCGTGAATGAAACATAATGTTTTGAGTACAGCCCTGAAGAGGAAGAGAGCTGTAGAGGAGGAGAAAATAGGAAAACTTCAAAAATGAACATTTTTGCTCAACACAGGTGCAACAACAGTCACTCATACCATTATTTAGATATATCATTCACATCAGCGTCCACTCGTGCAATGTCAGCTACTAGTACTGTTCCTTCAGATATACCATCCATCCAGTTTCAGCAGACATACCATCATTGCCTGTTGATGCTTCTGGTGACATTTAACAAGTGGAAATACCCAAAACCGTAACAGTAAAGGTGGTTGCAATCCAAGAGACAGATTGGGTTGTCTTGAATACCGATAATCTTGAGTACGGGGTCAGTATATTATTAGTTTTCCAGTACACAGATAATCTTGAGTACGCTTCCAGTATAATTTTAAGTTTCCAGTATACAGATAATCTTAAGTACATGTTCAGTATATTATTAGATCTTCCTGTATGCAGATAATGTTGAGTACAGATTATCGGTGGGTTGGGGATTTTCACAAAGAACTGGTTATTGAACCAAACTGGTACTCACTTACAGACAGAGACCCCAACCACTCCCTATTAGAAAACACGGCCGACCACAGCAACCAAACTTCTGCTGCCGTCAGTTCACCAGCAATGGACACTGGAGTTATCTTGATGTTATCTTGAGATGATTTCGGGGCTCTTTTAGTGTCCCCGCGGCCCGGTCCTCGACCAGGCCTCCACCCCCAGGAAGCAGCCCGCGACAGCTGACTAACACCCAGGTACCTATTTTACTGCTAGGTAACAGGGGCATAGGGTGAAAGAAACTCTGCCCATTGTTTCTCGCCGGCGCCTGGGATCGAAGCTAGGACCACAGGATCACAAGTCCCGCGTGCTCTCCGCTCGGTCGACCGGCTCCCTCGCTCGGCCGACCGGCTCCCTTGCTTGCAATTATCCCAAAATCCCTCTGACCGGAGTGCTTGCAATTTCTTGGGAGATCACCCTGTAAGCGTCTTGTTCTCGGAAAGAGGTTCAGCATCACCTTTAGTCGGGGGTGCGGCTCCAAAGTGGCCTAGTTGTCATGAGTACACGCCCACTCGAGCCGCCGTGACTTCCCCCATACTCTCCTTATTATGGGATGATCTCCTAAGTCCCCCTTAATGAGTTATTGTCCACTGTCACGCAATCTGTAACCGTCTCTCTCACTCTCACTATCCAGGAAGCCTCACCAGGACAAGAGCAAAACCCAGCTGTTAACAAACAAACATTTATTACCTAAAAATTACATACAAATAAAGATATATAATATTACTGTGCAACACTCTAAGCTGCTATAAGCCGGTAACACTCCAGCATCATATCCTGACTTTATTGAATAAATAAATATCATGCTGCTGATCACTCTTGTGGCACAACCTACTGCCCCCTCATTGCCTAGGGCTGAAATATCTGGAACATCTATGTATATCATCGCACCCCAAAAAAAAAAAAATTCTCTCGCCTTACATTGGGCCTTTCATGCCAATATGCAATCAAGCACTCCTTCACACATCAATGTGTCCATAAGATTTTGTTCTATTCCTTGAGGCCCACTCCAAGAACATCACTCTGGGTCCTCAAAAATCAGGAAAGGTACTTATGCAGTTCTTCCAATCTGCTGCACATGAAGTCCCACTCCAATGTTAATGAAGCTCCTCCAAACGGTTCCACAAAGAAACGTGTTGCTTCCCTACACTGCTTAATGTTCAGCTCCACACCTGGAGCTCGGGTCTACACCTGGAGTTCAGCTCTACCTTCTTCAGTCTCGACGTTCCCCGATTAACTTCTCCCATACTAACCTGTAGTTTCTTTACTACATAATAAAAATGTTTTCCTAACAGATCATACATAATAAACTTATATGCCAGCAATAAATCTCGCCCTCCGACGTCGCCCCATGCCGGTCCAACTGTGGTGGGTACTCCCCCATCCTGGTGAGCCCACGCTGAAATAAAGCACTGACGAGACGATCGGGGCTCAGTCCCCCCTCAGTCGCCGACTGACCTCCAGTGAGTAAGTATGTGCTGGCCCCTCTCTTTCCAGCATGTCCACTTATCCCTAACTACTTATTTTAGCTCACTGTCTCAATTAAATATCTATCCTTCATTCATATACATTCTCTATGATCGTTGTGCACACAATCAAACCAACATTATTTCAACTGATAAAATGAGCTTACCGCAGAATTCGTAACGTGAGGGCGCTCACTCCGGCCCTCCAAGATGACGTCACTCTCTGACGTCCAATAAAGTCACTTTACAACTGCCTCACACAGCTTCTCTGCTCCTGACTTGAGCTCACAAAGTCGCCTGGCAGGCTCCACACCAAAGCTTTAGACTTTACCTGCTTGTTCTCCTCCACTAGAGGATAAAACACATTACAGTTCCACACAGGCACGACCACCACCTTCAGATTATAGACCTTCAGGCCATCTCTAATACCTTCATAATCCCTGAGAAGTGCCATGCGTTGCATCCTCAGCAGCTTTCTCACCCATAATAACTATAACCTTCACTCAAACACTTTATCCAGAACCGCATTGTTCTATACTGCCAGGACATAGAGACGCACGTCCACTTCTGACGTGCAATGCTGTGGTCACATGCTGAACAGCAGTGCTGTACGCTAATGCTGCGAGAGCCAGCCTTGGTTGCTCACTACTGAGGCTCTTACACCCGGGAATGTGGACCATGATTTATTTTAAAGATGGCGTCTGTTTATAAGAGCCCTGAGGAAGCTGATGTGAACCTCATATAGCCGCAGGAGTTTTGAATGGAACGTGAAAAATACAAATACCTGGAGGCGTGTAGCCCACCCCAGACATGGGCCTGCAGGCGCATTGTGCAGTTAAAGTAAAGCAGTTAAATGACGAAGTATGGAGTCAAACTTTTAGCTGCTAAAACGCTAAAATTTGCTAAATTTTAGCAAATAGAATTTGCTAAAATTCAGGTTTTTATCCAATTTTAGGGGGACTGAATTTAAACTGCGCGCCAACGCCTTCCCGTTTTGAACTACTGAAGAACAAATGTTACCATTAATATATGGATAACTATTATAAGTCAGTTTGAATGAGTGAATTGCTGCTTGAAGATAGGGTATACACCTGTGGTACTATCAGATTGCAGTGTGGTGAACCTTAAGCCCTTCAGATCCAAGCAAAGGGTAAAATGCCAGTAGATACAATTGCAAACACATTGATACCAAAATGAAAGACCTATGACGAGAATTGAGGTAACCAAAGTGAAAAGAGTGTACACATTACATTGCTCATGAGCGCTCCCGGGGTAACTTTCTCTCACTTTCTCTGTTTTGAGCTGGTGGTACGCCGTGCTTTTGGAGTGTATATGCATTTAAACCTTTAGAGAATTCTATTGCAAACAAATTGATACCAAATTGAAAAACCTAAGACGAGAAGTGAAGTGACAAAGTTGAAAAGATTATAATTTTTTCAGTATTACCGCACTCTCTAATGGAAGACCAGGCACTGGAAGGCTCTCTCTTCCGGGTAATGAGGCCTGCTTCATCACGTCGGCGGGTGGAGCGCGCTAATGTTTTTGACATTTTATGCATATACTCCCAATGGGAATTCTATTGCGAACACATTGATACCAAAATGAAAAACCTAGGACGACAATTGAGGTGAACAAAATGAAAAGTGTGTATGCATTTTATCGCTCTTGCGAGCTCCCTTTAACACACTTTCACTTTATCTGTTTGTTGCGGGTGGTTAGCCGGACCTTTGGAGTTTATATGCCTTTACTCCTGCAGGGAATTCTATTTCAAATACAATGATACCAAATTGAAAACCCTAGGACGAGAATTAAGGTGACAAAGTTGAAAAGAGCATACACTACACTTTTCAGTATTACTGGGCCCTCTTCTGTAATGAGAGGTGCCTTGGGGTAGTGCAGCTCTCTCTTTCTGGTAACCCAGGCTTACATTCATCTTGTCGGCGGGTGGAGTGAGCTACAGTTTTTGACATTAAATGCATATACTCCGGTTGGGAATTCTATTGGAACACATTGATACCAAAATGAAAGACCTTAGACGAAAATTGAGGTGACCAAAGTGAAAACAGTGTACACATTTTATCGCTCTTGGGGTCTCCCGGGTAACACGCTCTCACTTTCTCTGTTTGCTGCGGGTAGTAAGCCGGGCTTTTGGAGTTTATGTGCATTTACTCCTCTAGAGAATTCTATCGCGAACACATTGATACCAAATTGAAAAAAAAACTAGGAAGAGAATTAAGTTGACAAAGTTGAAAAGAGTATACACTTCTCAGTATTACCGCGCACTACCACAGAACGTCCAAAATCACTAGAGATAGTGGAAGGTTCGCTCGCCCAAAACGCGGAAGTGTTATGTGAGATTAACTTTGTTATCCTACGCTGGACGCATTCTAGTGAATTTATATCCATTCCATAATATGGCGACCAAAAGTGAAGTGCATATATATCTAAATGGGGCTTAACTAGAGCAAGATATAGCTGAAGAACAACAGATGTCTAATTATTACTAATGTTTCAATACATAAATCCCAATGTTCTGTTTGCTTTATTACAAACATTTAAGTATTGATTTTTTAGTTTTAAATTCTTACTAATCAAAACTCCCAGATCCCTTTCGTAATTCGATTTCGCAATCTCAGCACCATGTATCTAGCTTATATCTTGTAAACCTATTATTATTACCTATCCTCTAAACCTTAGATTTGTCAGCATTAAACTGCATCTGCCAATCTTTTCACCATTTCAGTACCCTATTTAGATCATCTTGAAGTGATAGTGAATCTTTTTCCATGTTCAATACCCTCTCAATTTTTGTATCATCGGCAAATTTGCAAATATTGCTGCTCAAACCTGAATCTAAATAATTTATATATATTATGAATAACAGAGGTCACAGAGCCAGTGACCTCTGGCTCCAGTGACCAGAACAGAGCCTTGGGGCACTCCACTTACATTTTCCCACTCTGACTTAACCCCATTGATTCTAAATCTTTGTTTCCTTTGGTATAGCCATGCCTTAATCCAGCTTAATATAGAACCCCCAATACAGCGAGCCTCTATCTTTTTAATCAGTCTTTTATGAGGCACTGTATCAAAAGCTTATATTATGAGTGGGGAGTCCATATAAACAAATGGGCCTCTACTCCTTTCAGACCGAACTATTTACCTTGCTTCTTGCACTGAAATATATACAAGTCTCTAAACATGATACATTAATTGTAACTCTTTTAACATCCTTAATTACTCTCAAATCTTTAAGACATAACTGTAACATGCACGTATCTGATGGTAGACACAAATACAACAAAATTATTAATGATAACAAAAGACTTCGAGCTAGGTACCTCACAGGAAGGTGTCCTCAGCCCTACCTTATTTAATATCTTAATAAACACGCTGTTAAACTCTGTCCCGAGCAAACCCAACGAGCAGATCATTATAGCTATGATGATATAATGATACACACCACTTGGTATGCTAACATGCCAAACACTCTTAACTCTGTATGAGACTCATGTCGGGTCCTAGGTTTAGTCATCTCAGCAGAGGAAACAAAGATACTAAATCGGCGCCCATCCAGGCTGGGAGGAGCTGTTTGCAAGATACAACTGTCTGATAGCTCCCAGCTTGACTATGTAAACTGATTCATATACCTTGGCCTTGAGGTGCCACTGTATGGTCCTGTTGTATTCAGACTCTGTCGTCAGTATAAAGACTCCAAGCTCTCAAGGCTGTTGCACGTTATCACTCAGGCTATGGTGCCAATGTCAGAATTCATTGATTTGTCATGTTCGTAATAAGGCAAATAGGACACTGGGATTTATTAATCAAAGCATTAGTAACAAGACATCTGGTGTTGTTCTTCAGCTATATCTTGCTCTGGATAGGGGCCTTTTAGATTATGCAGCTCAGTTTCTGTACTATAGAATGAAAATAAATTCACTTGAATGTGTCCCGCGTTGGATGACAAAGTTAATTCCCCAAATTAGAAGCCTGTCATATGAAAAAAGATTAACAAAGCTTAAACTGCATTCATTGGAAAGGCGAAGAGTTAGAGGTGACATGATAGTCATTTACAAGTGGATGAATGGCCATAACGAAGGGGGATATTAACAAGGTATTAAACGTATCAACACGAAACAATGGGTTTAAATTGGATAAGTTTAGATTTAGGCAAGACTTGGGTAAATACTGGTTCGGTAACAGGGTTGTTGATCGGTGGAACCGATAACGTGGTGGAGGTGGGGTCCCTCGATTGTTTCAAGCGTGGGTTGGACATGTATATAAGTGGGATTGGGTGGTTATAAATAGGAGTTGCCTCATATGGGTCAATAGGCCTTTTGCAGTTACCTTTGTTCTTAAGTTCTTAATTGTCAAAATGATGTACCTTGCATACATCGGATCTTTAGTGGATTATGTTACACCTCTGCTTGCTTTGATGCCTGAAAGAAAGCTTGGAGGGCTTGAAACATTGCAGAACGAAGCCTTGAAGATAATCCTTGGGTGCCCCTCGTACCACAAAGATACTTAACATGAGGAAGGAACTTAATATTCCTAGCTTTGTTTATCGTGTTACCTAATTTAACTGTCAAATTGGTATAAAATGCTTAGGCTACATCATCCTAACCCTTGCACAGAAGCCATTGAGAATTTCTTTATTGAATGTAAACATTGTTTTAAATGGATAATAAAACTGGAACTGAACTCAAAGTATCAGATTTATAATTCGCACCAAGTGAGACAACAACAGCACTTTCCTGCACTGTGGGAATTTACACCCTTTCCAATTTTAATCCCTCCCTTTCCAACAAAGAAACAAATTAGAGATCAGCCTAAGCTTCGTCGTGAGGCAAAGCTCAACACCTTAAGCCATATTGATGCTCTGTCCACAGAGCATTCTCTCTCTCTCAAAGCTTATACACTGAAGGATTCCTAGCTACAGCGCCCTATGGGTGCAGCTGGAAGTATAGTTGTCCTGACAATAGGCGATGGTTTATATTTTCAATGGGGAGTCCGTATAAATAACTGGGCCTCTACCCTTCAGACTGAAATATTTGCCTTGCTTCTTGCACTGAAATATGTACAAGTATCCAAACTTGATACATTAATTTTAAGTAACCCTTTGTTATCATTAAATTAATAGCTCTCAACTCTTTAAGACATAACTGTAACATGCTCGTGTCTGAAGCTAGACAAATACAACAAAACTATTAATGATGGTAACAGAATCCAATTCATGTGGACTCCATCTCATGTTGGAGTCCAAACGTATGATTGAGCTGATGAGTTAGCCAAAAATCTGCCTTTAAAAGGGAAATTGAGTATAACCTTGGATTGTCAATAAGCAGTCTGGGATTAATAGTTCACCAACAACTTCAACAAAATCTTGTAGATCTGAGGCAAAGTGAAATCGATACCAGTAACCCCATCTATCATCATACTATCATGCAAGAGGAGCCACACATCTCTGGATCATCCAATAAAATCAGCAGACTTCTAGATGTTAATTAAATTAATACTGCTCAGTTTAAACTCTGTTAAAACTATCTTTGGGATATCTCATAATCTGCTGATGTAGTCCTGACCACATGTAAACTGTCAATAAAATTATTCGCACACCCTCCATCTTAACATAACAAATCTTAACAAAATTTTCCCTGTTTGCTAACTGTCTTTAGGAAATAACTATATATAAATAAGACATTGCAACCTACATATCCACCGCTGTCCACTGGAGGTGGGTCGGTGTGCAGTACAAACATATAAATTGTGACACTAACGCCAAATTCCACCACACATGATAAGTACCCAGGAAACAATTTTAGGTTTCCACAACTTTCCTGGAAAATGTTAGAAAGGAGAGGAAACGTTTGTTTTCACGCATTAGATGATTTATTTTGTGTGGTTTTAAATAGGTTTCCAAAACTTATAACCAAAACTTACATACCTAACACTAATTTGAAATTTTGCGACACCTTTCGTATCCTAATATGAAACTTTGTGACACCTTTTGTACCCAAATTTGAAATTTAGTGACCCCTTTTATAAAGTGTTTACAGGTAAAATGTTAAAATATGAATAAAATAGGAAATGTAAAAATATATTTCTACATTTAGTAAAATAAAAAAGGATCATAATAAAGGTTGGTTCATCATTTTTATTCATTTTTCATTTGTAGTAGCGTATTGTAGCAGCCTGGTGTAGTAGAGTGGTGTAGTAGCTTGGTGTATAGTAGCCTGGTGTACTATACTAGTGTGGTGTAGCAGCCTGGTGTAGCAGCCTGGTGTAGCAGCCTGGTGTAGTAGCGTAGTGTAGTGGTGTGGTGTAGTGGCGTGGTGTAGTGGCATGGTGTAGTAGCGTGGTGTAATAGCTTGGTGTAGTGGCCTGGTGTAGAAGCTTGGTGTAGTGGCATGGTGTAGTAGTGTGGTGTAGTGGCTGGTGTAGTAGCATTGTGTATTAGCGTGGAGTAGAGGCCTGGTGTAGTAGCGTGGTGTAGTAGCCTGGTGTAGTGGCCTGGTGAAGTAGTGTGGTGTAGTGGTCTAGTGTAGTAGCCTGGTGTAGAAGCGTGGTGTAGTGGCCTAGTGTAGTAGCGTGGTGTAGTAGCGTGGTGTAGTAGCCTGGTGTAGTGGCCTGGTGTAGTAGCCTGGTGTAGTGGCCTGGTGTACTAGCGTGGTGTAGTGGCCTGGTGTAGTAGCCTGGTGTAGTGGCCTGGTGTACTAGCGTGGTGTAGTGGCCTAGTGTAGTAGCGTGGTGTAGTAGCCTGGTGTAGTAGCCTGGTGTAGTGGCCTGGTGAAGTAGTGTGGTGTAGTAGCGTGGTGTAGTAGCGTGGTGTAGTAGCGTAGTGTAGTAGCCTGGTGTACTAGCGTGGTGTAGTGGCCTAGTGTAGTAGCGTGGTGTAGTAGCCTGGTGTAGTAGCGTGGTGTAGTGGCGTGGTGTAGTAGCGTGGTGTAGTGGCGTGGTGTAGTAGCGTGGTGTAGTAGCCTGGTGTAGTAGCGTGGTGTAGTGGCGTGGTGTAGTAGCGTGGTGTAGTAGCGTGGTGTAGTAGCCTGGTGTAGTAGCGTGGTGTAGTGGCGTGGTGTAGTAGCGTGGTGTAGTGGCGTGGTGTAGTGGTGTGGTGTAGTAGCATGGTGTAGTGGCATAGTGTAGTAGCCTGGTGTAGTAGCGTGGTGTAGTAGCATGGTGTAGTAACCTGGTGTAGTGGCCTTGTGCAGCAGCATGGTGTAGTAGCCTGGTGTAGTAGCCTGGTGTAGTAGCATGGTGTAGTAGCATGGTGTAGTAGCGTGGTGTAGTAGCATGGTGTAGTAACCTGGTGTAGTGGCCTTGTGCAGCAGCATGGTGTAGTAGCCTGGTGTAGTAGCGTGATGTAGTAGCGTAGTGTAGCAGCCTTGTGCAGCAGCATGGTGTAGTAGAATGGTGCTGTACAATGGTGTAGTAGTTTGGTGTAGTAGCATGGTGTAGTAGCGTGATGTAGTAGCGTAGTGTAGCAGCCTTGAATAGTAGCATGGTGTATTGGTGTGGTGTAGTAGCCTGGTGTAGCAGCCTGGTGTAGTGGTGTGGTGTAGTGGTGTGGTGTAGTAGCGTGGTTTAGTGGTGTGGTGTAGTAGCCTGGTGTAGTAGCCTGGTGTTGCTTGTGGTGTTGTTGCTGGGGTAGTGTTGATAATGATGGTGTTGCTGTGGTGGTGTTGTTGGTGATGGTGTTGCTGGGGTGGTGTTGTTGTTGGTGGTGGTATTGGTAGTGGTGTTGCTGGTGGTGGTGGTGCTGGTGATGTTGCTGGTGGTGGTGGTGGTGGTGGTGTTGGGATGGTGTTGTAGGTGGGGGTGTTTCTGGGGTGGTGTTGTTGGTAATGGTGGTGTTGGGGTGGTGTTGCTGGTGGTGGGTGGTGGTGTTGCAGGGGTGGTGGTGTTGGTGGTGGTGTTGCTTGTGGTGGTGTTCCTTGTGGTGGTGTTGGTGGTAGTGGTGTGGGTGGTGTTGTTGTTGGTGGTGGAAGTGGTGTTGCTGGGGTGGTGTTGTTGGTGGGGGTGTTGGTGGAGGTGGTGTTGCTTGTGGTGGTATTGCTGGGGTGATGTTGGTGGTGGTGGTGTTTATGGTGGTGTTAGTAGCGTTGGTGGTGTTGGTGGTGGTGCTGTTGGTGGTGGTGATGTTGGTGGTGGAGTTGTTGTTGTTGGTGGTGTTGCTGGTAGTGGTGTTGCTGGGGTGGTGTTTGTGGTGGTTCTTTTACTGGTGGTGGTGGTGTTCCTGGGGTGGTAGTGTTAGTGGTGGTGGTGTTGGTGGTGGTGGTGTTGCTGGGGTGGTGTTGTTGATGGTGGGGGTGTAGCTGGTGGTGGTGGTGTTGCTTGGGTGGTGGTGTTGGTGGTGTTGCTGGTGGTGGTGTTGTTGGTTATGGTACTCACCTATTTGTGCTTGCGGGGGTTGAGCTTTGGCTCTTTGGTCACGCCTCTCAACTGTCAATCAACTGGTGTACAGATTCCTGAGTTTACTGGGCTCTATCATATCTACATTTAAAACTGTGTATGGCGTCAGCCTCCACCACATCACTGCCTAATGCATTCCAACCGTTAACTACTCTGACACTGAAAAAGTTCCTTCTAACATCTATGTGGCTCATGTGGGTACTCAGTTTCCACCTGTGTCCCCTTGTTCGCGTCCCACCAGTGTTGAATAGTTTATCCTTGTTTACCCGGTCGATTCCTCTGAGGATTTTGTAGGTTGTGATCATGTCTTCCCTTACTCTTCTGTCTTCCAGGGTAGTAAGGTGCATTTCCCGCAGCCTTTCCTCGTAACTCATGCCTCATAGTTCTGGGACTAGTCTAGTGGCATACCTTTGAACTTTTTCCAGCTTCGTCTTGTGCTTGACAAGGTACGGGCTCCATGCTGGGGCCGCATACTCCAGGATTGGTCTTACATATGTGGTGTACAAGATTCTGAAAGATGCCTTACACAGGTTCATGAACGCTGTTCTGATGTTAGCCAGCCTCGCATATGCCGCAGACGTTATTCTTTTTTATGTGGGCTTCAGGAGACAGGTTTGGTGTGATATCAACTCCTAGATCTTTCTCTGTCCGTTTCATTAAGTATTTCATCTCCTATTCTGTATCCTGTGTCTGGCCTCCTGTTTCCACTGCCTAGTTTCATTACTTTGCATTTACTCGGGTTGAACTTCAACAGCCATTTGTTGGACCATTCACTCAGTCTGTCTAGGTAATCTTGTAGCCTCCTACTATCGTCCTCAGTTTCAATCCTCATAATTTTTGCATCATCGGCAAACATTGAGAGAAACGATTCTATACCCTCTGGGAGATCATTTACATATATCAGAAACAGTATAGGTCCAAGGACTGACCCCTGCGGGACTCCACTCGTAACGTCTCGCCAATCTGAGACCTCACCCCTCACACTGACTCGTTGTCTCCTGTTGCTTAGGTACTCCTGTATCCAACGGAGTACCTTCCCTTTCACTCCAGCCTGCATTTCCAGCTTTTTCACTAGCCTCTTGCGTGGCACTGTATCAAAGGCTTTTTGACAATCCAAAAATATGCAGTCTGCCCACCCTACTCTTTCTTGCCTTCTTTTTGTTGCCTGGTTGTAGAATTCAAGTAACCCTGTGAGGCAGGACCTGCCATCCCTGAATCTATGTTGGTGCTGTGTTACAAAGTTTTTTCGCTCCAGATGCTCCACTAGCTTTCTTCGCACAATCTTCTCCATCAGCTTGCATGGTATGCAGGTTAGGACACTGACCTGTAATTCAGTGCCTCCTGTCTATCCCCTTTCTTTTATATCGGGACTATGTTAGCTGCTTTCCAAATTTCTGGCAGTTCCCCTGTTGCCAGAGATTTGTTATACACTATGGAGAGTGGTAGGCACAGTTCTTCTGCTCCTTCCTTCAGTATCCATGGGGAGATTCCATCTGGGCCTATAGCCTTTGTCACATCCAACTCTAGTAAACACTTCCTTACTTTCCCGCTGGCAATCTCAAACTCTTCCAGTGGTTCCTGGTTAGCTATTCCCTCTCTTATCTCTGGGATTTCACCTTGCTCTAAGGTGAAGGCCTCTTGGAATTTCTTTTTCAGTTCCTCACACACTTCCTTGTCGTTTGTAGTGAATCCTTATGCCCCTATCCTTAATTTCATGACCTGTTCCTTTACTGTTGTTTTTCTCCTGATGTGGTTATGCAGCAATTTAAGCTGAGTCTTTGCCTTGCTTGCGATGTCATTTTCGTATTGTCTTTCTGCCTCTCTTCTCATCCTGACATATTCATTCCTGGCATTCTGGTATCTTTCTCTGCTCTCCAGTGTCCTGTTATTCCTATAGTTCCTCCATACCCTTTTACTTTGCTGCTTAGCTAGCCTACTTCTCTGATTAAACCATGGGTTTCTCATCTTCATTTCACTGTTTTCCTTTTGGGCTGGGGCAAACTTGTTTGCTGCGTCCTTGCACTTTCGCGTGATGTAGTCCATCATATCTTGGGTCGTCTTTTCCCTGAGCTCTGTTTCCCATACTATATCTGTTAGGAATTTTCTTATCTCCTCATAGTTTCCCTTTCGGTATCCCTCCTCGAGTTCTATAACCCTTCTTCAATCAGGTACTCAAACACCAATACACTGTGGTCGTTCATTCCTACTGGGGCCTCAAAACCGATTTCTCTTATGTCTGAGTCGTTCAGGGTGAAGACCAGATTGAGTCTTGCTGGTTCGTCATTTCCTCTCATCCTTGTTGGTTCTCTGACATGCTGGGTTAAGAAGTTTCTAGTCACCACCTCCTGTAGCTTGGCTCTCCACGTATCCTCACCTCCATGCGGTTCCTTGTTCTCCCAATCAATCCTTCCGTGATTGAAGTCCCCCGTGATGAGCGGGTGGGATCTATTTCTACAGGCAGCAGAGGCTTCCCTCTTAATTATATTGTTAACTGTCATGTTGTTGTTTTCGTACTCTTGACTGGGTCTTCTGTCATTTGGTGGAGGGTTATTTATTACTGCTACTACTATCCTTGGTCCTCCCATTGTCATGGTACCTGCTATGTAGTCTCTGAAACCCTCACAGCCCGGAATAGCCATCTTCTTAAAACTCCATTCCTTTCTCATGAGTAGGGCCACTCTGCCACCTCCCTTACCTTCCCTCTCTTTCCTTATTACTGTGTACTCCTGGGGAAACACGGCATTCGTTATGATTCCAGAGAGCTTTGTTTGAGTGAGTCCAATTACATCTGTGTTCACTTCTTGTGCTCTTTCCCTTAGTTCACTTGCCTTGCTTGTGATCCCATCTATGTTCGAGTACATTACCCTGAAACTGACTCTCTTCTGCTTCTCCTCTGGGGGGGACCTGTGGGGTCTGGGGTGAGCAGGAGCTGGGAGGATCTGGTACGAGGAGACTGGTGGAGGAGGAAGGGTTGGGGGGGGGGGGGTTGAGAGGGGGAGGGTTGGGGGGATTGAGAGGGGGAGGGTTGAGGGGGTGAGAGGAGAAGGTTTGGGGGGATGAGGGAGAAGGGGGGCAGTAAAGGGGGGAGGGCTTGGGGGGCGTGGGGGGAAAGGGAAGGCTGAGGTGGGTGAGGAAGAGGGGAGTGGTGGAGAAGTTTTGAAGGAAGTTTTGGGGAGTGGTGGAGAGGGGAAGGCTTAGGTGGGGTGGGGAAGAGTGGGGGGCGGGGGAGAATGTAGGGCTTGTGGGTGGGAGAGATGGGAGGGCATGTGGGAGAAGGTAGGGCTTGGGGGATGGGGGAGAAGGGAGGGCCTGGGGGGGAGGGAGGAGGGGGGTGAGCGGTAGGAGGGGGGTGGGTGGGGCGAGGGTGCCTTAGGTAGGTACTTAGTGGGGGGCTGACAGGGGTTGAGGCAGGTAGGGTGTCTGTTGGGTAGAATGGGAGGGTGGTGCCGCACTCCCTGTGGCTAGTGCACTGTTTGAGGAGAGTTCCCCGCTCCCCTCTGGGATTGTAGGGATCGGGGTTGTGGCTCCCTGATTCCTTTCTCTCTCCCTGCGCTCCTTCCTCGCGTCTGCTGCCTGCTTTCTTTCTTCCCTTGTCATATCCCTCTGCAGGAATACTTTTTTGAACTTCTCTACATTTGCTAGACAGCACTTCCTTGCTAACAGTTCCTCTTCCGTGATTTCGCTCATGAATACCACCTTTATCATTCAGTCTCTGTCCTTGTTGTACTTTTCAAGCCTGAAAACCTTTTCAACACCACCATCTTTGGTGGTGTTACTGGGAGGTGGGGGGGGGTGTTGCTGGGGGTGGTGGTGTTGCTGGTGGTGGTGTTGCTGGGGGCGGTGTTGCTGGTGGTGGTGTTGGCGGTGGTGGTGTTGGTGGTGTTGTTGATTATGGTGTTGCTGGGGTGGTGTTAGTGGTGGTGTTGCTGGTGGTGTTGCTGGTGTGGTGTTGCTAGGGTGGTGTTGTTGGTGTGGAGGTGTTGCTTGTGGTGTTGCTGGGGTGGTGTTAGTGGTGTTGTTGGTGGTGGTGTTGGTGGTGTTGCTTGTGGTGGTGTTGGTGGTGGTGGTGTTGCTTATGGTGGTGTTGCTAGGGTGGTGTTGCTGGTGGTGGTATTGGTGGTGGTGATGTTCATTGGTTTTGTTGGTTATGATGTTGCTGGGGTGGTGTTGCTGGTGGTGTTGGTGGTGTTAGTGTTGTTGGTGGTAGTTGTGTTGCTGGTGGTGGTATTGCTGGTGGTGGTGTTGGTGGTGGTGTTGGTGGTGTGTTGGTGGTGGTTGTGTTGTTGGTGGTGGTGGTGTTGGTGGTGGTGGTGGTGGTGTTGCTAGGGTGGTGTTGATGGTGGTGGTGGTGTTGCTGAAGGTGGTGGTAGTGGTGGTGCTGGGGTGGTGTTGCTGGGGTGGCAGTGTTGGTGGTGGTGGTGGAGTTGTTGGTGGTGGTGTTGTTGGTAGTGTTGCTGGGGGGGTGATGATGTTGGGGTGGTGGTGTTGCTGGTGGTGGTGTTGTTGGGGGGTGGTGTTGGCGGTGGTGGCGTTGGTGGTAGTGGTGTTGGTGGTGTTGTTGGTTATGGTGTTGCTGGGGTGGTGTCAGTGGTGGTGTTGCTGGTGATGGTGGTGGTGTTGCTGGCGTGGTGCTGCTAGGGTGGTGTTGTTGGTGGTGGAGGTGTTGCTTGTGGTGGTATTGTTGGGGTGGTGTTGGTTGTGGTGGTGGTGGTGGTGTTGTTAGGGTGGTGTTGGTTGTTGTGGTGTTGGTGGTGATGGTGGTGTTGGTGATGGTGATGTTGCAGGGGTGGTATTGCTGGGGTGGTGTTGCTGGTGATGGTGTTACTGGTGGTGGTGTTGTTGTGTTGTTGGTGGTGTTGGTGGTGTTGTTGGTGGTGTTGTTGGTAGTGCTGCTAGGGTTGTGGTGTTGCTGGGGTGGGGGTTTAGCTGGTGGTGGGGGTTTTGCTGGTGGTGGTGTAGGTGGTGGTGATATTGCTGGGGTGATGTTGCTGGGGTGGTGTTGCTGGTGTGGGTGTTACTGGTGTTGGTGTTGGTGGTATTATTGGTGGTGTTGGTTGTGGTGGTGGTGGTAGTGTTGCTGGTGGGGGTGTTGGTGATCTTGTTGGTGGTGGTGTTGTTGATGGTGGTGGTGTTGCTGGGGTGGTGTTGGTGGTGGTGGTGGTGGCGGTGTTGGTGGTTGTGTTATCTTATCTTGAGGTTATCTTGAGATGATTTCAGGGCTTTTTAGTGTCCCCGCGGCCCCGTCCTCGACCAGGCCTCCACCCCCAGCAAGCAGTCTGTGAAAGCTGACTAACACCCAGATACCTATTTTACTGCTAGCTAACCGGGGCATAGGGTGAAAGAAACTCGGCCCATTGTTTCTCGGCGGCGCCTGGGATCTCACCCAGGACCACAGGATCACAAGTCCAGTGTGCTGTCCGCTTGGCCGACCGGCTCCCACCACTCCTAGTGTTGCTGGGGGTGGTGGTGGTGACGGTGTTGCTGGGGTGGTTACGGTTGTGGTGGTGTTAGTAATGGTGGTGTTGGTAGTAGTGGTGTTGCTTGTGGAGGTGTTAGTATTGGTTGTGCTGGTAGTAGTGGTGCTGCTTGTGGTGGTGTTGCTCGGGTGTTGTTGATTGTGGTAGTGTTGGTGGTAGTGGTGATGGTGTTACTGACGGTGGGGTTGCTGGTGGTGGTGATGTTGGTGGTGTTGCTGGTGGTGGTGTTGGTGGTGGTAGTGGTGTTGTTGGTGGTGGTGTTGTTGGTGGTGTTGCTGGGTGGTGATGTTACTTGTTGTGGTGTTGTTAGTGGTGTTGCAGTGGAGGTGTTGCTGGTGTTGGTGTTGGTGTTGGTGGTGGTGGTGTTAGTGGTGTTGTTGGTTATGGTGTTGCTGGGGTGGTGTTGGAGGTGTTGGCGGTGGTGGTGGTAGAGTTGTTGGTGGTGGTGTTGGTGGTAGTGGTCTTGCTGGAGGTGGTTATTGCTGGTGCTGGTATTGCTGGTGGTGGTGTTTGTGGTGGTGGTGTTGATGGTGGTGGTGTTGGTTGAGGTGGAGTTGCTGGTGGTGTTGTTGTTGTTGGTATTGTTAATGGTGGTGTTGCTGGGGTGGTGTTGCTGCTGGTGGTGGGGGTGTTGTTGGTGGTGGTGGTTTTAGTGTTGGTGGTGTTGCTGGTGGTGGTGTTGCTGGTAGTGGTGTTGCTGATGTTGGTGGTGTTGCTGGGGTGGTATTACTGGTGGAGGTGTTGCTAGGGTGGTGTTGCTGGTAGTGGTGTTGCTGGGGTGGTGTTTGTGGTGGTTCTTTTGCTGGTGGTGGTGGTGTTGTTGGGGTGGTAGTGGTGGTGGTGGTGGTGGTGTTGCTGGGGTGGTGTTGTTGTTGGTGGGGGTGTAACTGGTGGTGGTGGTGTTGCTCAGGTGGTGGTGTTGCTGGTGGTGGTGTTGCTGCTGGTGGTGGTGTAGCTGGGGTGGTGCTGCTGGGGTGGTATTGCTGGGGTGGTGTTGTTGTTGGTGGTGTTGATGGTGGTGGTGTTGCTTGTTGTGGTGTTGCTGGTGTGGTGTTGGTGTTGGTGGTGTTGTTGGTGGTGTTGGTGGTGATGGTGCTGTTGGTGGTAATGTTGCTGGTGGTGGTGGTGTTGCTGGATTGGTGTTGATGGTGGTGTTGGTGTTGGTGGTGGCGTAGCTGGTGGTGGTGGTGGTGCTGGGGTGGTGTTGCTGGGGTGGCGGTGTTGGTGGTGGTGGTGGTGGTGTTGATGTTGGTGGTGTTGTTGTTGGTGCTGTTGGTGGTGTTGTTGGTTCTGGTGCTGCTGGGGTGGTGTTAGTGGTGGTGTTGGTGGTGGTGGTGTTGCTGGTAGTGGTGGTCGTGGTGTTGCTGAGGTGGTGACGCTGGGGTGGTGTTGTTGGTGGTGGTGGTGTTGTTGGTGGTGTTGCTGGGGGTGGTGTTGGTGGTGGTGCTGTTGGTGGTGTTGTTGGTTCTGGTGTTGCTGGGGTGGTGTTAGTGGTGGTGTTGGTGGAGTTTCTGGTGGTGGTGGTCGTGGTGTTGCTGAGGTGGTGATGCTGGGGTGGTGCTGTTGGTGGTGGTGTTGGTGGTGGTGGTCTTGCTTGTGGTGGTGTTGGTTGTTGTGGTGTTGGTGGTGATGGTGGTGTTGGTGATGGTGGTGTTGTAGGGGTGGTGTTGCTGGGGTGGTGTTGCTGGTGATGGTGCTACTTGTGGTGGTGTTGCTGGTGGTGGTGGTGTTGGTGGTGTTGTGGGTGGTGTTGGTGGTGGTGGTGGTGTTGTCGGTGGTGCTGCTAACGTTGTGGTGTTGCTGGGGTGGTGCTTTAGCTGGTGGTGGTGTAGGTGGTGGTGATGTTGCCTGGGTGGTGTTGCTGGTGGGGGTGTTACTGGTGATGGTGTTGGTGGTGGTGTAGGTGGTGGTGATGTTGCCTGGGTGGTGTTGCTGGTGGGGGTGTTACTGGTGGTGGTGTTGGTGGTGGTGGTGTTATTGGTGGTGTTGCTGGGGTGGTGTTGGTGGTGGTGTTGCTGGGGTGGTGTTGGTGGTGGTGTTGCTGGGGTGGTGTTGGTGGTGGTGTTGGTGGTTGTGTTATCTTATCTTGAGGTTATCTTGAGATGATTTCGGGGCTTTTTAGTGTCCCCGCGGCCCGGTCCTCGACCAGGCATCCACCCCGAAGAAGCAGTCTGTGACAGCTGACTAACACCCAGGTACCTATTTTACTGCTAAATAACCGGGACATAGGGTGAAAGAAACTCTGCCAATTGTTTCTCGCCGGCGCCTGGGATCGAACCCAGGACCACAGGATCACAAATCCAGTATACGAGTCATAAATACTCATAGTCCGCCCAAGTAAAACAGAAACAAGCAACACTTAGTGGGCCAGCCAGAGGCTTAGGGCCCGCGCAGGAATATCCCTGCAAAAAAAAAAAAAAAAAAACAAGTCCAGTGTGCTGTTCGCTTGGCCGACCGGCTCCCACCACCCCCAGTGTTGCTGGGGGTGGTGGTGGTGATGGTGCTGCTGGGGTGGTTATGGTTGTGGTGATGTTAGTAATGGTGGTGTTGGTAGTAGTGGTGTTGCTTGTGGTGGTATTGCTCGGGTGTTGTTGGTTGTGGTGGTGTTGGTGGTAGTGGTGATGGTTGTGGTGGTGGTTTTGTTGCTGGGGTTGTGTTGCTGGTAGTGGTGTTACTGATGGTGGGGTTGCTGGTGGTGGTGTTGTTGGTGGTGTAGCTGGTGGTGGTGTTGGTGGTGGTAGTGGTGTTGTTTGTGTTGGTGTTGTTGGTGATGTTGCTAGTGGTGATGTTACTTGAGGTGGTGTTGTTGGGGGTGTTGCAGTGGTGGTGTTGCTGGTGGTGGTGTTGGTGGTGGTGGTGTTGTTGGTTATGGGGTTGCTGGGGTGGTGTTGGTGGTGGTGGCGGTGGTGGTGGTTTTGCTGGTGGTGTTGGTGGTTACCTTACCTTGAGGTGCTTCCGGGGCTTAGTGTCCCCGAGGCCCGGTCGTCGACCAGGCCTCCTGTGGTGGTGGTGTTGGTTGTGGTGGAGTTGCTGGGGTGGTGGTGGTGTTGTTGTTGTTGGTAGTGATGTTGGTGGTGTTGCTGGGGTGGTGTTACTGGTGGAGGTGTTGTTGGAGGTGTTTCTGGGGTGGTGTTGCTGGTGGTGGTGTTGGTGTTGGTGATGTTGGTTAGTTTTGTTGGTTATGGTGTTGCTGGAGTGGTGTTGCTGGTGGTGTTGGTGGTGGTAGTGTTGTTGGTGGTGGTGTTGGTGATATAGTGGTGTTGGTGGTAGTGGTGTTGCTGGTGGTAGTGTTGCTGGGGTGTAGGTGGTAATTGTGTTGGTGTTAGTGTTGTTGGTGGTAGTGGTGTTGCTTGTGGTGGTGTTGCTTGTGGTGGTGTTGCTGGGGTGTTGTTGGTTGTGGTGGGGTTGGTGGTAGTGGTGTAGGTGGTGGTGATGTAGCTGGGGTGATGTTGCTGGGTGGTGTTGCTGGTGGTCATGTTACTGGTGGTGGTGTTGGTGGTGGTGGTGTTGTTGGGGGTGTTGGTGGTGGTGGTGTTGTTGGGGGTGTTGGTGGTGGTGGTGTTGCTGGTGGGTGTGTTGGTGATGTTGTTAGTCGTGGTGTTGTTGGTGGTGGTGTTGCTGGGCTGGTGTTAGTGGTGGTGTTGGTGGTGGTGTTGCTGGTGGTGGTGGTGGTGGTGTTGCTAGGGAGGTGTTCCTGGGGTGGTGTTGATGGTGTTGGTGTTGGTGGTGTTGCTTGTGGTGGTTTTGCTGGG
The DNA here is from genome assembly GCF_040958095.1 of Procambarus clarkii. NCBI lineage: Eukaryota > Metazoa > Arthropoda > Malacostraca > Decapoda > Cambaridae > Procambarus > Procambarus clarkii. The sequence continues at coordinate 6,225,213 of NC_091203.1, read as the reverse complement.
GTGGTGTTGTTGTTGGTGGTGTTGCAGGTGGAGTGTTGGTGGTGGTGGTGTTTCTTGGGTGGTGTTTTTGTTGTTGTTGGTGTTGGTGGTGGTGGTTTTAGTGGTGGTGGTGTTGATGGTGGTGGTGTTGCTGGTAGTGGTGTTGCTGATGTTGGTGGTGTTGTTGGTGTGATAGTGGTATTGGTGGAGGTCTTGTTATTGGTGTTGCTGGGGTGGTGTTGCTGGTGGTGGTGTTGCTGGTGGTGGTGTTGGTGGTGGTGATGTTGGTTGGTTTTGTTGGTTATGGTGTTGCTGGGGTGGTGTTGTTGGTGGTGTTGGTGGTGGTAGTGCTGTTGGTGGTGGTGTTGGTGGTAGTGATGTTGCTGGTGGTGGTGTTGCTGGAGTTGATGTTGGTGGTGGTGGTGTTGCTGGTGAGTTGGTGGTGGTTGTGTTGGTGGTGTTGGTGTTGGTGGTGGTTGTGGTGGTGTTGCTGGGGTGGTGGTGTTGGTGACGGTGTTGCTGGTGGTGGTGTTGGTGGTGGTGATGTTGGTTGATTTTGTTGGTTATGGTGTTGCTGGGGTGGTGTTGTTGGTGGTGTTGTTGGTGGTGTTGGTGGTGGTAGTGCTGTTGGTGGTGGTGTTGGTGATAGTGATGTTGGTGGTAGTGATGTTGCTGGTGGTGGTGTTGCTGGAGTTGCTGTTGGTGGTGGTGGTGTTGCTGGTGTGTTGGTGGTAGTGATGTTGCTGGTAATGGTGTTGCTGGAGTTGCTGTTGGTGGTGGTGGTGTTGCTGGTGTGTTGGTGGTGGTTGTGTTGGTGGTGTTGGTGTTGGTGGTGGTTGTGGTGGTGTTGCTGGGGTGGTGGTGTTGGTGATGGTGATGCTGGTGGTGGAGGTTGTGGTGCTGCTGGGGTGGTGATGCTGGGGTGGTGGTGTTGGTGATGGTGGTGGTGGAGGTGGTGGTGTTGTTGGTGGTGGTGTTGCTTTTGGTGGTGTTGCTGGGGTGGTGTTGGTTGTGGTGGTGTTGGTGGTGGCGGTGTTGGTGGTGGTGGTGTTGTTGGGGTGGTGTTGGTTGTGATGGTGTTGGTGGTGATGGTGGTGTTGATGGTGGTGGTGCTGCAGGGGTGGTGTTGCTGGAGTTGTGTTGCTGGTGGTGGTGTTGTTGGTGGTGTTGTGAGTGGTGTTGGTGGTGGTGGTGTTGTTGGTGCTGTTGCTAGCTCGTGGTGGTGTTGTCGGTGGTGTTGCTGGGGTGGCGGTGTTGATGGTGGTGGTGGTGTTGTTGGTGGTGGTGTTGCTGGGAGGGTGGTGATGCTGGGGTGGTGGTGCAGCTAGTGGTGGTGTTGTTGGTGTTGTTGTTGTTGTTGGTTATGGAGTTGCTGGGTTGATGTTGGTGGTGGTGATGTTGGTGGTGGTGGTGTTGTTGGTGGTGTTAGTGGTGGTGTTGTTGGTGGTGTTAGTGGTGGTGCTATTGCTGGGGTGGTTTTGGTGGGGTTGGTCGTGGTGGTGTTGCTGATGGTAGTATTGTTGGTGGTGTTGATGGGGGTGGTGTTGGTGGTGGTGGTGTCGGTTGTGGTGGAGTTGTTGGGGTAGTGGTGTTGCTGGTGATGGTGTTTTTGTTGGTAGTGTTATTGGTGGTGTTGCTGGGGTGGTGGTGTTGGTGTTGTTGGTGGTGGTGTTGCTGGTGGTTTGTTGTTGGTGGTGGTGTTTCTGGGGTGGTGTTGCTGTTGTTGTTGGTGGTGTTGGTGGTGGTGGTGTTGCTGGTAGTGGTGTTGCTGGTAGTGGTGTTGCTGATGTTAGTGGTGTTGCTGGGGTGGTGGTGTTACTGGTGGAGGTGTTGTTGGTGGTGTTGCTGGTGTGATGTTGCTGGTGGTGGTGTTGCTGGTGGTGGTGTTGGTGGTGGTGATGTTGGTTGGTTTTGTTGGTTATGGTGTTGCTGGGGTGGTGTTGTTGGTGGTGTTGGTGGTGGTAGTGCTGTTGGTGGTGGTGTTGGTGATAGTGATGTTGGTGGTAGTGATGTTGCTGGTGGTGGTGTTGCTGGAGTTGATGTTGGTGGTGGTGGTGTTGCTGGTGTGTTGGTGGTGTTGGTGTTGGTGGTGGTTGTGGTGGTGTTGCTGGGGTGGTGGTGTTGGTGATGGTGTTGCTGGTGGTGGAGGTGGTGGTGCTGCTGGGGTGGTGATGCTGGGGTGGTGGTGTAGGTGATGGTGGTGGTGGTGGTGGTGGTGTTGTTGGTGGTGGTGTTGCTTGTGGTGGTGTTGCTGGGGTGGTGTTGGTTGTGGTGGTGTTGGTGGTGGCGGTGTTGGTGGTGGTGGTGGTGTTGTTGGGGTGGTGTTGGTTGTGATGGTGTTGGTGGTGATGGTAGTGTTGGTGGTGGTGGTGCTGCAGGGGTGGTGTTGCTGGAGTGGTGTTGCTGGTGGTGGTGTTGTTGGTGGTGTTGTGGGTGGTGTTGGTGGTGGTGGTGTTGTTGGTGCTGTTGCTAGCCCGTGGTAGTGTTGTCGGTGGTGTTGCCTGGGTGGCGGTGTTGATGGTGGTGGTGGTGTTGTTGGTGGTGGTGTTGCTGGGAGGGTGGTGATGCTGGGGTGGTGTTGTTGGTGTTGTTGTTGTTGTTGGTTATGGAGTTGCTGGGTTGATGTTGGTGGTGGTGATGTTGTTGGTGGTGGTGTTGTTGGTGGTGTTAGTGGTGGTGCTGTTGATGGCGTGGTTTTGGTGGGGTTGGTCGTGGTGGTGTTGTTGGTGGGGTGTTGCTGGTGGTGGTGTTGCTGATGGTAGTATTGTTGGTGGTGTTGATGGGGGTGGTGGTGGTGGTGTCGGTTGTGGTGGAGTTGTTGGGGTGGTGGTGTTGCTGGTGATGGTGTTGTTGTTGGTAGTGTTATTGGTGGTGTTGCTGGGGTGGTGGTGTTGGTGTTGTTGGTGGTGGTGTTGCTGGTGGTTTGTTGGTGGTGGTGGTGTTGCTGTTGTTGTTGGTGGTGTTGGTGGTGGTGGTGTTGCTTGTAGTGGTGTTGCTGGTAGTGGTGTTGCTGATGTTAGTGGTGTTGCTGGGGTGGTGGTGTTACTGGTGGAGGTGTTGTTGGTGGTGTTGCTGGTGTGATGTTGCTGGTGGTGGTGTTGGTGGTGGTGAAATTGGTTGGTTTTGTTGGTTACAGTGTTTCTGGGGTGGTGTTGCTGGTGGTGTTGGTGGTGGTAGTGTTGTTAGTGGTGGTATTGGTGATAGTGGTGTTGGTGGTAGTGGAGTTGCTAGTGGTGGTGGTGGTGGTGGTGGTGGTGTTGATTGTGGTGGTCGTGTTTGTGGTGCTGTTGCTGGTGGTGGTGGTGGTGGTGGTGCTGGGGTGGCGGTGTTGGTGGTGGTGGTGGTGTTGTTGGTGGTGGTGTTGCTGGGAAGGTGGTGATGCTGGGGTGGTGGTGCAGCTGGTGGTGGTGTTGTTGGTTATTGTGTTGCTGGGGTGGTGTTAGTAGTGGTGTTGTTGGTGGTGTTGCTTGTGGTGGTGGTCGTTGTGTTGCTGTGGTGGTGTTGCTGGGGGTGGTGTTGTTGGTTGTGGTGTTGGTGGTAGTGGTGTTGCTTGTGGGGGTGTTGCTGGGGTGGTGTTCGTTGTGTTGGTGTTGGTGGTGGCGGTGTTGGTGGTGGCGGTGTTGGTGGTGGTGGTGATGTTTAGTGGTGTTAGTTGTGATGGTATTGGTGGTGAAGGTGGTGTTGGTGATGGTGGTGTTGCTGGGGTGGTGTTGTTGGGGTGGTGTTGGTGATGGTGGTGTTGTTGGGGTGGTGTTGCTGGGGTGGTGTTCCTGTTGGTGGTGTTACTGGTGGTTGTGTTGCTGGTGGTGGTGTTGTTGGTGGTGTTGGTGGTCGTGGTGGTGTTGTTGATGGTGTTGCTAGGGTTGTGGTGCTGCTGGAGTGGTGGTATAGCTGGTGGTGGTGTTGTTGGTGGTGTTGCTGGGGTGGTGTTGCTTGTTGTGGTGTTGTTAGTGGTGGTGTTGTTGGTTATGGAATTGCTCGGGTGATGGTGTTGGTGGTGATGGTGGTGGTGTTGCTGGTGGTTGTGTTGTTGTTGGTGATGTTGGTTGTGGTGGTGTTGCTGGGGTGGTTTTGGTGGTGATGGTGTTGGTTGTGGTGTTGTTAGTGGAGGTGTTGCTGGTTGATGGTGTTGATGGCGTTGCTGATGGTTGTGTTTTTGGTGGTGTTGGTGGGGTGGTGTTGGTGGTATTGGTGTTGGTTGTGGTGGAGTTACTGGGGTGGTGGTGGTGTTGTTGGTGGAGGGTTGGTGGTGGTGGTGTTTCTGGGGTGGTGTTGTTGTTGGTGGTGGTGGATGTTACGAACCCGAATCCATCGTTGGAGCACAGAGCAGTGGCGACAACGCCATCTGTGAGTCCGCTCCCGAAAACCCCACAACATGGACAACGCCATCTAGTGGTGACAGGATATGCCGGCAACAGGCGCTGGATTTCTGTCCTAGTCGACTCGTGACGTAGCCGCTGCTGACCTCTGGTGATGTGGCGTTTAGACAGTGAATGCCATCTATAGAGCGAAGAGGTGGACGTTTGTGTCTAAGCTAGTAAATGAAGTTTCTTAGTGGCCCCAGGTAGTGTCCCCAGTACTGATGACGTGTCTACTTTCAGAGTCAACCTAGGACGGTTGGGAGGTACGTGGAATCAGTCTACCCAAGGCAGCCAAGGTTTCTTCACCAGTCTGCTTTGTAGAAGCTGTGAGCCACCCCCGGACAAACTCTGCTGAGTGTATAATTGCCTGCCTGAGGAGTGGCAGTAACGGGATTCGCCGTATGCGGGGCTGGCTGGTGGAAGAGGCCACCCACTGAGGTGACGACCGAGGAGGATGACTAGCGAGTCACACGAGGCTCCTGCCTAGGGCTCGCAACCCTAGTATTAGTCGAGGAGTGGCCTGACAGCGAAGCTGACTAGACCGTGGTTGTAGGGCCATCACGACGAGGCACCCAGTGGGATTGTGGTTTGGTTGGCCTGTGGACAGGGTGGATTCATCGTGGGTTCTGGGCCATGGAGGAGGAGACCAGGAAAGGCTACCCAGAGAGTGCATCACTGAGTGTCTATTGTCTTCGGAGGAAGACGAAGCTGTATATAATTGTGTAGTAATAATTCCCGTGTGTGACTTTTTACATATGGTGGTGGGAATATATATATATATATATATATATATATATATATATATATATATATATATATATATATATATATATATATATATATATATATATATATATATATATATATAGATATATATATTGTTACGGTGCCCTCTCTTATTTCTTTCGTTTGCCGGCTTAAAGAGTCATATCAGCTCTCCCTACTGATTCTCTGAGGTTCAGGGAGTCTAATGATATGTGTGGCGACCAGACCGGCTGCCAGTTAAGGGAAGGAAGTTATATTATAAGTTGTAAATAAAGGAAAATTGGCGCCCTGATATAAAATGAAACAGTATCCCCTACGGCAGATATGACCTTTTGGAAGGGACATTAGCCGATCGCGGATTGGCCGACGTAGGTCGCGGGCGACAAATCAGGGCCCGCCATGACGTCACCGAGTGCCCCGGGCGGCGCCAACGTGAGAGTTGATCTGACCTTGGAAGCGACAGGACGCGCCTCGGTCTGCTCTCAAGGATTAGAGGCTCTACAAGCCTTATTCAGTGGATTGACTAGCCATCGCAGCCCACCATCAGTTATTGGAGACCCTGCGCTTCTGGGAAGCAAATAAGGAACCAAGTTCATTGAGCAGAGAAGTGCCAAACTTGGAAAATAGTCGGCGACGACGCTGGGGCGGCGCCGCTGGACGTGAGGTCTGGAAGGTGCGGCGGGCAGGCCTAGCTGTGACCGGGTCACATCCACTGAGGGTCTTGGAAGGACGACACCGTGCCTAGGACAAGGAGCAACGCCTTGTGGAAGGGGCGAGTGTGGGAAAAATAGTGATTAGCTCAGCGCCCATCGATGAACCAGGATTGGGGCAGCTGAATCTCAGGGATTGGAACGGCGACGACGCGAAGGCTCCACGACACCTGAGGACCTGTGGAACGTCCTGGATCGTCAAGGATCGACCCAAGGAAGCGTGGGAACCTCACACCATCGAGGGACAGGCGTCGTGAGCCAGGAATGTAAGGTAGATCATTTTCCCTCCCATTACCCCTTGTATGAGTAGGCTAGTTAGGCCACAATATTTGCTTATGTATGTGGCAGCAAGACTTTATTACTTTAATAGTAGAATAGGCTGCAAGGCAGCTTGAGTCCAGGACTGTCAGAGAGGACAGTGTGTGTGGATGGCAGGACAGTGAAGGAGAGGCGCCGACGTGGTGAAGAGGCCCTCTTGTGAGAGTGTGGGACTCCTGTCTTCCTGCCCAGTTGAAGGAGTGTTGGAGGTCGTGGAAGAAGAGGCTGACGATCTCCAGACTTAGTATCCATATTTCCATATTCATGTATTACTTGTGATTGTGTGTGTGTTCATGTAATTTGCATCAGTAAATTCACACATTTTATCACTGTGTTTAAGTGTGCCTCCATTTATGATATTTCTCTATGAGCATACACGAAGGTTATCGTAGTACCACCTAGGGAACACTACGTTCCCTATAGCAGTTCTTATTGCCTGGAGGGTGGTAAAGACAGCACAGACTTACATAAAAGTGTACCCTTAGCCATCCGATCAGTATCGGTGCCTGAATGGTGGCAATTATTAACGTAGTGGCTAGAGAGAGGTAAAGCCACACAGACCTTCCTGGGAGAGTACCCTGGGCCGACAGTCTAGTAGCAGATCCATGGGAGTAGCAACCTTCTGGCTACAAACAATATATAATACACCCACTGAACTGCATTGCTGGGGTGCAGATATAATAACCCAGCTGGCGACCTTGCTAAGAAGAAGATAGAGAAGACAGGCGGGAAAGGAGTTCCTGCAACCTTTTTTGTCTGGCAGGCAAGACTCAGGGAGGTTACGGTTATAAGGTAAGCCTGAGTCTTCCTTCACTCCCCCACGGGTCTAGGCCGGAACTGTTAACAGCAGTTTCCCCGTGTTTGACTGAAGGGCTTCCAGGGTGAATCAGTGGCACCCCCTTTGTGGTGGAAGCAAAGACCTGCGGAGGTGGGCATTGTTGGTCCTCTCCTGTGTGACCAAGGAGACTCCGGTGAATCCCGGGAGTCGGAGGGGCTGAGTATTTGGGCCTTTTGAGCCCCTAGCGGCTAAGTGTTAGCAGAGCCCCGACCGGACCACCTCCACGTGACAATATATATTAAATATGACCGAAAAAGTAAGATTAATAATTCTAACACGAATTTTCTCGATCTTTCATACGTTTCTTTTCATTGTTGGTGGTAATTCATAAATAAAAAAATTCGTTATATGGAAGACCTATGGCAATTCCACGACCAAGAGATGGCTTCCTGAACCTTGCAGGAATTAACCTCACTGAGGACCAAGTCACTCTCCTAAATCTGGGTATAAACTGTCACGTTATGTCCAGACCGAGTGAGATGGCCCGGAAAGTGGAGTTGGAAATTCTGTTGGACGACATATTCGACCTCGAGACACAAAAGAAGGTCACTACCAAAGATACCTTACAAGCAGAACTTATTGCGGAAGGAGGAAAGAATCGAGGCAACTACAGAAGCACCATACTGTCCCCCGAGCTCAAAGCGGCAGCTTAGAGCCTTCGTGAGAACAAGGAGATAGTTGTCAGGAGAGGTGACAAGTCGCCAATATACGTCATTCTTAAAAAAGACGAATATCTGGCAAAAATGAACCTCATACTCTCTGACCAAACTAAATTCCAAAGGGTAACGAAGGACACTACAGCCGAATTGAAAGCAAAGGTCAACAAACTGACCGAAACTGTGAATGCCAAGAAATCCGGACTCCACCTGCCAAAGATTATTTGGGGAATATAAACCTGGATATGCGTAAGGAAATGTCAAGACACACAAGCCTGGAAACCCACTTCGGCCAATTATCAGCCAGATACCCACACCCACGTACAGACTGGTGAAGCGACTCAATGGCCTGCTGACTCCTTATGTCCCTTGCGCCTTCACCCTGAAGTCTCCAAAGGAATTTGTTGACTTACTGCGGGGCACACGGGCCACAGAGATAAGAGCCTCGTTGGACGTAGAATCACTGTTTACCAACGTACCTGTGGACGAGACAATCGGGATGATAGCCGACAGAGTGTATCGTGATCCGGCCTGCACTCCTCTTGACATACCAGAAAACATTCTGAGGAAACTACTCCAAGCTTGTACTAAAGAGGCACCCTTCTTGAGCCCGGATGGGCACATGTATAAGCAAGTAGATGGGGTCGCCATGGGTTCTCCCCTAGGTGTCCTGTTTGCAAACTTCTACATGGGTACCATCGAGCAAAAAGTCTTAGTCGAAATGAACTTGAAACCGGCCATATACTGCAGGTATGTTGACGACATTTTTACACAGTTACCTGATGTTAGACATCTGCAGGAGCTGAAGGAGGCATTTGAGCAGAGTTCCGTGCTGCGTTTCACTTACGAGATGGAAAAGGATGGGAAGCTGCCCTTTCTAGATGTAACAGTCATGGAAAAGAGCGGAGGTTTCCACACTGCAGTCTACACTAAGGAAACGAACATAGGAATGTGCCTAAATGCCAACAGCGACTGCCCAGACAGGTACAAGAGGAGTGATGTTAACGCTTATGTCGACCGTGCTCTCAGCCACAGCTCAGAATGGAAGCAAGTCCACGAAGAACTCTGTAGGGTAAGGCAGGTCCTAGTCAACAACGGCTTCTCCAATGGTTTCGTCGAAGACATCATAAGAAGGAAAGTGAAACGCCATGCAACCTCTGAAGAGACAACTAACACAACACCTATACCCCCTATTAGACTATTTTACAGGAACTTCTTATCCACAGCTCATAAAACGGAGGAAAGGGTCCTGAAAGATATTGTTAATAGAAACGTTATCCCTACAGACAAAAATCAGAGGATACAACTGATGATTTACTATAAAACCAGAAAAACGGCCAGCCTACTCATGAGAAACTCTCCAGACACAAAGCAGAACGCTTTAAAAGAGACCAACGTCGTCTATGCCTTCAAATGCCCTCTTGGGGACTGTAAGCTCCCAAAAACCCAGTATATAGGCAAGACAACAACATCACTTTCTAGGCGTTTAACGATGCATAAGCAACAGGGCTCCATTAAGGAACATATAATCTCTTCCCACAACCAAACCATCGCCAGAGAAATCCTAGTAAACAACACAGAAATCATCGATAGATACAGCGATAGCAGGCGGCTTGACGTCTGCGAGGCTCTACACATCAAGAAGTCAACACCAGCAATCAACAGCCAATTACTGCACAACTATATTCTACCCACCTCAAGACTCCGCTCCAATATAGAAGCATCAAGAAATATGGACCAATAGGCTTTCTACAAATCACTTCCATTCAATACCCATTGTTTCGTGTTCTGTCTTGTGTTTAGGAATTTAATACCCTATTAATACCACCTCACCCCATCCACCTCACTCAAATGTAGATATAAACAAATCGAAGTTGTGTAAGTTCTATTCAGTTGTGTATGTGTAAGCTAAAGTCTTTGAAAATGTAATAAGTTTTACGAAATGCGCTCAAGTGTCGCGTCAGACTAGAAATAAAAAAATGAATTTTGGAGAATTGATTTTTGAATTACCACCAACAGTGAAAAGAAACGTACGAAAGATCGAGAAAATTCGTGTTAGAATTATTAATCTTACTTTTTCGGTCATATTTAATAATATATGTCTACAGGAAAGACTGCTACCAAAATATACTAATATATATATATATATATATATATATATATATATATATATATCCGCTTGACCGGTCGTGATGGTCAAGCGGATTAAGGCGTCCCTGTACATACCAGTTGTGGGAGTATGGGTTCGAGTCACTTCTGGGGTGTGAGTTTTCAGTTATATATATATATATATATATATATATATATATATATATATATATATATATATATATATATTATATATAATATATATAAGGAATATACACATTAATTAGAATACTGGTGTATTTGTGTACCTCCCACATTGTTTTAACTTGCGTTACGGAACACACCCCTTGAAAGCCTCTACTAATTTGGGGCCGGATACCCAAACAACTATTACCATCAGTAAAGAACCCGGTTGCGTCCCAGTAGGGCAGTAACAGTGGAGGTGTTGGTGGTTTCAGTGGTGGTAGTGGTGTTGCTTATGTTGGTGGTGTTGCTGGGGTGGTGGTTTAACTCTTGGAGGTGTTGTGGGTGGTGACGTTGATTGGTTTTGTTGGTTATGGTGATGCTGGATTGGTGTTGCTGGTGTTGTTGTTGGTGGTGTTGGTGATAGGGGTAGTTTTGGTGGTGGTGTTCCTGGTGTGATGGTAGTGGTTGTGTTGGTGGTGTTGTTGGTGGTGGTGTTGTTGGGGTGGTGGTTGTGGTGTTGGTGGTAGTGGTGTTGCTGGTGATGGTGTTGCTGGTGTGTTTGTGGTGGTTGAGTTGGTGGTAATGTTGCTTGGGTGGTGGTGTTGCTGGGATGGTGTTGGTTGTTGTGGTGTTGGTTGTGGTGGTGGTGTTGTTGGGGTGGTGTTGTTGATGGTGTTGGTTGCTAGGGTTGCAGTTTTGCTGGGTTGGTGGTGTAGCTGGAGGTGGTGTTGCTGGGGGTGGTGTTGCTAGTGGTGGTGTTGGTGTTAATGGTGTTGTTGGTTATGGAGTTGCTGGAGTGATGTTGGTGGTGGTTTTGTTGTTGGTGGTGTTGCTGGGGTGGTTTTGGTGGTGGTGGTGTTCTTGGTGGAGGTGTTGCTTGTGGTGGCGTTGCTGATGGTAGTGTTTTTGCTGGAGTGGTATTGCTGGTAGTGGTGATGGTTGTGGTGGAGTTGCTGGGGTGGTGGTGGTGTTGTTGGTGGTGGTGTTGCTGGTGGAGTGTTGGTGGTGGTGGTGTTTCTGGGGTGGTGTTGTTGTTGGTGTTGGTGGTGGTGGTGGTTTTAGTAGTGGTGGTGGAGTTGCTTATAGTGGTGTTGCTGATGTTGGTGGTGTTGCTGGGGTGGTAGTGTTACTGGTGGATGTGTTGTTGGTGGTGTTGCTGGGGTGGTGTTGGTGGTGATGTTGGTTATGGTGATGTTGGTGTTAGTGGTGTTGCTGGTGTGTTCGTGGTGGTTAAGTTGGTGGTGGTGGTAGTGGTGGTGTTGCTGGGATGGTGTTGGTTGTGGTGGTGTTGGTTGTGGTGGTGTTGGTGGTGGCGGTGTTGGTGGTGGTGTTGCTGGGATGGTGTTGGTTGTGTTGGTTGTGGTGGTGGTGGCGGTGTTGGTGGTGGTGGTGTTGTTGGGGTGGTGTTGGTTGTGGTGGTGATGGTGGTGTTGGTGATGGTGGTGCTGCAGGGGTTGTGTTGCTGGTGGTTGTGTTGCTGGTGGTAGTGTTGTTGGTGGTGTTGCTAGGGTTGCGGTGTTGCTGGGTTGGTGGTGTAGCTGGAGGTGGTGTTGTTGGTGGTGTTGCTGGGGGTGGTGTTGCTAGTGGTGGTGGTGTTGGTGTTGGTGTTAATGGTGTTGTTGGTTATGGAGTTGCTGGAGTGATGTTGGTGGTGGTGATGTTGGTGGTGGTTTTGTTGTTGGTGGTGTTGCTGGGGTGGTTTTGGTGGTGGTGGTATTGGTTGTGGTGCTGTTCTTGGTGGAGTTGTTGCTGGTGGTGGCGTTGCTGATGGTAGTGTTTTTGCTGGTGTTGCTGGGGTGGTGTTGCTGGTGGTGGTGTTGTTGGTGGTGGTGTTGTTGGTAGTGGTGTTGCTAGTGGAGTGTTGGTGGTGGTGGTGTTTCTGGGGTGGTGTTGGTGGTGGTTTTAGTAGTGGTGGTGGTGCTGGTGGTGGTGGTGCTGATGTTGGTGGTGTTGCTGGGGTGGTGTTGCTGGTGGTGGTGTTGGTGGTGGTGATGTTGGTTTGTTGGTTATGGTGTTGCTGGGGTTGTGTTGGTGGTGGTGGTGTTGCTGGTGTGTTTGTGGGGGTTGAGTTGGTGGTGTTGGTGGTGGTATTGCTGGGGTTGCGGTGTTGGTGGTGGTGGTGGTGTTGGGGTGGTGTTGGTTGTGGTGGTGATGGTGGTGTTGGTGAAGGTAGTTCTGCAGGGGTGGTGTTGCAGGTGGTGGTGTTACTGGTGGTTGTGTTGCTGGTGGTAGTGTTGTTGGTGGTGGTGGTGTTGTTTGCGGTGTTGCTAGGGTTGTGCTGTTGCTGGGTTGGTGGTGTACCTGGAGGTGGTGTTGTTGGTTGTGTTGCTGGGGGTGGTGTTGCTAGTGGTGGTGTTGTTGGTGTTGTTGGTTATGGAGTTGCTGGAGTGATGTTGGTGGTGGTGATGTTGGTGGTGGGTTTGTTGGTGGTGGGTTTGTTGGTGGTGGGTTTGTTGTTGTTGGTGGTGGTGTTGCTGGGGTAGTTTTGGTGATGGTGTTGGTTGTGGTGCTGTTCTTGGAGGAAGTGTTGCTGGTAGTGACGTTGCTGATGGTAGTGTTTTTACTGGTGTTGCTGGGGTGGTGTTAGTGTTGGTGGAGTTGCTGGGGTGGTGGTGTTGCTGGTGGTGGTGTTGTTGTCGGTAGTGTTATCGGTGGTGTTGGTGGGGTGGTGTGTCTGCTGATGCTGGTGGTGTTGTTGGTGGTGGTGTTGTTGGGGTGGTGGTGGTGGTGTTGTTGGTGGAGTGTTGGTAATGGTGGTGTTTCTGGTGTGGTATTGTTGGTGATGATGGTTTTAGTGGTGGTGGTGTTCCTGGTGGTGGTGTTGATGGTAGTGGTGTTGCTGATGTTGGTGGTGTTGCTGGGGTAGTAGTGTTACTGGTGGAGGTGTTGTTGGTGGTGTTGCTGGGGTGGTGTTGGTGGTGGTGGTGGTGTTGGTGGTGGTGATGTTGGTTGGTTTGTTGGTTATGGTGCTGCTGGGGTGGTGTTGGTGGTGGTGTTGGTTATAGTGATGTTGGTGGGAGTGGAGTTGCTGGTGGTGGTGTTGCTGGAGTTGATGTTGGTGGTTGTGGTGTTGATGGTGTGTTTGTGGTGGTTGAGTTGGTGGTGGTGGTGTTGCTTGGGTGGTGGTGTTGCTGGTGGTGGAGGTGGTGGTGCTGCTGGAGTGGCGGTGTTGGTGATGGTGTTCTTGGTGGTGTTGTTGCTGGTGGTGATGCTTGTGGTGGTGTTGCTGGGATGGTGTTGGTTGTGGTGGTGTTAGTGGTGGCGGTGTTTGTGGTGGTGGTGTTGTTGGGGAAGAGTTGGTTGTGGTGGTGATGGTGGTGTTGGTAATAGTGGTGCTGCAGGGGTGGTGTTGCTCGGGTGGTGTTGCTGGTGGTGGTGTTACTGGTGGTTGTGTTGCTGGTGGTAGTGGTGTTGTGAGTTTTGTTGTTGGTGGTGGTGGTGGTGTTGTTGGTGGTGGTGTTGTTGGTGGTGTTGCTAGGGTTGCGGTGTTGCTGGGGTGGTGGTGTAGCTGGAGGTGGTGTTGCTAGTGGTGGTGGTGTTGGTGTTAATGGTGTTGTTGGTTATGTGGTTGCAGGGGTGATGTTGGTGGTGGTGATGTTGGTGGCGGTTTTGTTGTTGGTGGTATTGGTGATGGTGGTGTTGCTGGGGTGGTTTTGGTGATGGTGGTGTTGGTTGTGGTGGAGTTGCTGGGGTGGTGGTGTTGACGGTGGTGGTGTTGTTGTTGGTAGTGTTATTGGTGGTGTTGCTGGGGTTGTGTTGCTGGTGGTGGTGGTGGTGTTGTTGGTGGTGGTGTTGCTGGTGCGGTGGTGGTGGTGTTGCTGGTGGAGTGTTGGTGGTGGTGGTATTTCTGGTATGGTGTTGTTGTTGGTGGTGGTGTTGCTGGTTGTGGTGTTGCTGGTAGTGGTGTTGATGATGTCGGTGGTGTTGCTGTGGTGATGGTGTTACTGGTGGAGGTGTTGTTGGTGTTGGTGCTGGGGTGATGTTGCTGGTGGTGGTGGTGGTGATGTTGGTTGGTTTTGTTGGTTATAGTGTTGCTGGGGTGCTGTTGCTGGGGTGGTGTTGCTGGGGTGGTGTTGCTGCTGGTGTTGGTGTTGATAGTGTTGTTGGCGATGGTGTTGTGATAGTGGTGTTGGTGGTAGTGGTGTTGCTAGTGGTGGTGGTGTTGCTGGGGTGGCGGTTTTGGTGGTGTTGTTGGTGGTGGTGTTGCTGGGGGGGGTGGTGATGCTGGGGTGGTGGTGAAGCTGGTGGTGGTGTTGTTAGTTGTGTTGCTGGGGGTGGTGTTGCAGGTGGTGTTAGTGGTGGTGTTGTTGGTGGTTTTGCTTGTGGTGGTTTTGTTGCTGGGGTGGTGTTGCTGGGGTGGTGTTGTTGGTTGCTGTGTTGGTGGTGGTCGTGTTGCTTGTGGTGGTGTTGCTGGGTTGGTTGTGTTGCAGTTGGTGGTGGTAGTGGTGTTGGTGGTGAAGGTGGTGTTGGTGGTGGTGTTGTTGCAAGGGTGGTGTTCCTGGGGTGGTGTTGCTAGTGGCGGTGTTAATGGTGGTGGTGTTGCTGGTGGTGGTGTTGTTGGTGGTGTTGTGGGTGGTGTTGGTGGTGGTGGTGGTTGTGGTGGTGTTGGTTGTGGTGGTGTTGCTGGTGGTGGTGTTGTTGTTGGTGGTGTTAATTGTGGTGGTGTTGCTGTCGTGTTTTTGGTGGTGGTGGTGTTGTTGGTTGTGGTGGAATTGTTGGTGGAGGTGTTGCTTTTGGTGGCGTTGCTGATGGTGGTGGTGTTGCTGGGGTGGTGTTGGTGATATTGGTGTTGGTTTTGGTTGAGTTGCTGGGGTGGTCGTGGTGGTGGTGTTGTGGGTGGTGGTGTTGCTGGTGGATGGTTGCTGGTGGTGGTGTTGCTGGTAGTGGTGTTGCTGACGTTGGTGGTGTTGCTGAGGTGGTGGTTTTACTGGTGAAGGTGTTGTTGGTGGTGTTGCTGGGGTGGTGATGCTGGTGTCGATGGTGGTGGTGGTTTTGCTTAGGGGTAGTGGTGACGGTGTTGCTGGGGTGGTGTTGCTGGGGCGGTTTTGGTTGTGGTGGTGTTAGTAATGGTGGTGTTGGTAGTGGTGGTGTTGCTTGTGGTGGTGATGCTTGGGTGTTGTTGGTTGTGGTGGTGTTTGTTGTGTTGGTGAATGTTGTGGTGGTGTTGATGGAGTTGGTGTTAATGGTGGTGGTGTTGCTGGGGTGGTGTTGCTGGTGCAGTGGTGGTGGTGTTGTTGGTGGTGGTGTTGCTGGTGGAGTGTTGGTGGTGGTGGTATTTCTGTTATGGTGTTATTGTTGGTGGTGGTGTTGCTGGTTGTGGTGTTGCTGGTAGTGGTGTTGATGATGTCGGTGGTGTTGCTGGGGTGATGGTGTTACTGGTGGAGGTGTTGTTTGTGCTGGGGTGATGTTGCTGGTGGTGGTGGTGGTGATGTTGGTTGGTTTTGTTGGTTATAGTGTTGCTGGGGTGCTGTTGCTGGGGTGGTGTTGCTGGTGGTGTTGGTGTTGATAGTGTTGTTGGTGATGGTGTTGTGATAGTGGTGTTGGTGGTAGGGGTGTTGCTAGTGGTGGTGGTGTTGCTGGGGTGGCGGTTTTGGTGGTGTTGGTGGTGTTGTTGGTGGTGGTGTTGCTGGGGGGGTGGTGATGCTGGGGTGGTGGTGAAGCTGGTGGTGGTGTTGTTGGTTGTGTTGCTGGGGGTGGTGTTGCAGGTGGTGTTAGTGGTGGTGTTGTTGGTGGTTTTGCTTGTGGTGGTTTTGTTGCTGGGGTGGTGTTGCTGGGGTGGTGTTCTTGGTTGCTGTGTTGGTGGTGGTGGTGTTGCTGGTAGTGGTGTTGCTGACGTTGGTGGTGTTGCTGAGGTGGTGGTTTTACTGGTGAAGGTGTTGTTGGTGGTGTTGCTGGGGTGGTGTTGCTGGTGGCGATGGTGGTGGTGGTTTTGCTTAGGGGTAGTGGTGACGGTGTTGCTGGGGTGGTGTTGCTGGGGCGGTTTTGGTTATGATGGTGTATTAATGGTGGTGTTGGTAGTGGTGGTGTTGCTTGTGGTGGTGATGCTTGGGTGTTGTTGGTTGTGGTGGTGTTTGTTGTGTTGGTGAATGTTGTGGTAGTGTTGATGGAGTTGGTGTTAATGGTGGTGGTGTTGCTGGGGTGGTGTTGCTGGGGTGGTGTTCCTGGTAGTGGTGTTACTGATGGTGGGGTTGGTGGTGTTGTTGGTGGTGTTGCTGATGGTGGTGTTGCTAGTGGTGGTTGTGTTGGTGGTGGTGGTGTTAGTGGTGTTGTTGTTTATTGTGTTGCAGGGGTGGTGTTCGTGATGGTGATGGTGGTGTTGTTGGTGGTGGTGTTGCTGGGGTGGTGGTGGTGGTAGTGTTGTTGTTGGTGGAGTTGCTGGTGGAGTGTTGGTGGTGGTGCTGTTTCTGGGGAGGAGTTGTTGTTGGGGATGGTGGTGATGTTGGTGGTGGTTTTAGTGGTGGTGGTTTTGCTGGTAGTGGTGTTGCTGAAGTTGGTGGTGTTGCTGGGGGGGATGGTGATGCTGGGGTGGTGGTGGTGATGTTGGTGGTGTTGCTGGGGGTGATGTTGCTGGTAGTGGTGGTGGTGCTGGTTGTTGGTTATGGTGTTGCTGGGGTGGTGTTAGTGGTGTTGGTGTTGGTGGTAGTGATGCTGCTGGTGATGATGGTGGTGTTGCTGGGGTGGTGTTGGTTGTGTTGGTATTAGTGGTGTCGGTGTTGGTGGTGTTGTTGGGGTAGTGTTGCTTGGGGGTTGATGGTGCTGGGGTGGTGGTGTAGCTGATGGTGGTGTTGTTGATGTTGCTGGAGGTGGTGTTGCTGGTGGTGGTGGTGGTGTTGGTGGTGTTGTTGATTTTGGCGTTGCTAGGGTGGTGTTAGTGGTGGTGTTGCTGGTGGTGGTGTTGCTGGGGTGGTGTGTTGGATATTTCCAACACCGAATACAGCATTGTTGTATTCTCATTACTTATTACTAACCATACTAAATATTGTAGTAAGTAAAATTAACAACTCGTAGAATTCTCATGTACTAATAATTCATCTGTGCAGTAGGCTAGAATTCTCACGTCACCTGATGCCAGTATTGCGTCAGATTTCCTTACAGTAAACACATTATATCCAATTTGTGTGAGAATTAAATACGATTCTCCATAATTAAAGCATTCTGTATGACAACTGATTGCTGACGAATTGTTCTCTAACTAAAAGCCGAATAGAGCGTTAGAATCATAGCGTCTACCTCGCGATAGAGTTAACGTCACCAATGAATGCCATGGGGAGACATTAATTCCTCTCCCTTATATATTTACTATTCTTAAATTGGTAAATAATAATATTTTGTTCCTCTAAATAATAAACCCGTCCAGTCTTTAACGTTTCAAGCGCAAATGCGAGAAATATTAATGTTCGAGACAATAATTTGTTTTATGAACGTCGACTCGGCGTGGGTTAGAGGGACGCCACCATCCTCAGTACGCGGACACGTGCAGAGCCGAAAGGAGGCAAAGCTGCGCTTACCGTACTCATAAAAGACGCCATTGTCCAGCAAACAGGACAGGTGTGATCCATCCTCAGATGAAAGCCGCCACTGTGAGGCGTGAATGACCTTGCAGATAATATCTTCAACTAGTGCTGGTGTTAAATAAGGAACCCCTTGATTTGGTTCCTGACGACACGTGATCAGCCAACTTGAAGCGCATCACTATCCAGGATAGGTTCACCGGAGCCTGGGATGCGAAATTACGGCAATCTTAATACTTATACAGTGCCCACAGCTAAGTACTCCTTTATTTGATGCATCATTTACAGGTCTGATAATAGCAGGGTGATTGTTCGTTACGAAGCGTGATAACACCTAATAACAGGTGATTAGCATTTCATCTGTAAATCTTATCATTTTTGAATATAAATTGAGTAGTTAAATCAATTGCTACTGGTAGTTATTTATCTTGCAGCCCGAGAGAAGAATTCCTCATGCTGCCTTCTCCATGTTGAACCGTACCATTCGTCAGTGTACCGAATCTGGGGATTAAGAGGACTTCTATGGTTATCTAAAGGAATCTGCTTCAAGCTAAGATTTATTTCCTTTTTATCCATTCCTTTGCAATTTGATTTATTCAGAATGTTTTGATATTAATGTGTGATTTACTGTAACTCATTATTATGCTCATATTCATATTCTTCTTTTTGTGAATGATATTGTATTCAGCATTATTTTATAGGATTAGATTATTATTAATTGAATTAGTGAACGAACAACACTAATTCCTGGACGGACTTACCTCCAGTAATAACCCCCCAATGTAGGTGTTTGAGGCTTTGTTTCTTTTAATAATACAGCCCATTAATTAATCTTATGATCATGCTTTCTAGTTATATCCATAGTTACTGGTTTCATCTAGGAATTGTTTAATGATCAGAAATTCTCAGTTTCCCTCTTTACTTTAAAAGCGGGTGGTCCTTCGTAATTTAATTTACTACTTTAATTATTAATTAATCAGAATCAAGCCCAAATATCCCACATGGTGTTGTTGGTGGTGGTGTTGGTGGTGGTGGTGTTTCTTGTGGTGGTGTTGCTGGGGTGGTGTTGGTGGTGGTGGTATTGGTGGTGATGGTGGTGTTGGTGACAGTGGTGTTGCTGGGGTGGTGTTGGTGATGGTGGTGTTACTGGTGTTGGTGATGCTGGTGGTGGTGTTGTTGGTGGTGTTCTTGGTCGTGTTGTTGTTATGGATTTGCTGGGATGATGATGGTGGTGGTGTTGCTGGTTGTGGTGTTGTTGTTGGTGGTGTTGGTTGTGGTGGTGCTGTTGGGGTGGTTTTGGTGGTGGTGGTGTTGGTTGTGGTGGTGTTGTTGGTGGACGTTTTGCTTGTGGTGGCGTTGCTGATGGTGGTGTTGTTGGTAGTGTTGCTGGGGTGGTGTTGCTGCTGGTGTTGGTGCTGTTGTTGGTGCTAGTGTTGCTGGGATGGTGGTGGTGGTGGTGTTTCTGGGGTAGTGTTGTTGTTGGTGGTGTTGGAGGTGGTGGTTTTATTGGTTGGTGATTTTGGTGGTAGTGGTGTTGCTGGTGGTGGTGTTACTGGTGTTGGCAATGGTGGTGTTGCTGGTGTGTTGGTGGTGGACGTGTTGCTTGCGGTAGTGTTGCTGGGGTGTTGTTGGTTGTGGTGGGGTTAGTGGTGGTGGTGTAGGTGGTGGTGTTGGTGGTGATGCTGGATGGGGTGTTGGTGATGTTGTTGGTGGTGTTGTTGTTGGTGGTGGTGTTGCTGGGGGTGGTGATGACGGTGTTGCTGGGGTGGTGTTGCTGGGGGTGGTTTTGGTTGAGGTGGTGTTAGTAATGATGATGTTGGTAGTGGTGGTGTTGCTTGTGGTGGAGTTGCTCGGGTGTTGTTGGTTGTGGTGGTGTTTGTGGTGGTGATGATGGTTGTAATGGTGTTGATGGTGTTGGTGGTGGTGGTGTTGCTGAGTGGGTGTTGCAGGGGTGGGGTTCCTGGTAGAGGTGTTACTGATGGTGGGGTTGCTGGTGGTGGTGTTGTTAGTGGTGTTGTTACTGGTGGTGGTGTTGGTGATGGTTTTGCTGGTGGTGGTGTTGGTGGTGGTGTTCCTGTAGTTGTGTTGCTGGTGGTGGTGTTAGTGGTGTTGTTGGTTATGGTGTTGCTGGGGTGGTGTTTGTTGGTGGTGGTGGCGGTGGTGGTGGTGGAAGTGTTGTTGGTAGTGGTGTTGGAGGTAGTGGTTTTGCTGGTGGTGGTATTGCTGGTGCTGGTGTTGCTGGTGGTGGTGTTGCTGCTTTGTTGGAGGTGGTGTTGGTGGTGGTGGTGTTGGATGTGGTGGAGTTCCTGGGGTGGTGGTGTTGCTGGTGGTTGTGCTGTTGATGGAAGTGTTATTGGTGGTGTTGCTGGGGTTGTGTTGCTGGTGGTGGTGGTGGTGTTGTTGGTGGTAGTGTTGCTGGGGTGGTGGTGGTGGTGGTGTTGTTGGTGGAGTTGCTGGTGGAGTGTTGGTGGTAGTGATGTTTCTTGTGTGGTGTTGTTGTTGGTGTTGGTGGTTTTAGTGGTGGTGGTGTTGCTGGTGGTGGTGTTGCTCGTTGTGGTGTTGCTGATGTTTGTGGTGTTACTGGTGAGGGGGGTGGTGATGCTAGGGTGGTGGTGTAGCTGGTGGTGGTGTTGTTGGTGGTGTTGCTGGGGGTGGTGTTGCTGGTAGTGGTGTTGGTAATGGTGGCATTGGTGGTGTTGGTAATGGTGTTGCTTGCGTGGTGTTAGTGGTGGTGGTGGTGTTGCTGGGGTGGTGTTGGTTGTATTTGTGTTAGTGGTGGCGGTGTTGGTGGTGGTGTTGCTGGGGTGGTGGTGATGCTGGAGTGGTGGTGTAGCTGGTGTTGTTGTTGGTGGTGTTGTTGTTGGTGATGTTGGTTGTGGTGGTGTTGTTGGGGTGGTGGTGTTGTTGTTGGTAGTGTTATTGGTGGTGTTGCTGGTGGTGGTGGTGTTGTTGGTGGTGGTGTTGCTGGGGTGGTGGTGGTGGTGTTTTTGGTGGTGGTGTTGCTGGTGGAGTGATGGTGGTGTTGGTGTTTCTGGGGTGTTGTTGTTGGTGGTCGTGGATTTATTGGTGGTCGTGCTGGTGGTGGTATTGCTGGTAGTGGTGTTGCTGATGTTGGTGGTGTTGCTGAAGTGGTGGTGTTACTGCTGGAGGTGTTGTTGGTGGTGTTGCTGGGTTGATGTTGCTGGTGGTCGTGTTGCTGGGGTGGATTTGGTTGTGGTGGTGTTGGTGGTGGAGGTGTTGCTGGCGGTGGCGTTGCTCGTGGTAGTGTTGTCGGTGGTGTGTCTGGGTTGGTGTTGGGGGTGGTTGTGTTTGTGGTGGAGTTTCTGGGGTGTTGGTGTTCCTGGTGGTGGTGGTGTTGTTGTTGATAATGTTGCTGGGTGGTGTTACTGATTGTTTTGGTTGTGTTGTTGGTGCTAGGGTTGTGGTGGTGGATTTGATGGTGGTGGTATTGCTGGTGCTGGTGTTGCTGGTGGTGGTGTTGCTGCTTTGTTGGAGGTGGTGTTGGTGGTGGTGGTGTTGGATGTGGTGGAGTTCCAACAACACCACTAACACCACCACCAGCAACACAACAACACCACCACCAGGTGTTGTTAGATATGGTATTGCTAGGGTGGTGTTAGTGGTGATGTTGGTGGTGGTGGAGTTGGTGGTGGTAGTGTTGTTTGTGGTGGTGTTGTTGGTGATGTTGGTTGTGGTGGTGTTGTTGGGGTGGTGGTGTTGTTGTTGGTAGTGTTATTGGTGGTGTTGCTGGTGGTGGTGGTGTTGTTGGTGGTGGTGTTGCTGGGGTGGTGGTGGTGGTGGTGTTTTTGGTGGTGGTGTTGCTGGTGGAGTGATGGTGGTGTTGGTGTTTCTGGGGTGTTGTTGTTGGTGGTCGTGGATTTATTGGTGGTCGTGCTGGTGGTGGTATTGCTGGTAGTGGTGTTGCTGATGTTGGTGGTGTTGCTGAAGTGGTGGTGTTACTGCTGGAGGTGTTGTTGGTGGTGTTGCTGGGTTGATGTTGCTGGTGGTCGTGTTGCTGGGGTGGATTTGGTTGTGGTGGTGTTGGTGGTGGAGGTGTTGCTGGCGGTGGCGTTGCTCGTGGTAGTGTTGTCGGTGGTGTGTCTGGGTTGGTGTTGGGGGTGGTTGTGTTTGTGGTGGAGTTTCTGGGGTGTTGGTGTTCCTGGTGGTGGTGGTTTTGTTGTTGATAATGTTGCTGGGTGGTGTTACTGATTGTTTTGGTTGTGTTGTTGGTGCTAGGGTTGTGGTGGTGGATTTGATGGTGGTGGTATTGCTGGTGGTGGTGTTTCTGGGGTGGTGTTGTTGTTGGTGGTGTTGCTGGTGGTGGTGTTGTTGATGGTGTTCCTGTGGTGGTGTTGCTGGTGGTGGTGTTGTTAGATATGGTATTGCTAGGGTGGTGTTAGTGGTGATGTTGGTGGTGGTGGAGTTGGTGGTGGTAGTGTTGTTTGTGGTGGTGTTGGTGGTAGTTGTGTTTGTGGTAGAGGTGTTGCTGGTGGTGGTGGTGTTGGTGGGGGTGGGGTTGTTGGGGTGTTGGTGGTTGTGGTGTTGGTGGTTGTGGTGTTGGGGGTGTTGGTGGTGGTGGTGGTGTTAGTGGTGGTGGTGGTGCTGGTGCTGGGGTGGTGTTGCTGGTGTAGAGTTGCTGGTGGTGGTGTTGGTAGTGGTGGTGTTGCTTGTGGTGGTGTTGCTGGGGTGTTGTTGGTTGTGTTGGTGGTGGTGGTGTTGCTGGTGGTCGTGTTACTGGTGGTGGTGTTGATGGTGGTGGTGTTTTTGGTGGTGGTAGTGTTGCTGGTGGGGGTGGTGGTGATGTTGTTGGTGGTGGTGTTGTGTGTGGTGGTGTTGGTGGTAGTGGTGTTGTTGGTGGTGGTAGTTGTTTTGTTGGTAGTGATGTTGATGGTAGTGGTATTGGTGGTGGTGCTGGTGGTGGTGTTGGTGGTGGTAGTGTTACTGGGGTGTTGGTGGTGGTGTTGGTGGTGGTGGTGTTAGTGGTGGTGGTGTTAGTGGTGGTGGTGTTGCTGGGGTGCTGTTGCTGGAGTGGTGTTGCCGGTGGTGGTGTTGGTGGTGGTGGTATTGCTTGTGGTAGTGTTGCTGGGGTGTTGTTGGTTGTGCAGGTGTTGGTGGTGGTGGTGTTGCTGGTGGTGGTGTTGCTGGTGGTGGTGTTGTTGGTGGTGTTGGTGGTGGTGATTTTGTTACTGGTGGTGTTTTTGGTAATGGTGTTGCTGGGATGGTGTTGGTGGTGGTAGTGGTGTTGGTGGTTGTGTTGCTGGTGGTGGAGGTGTTGCTGGGGTGGTGTTGCTGGGGTGATGGTGTTGCTGGTGGTGGTGTTATTGGTGGTGTTATTGGTGGTGTTGCTGGTGCTGGTGTTACTGTTGGTGTTGTTGGTGATGGTGTTGTTGGTGGTAGTGTTGCTGGTGGTGGTGGTGGTGGATGTGTTGCTGGGGTAGTATTGCTGGGGCAGTGGTGTTTGTGGTGGTGGTTGTGGTAATGCTTGTGGTGGTGATCAACCAGGTATCAACCAGGTGTTTCTGGGGCGTTGTTGGTTGTGGTGGTGTTGGTGGTGGTGGTGTTGGTAGTGTTGGTGTTGCAGGGGTGGTGTTGCTGGTGGTGGTGTTTCTGGTGGTGGTGTTACTGGTGGTGGTGTGTTGGTGGTGGTGGTGTTGCTGGTGGGGGTGGTGGTGATGTTGTTGGTGGTGGTGTTGTTGGTGGTGGTATTGCTGGGGTGGAGTTGGTGGTGATGTTGCTAGTGGTGGCGGTGTTGCTGGGGTGGTGGTGTTGGTGGTTGTGTTAGTGATGGTGGTAGTGCTTGTGGTGGTGTTTCAGGGGTGGTGTTGGTTTTGGTGGTGTTACTAGTGGTGTTGGTGTTGGAAATGGTAGTGTTGCTAGGGTGGTGTTGCTGGGGTGGTGATGCTGGTGATGGTGTTTGTGGTGGTGTTACTGGTGGTGGTGTTGTGGGTGGTTTTGTTGGTAGTGTTGCTGGGGTTGTGTTGCTAGTGGTGGTGTTGTTGTTGGTGGTGTTACTGGGGGTGGGTGTGGTGGTGTTGTTGGTGGTGTTGCTGATGGTGGTGTTGCTAGTGGTGGTGTTTCTGGGGCAGTGTTGTTGTTGTTGGTGGTGGTGTTGCTGGTGATGGTGTTGCTGTGTTGGTGGTGGTGGTGTTAGTGGTTGTGGTGTTTCTGGTGGTGGTGTTACTGATAGTGGTGTTGCCGGTGGTGGTGGTGTTGCTGGGGTGGTAATGTTGTTGGTGGTGTTGCTGGGGTGGTGTTGCTTGTGGTTGTGGTGGTGGTGTTGGTGGTGATGGTGGTGTTGGTGGTGATGGTGGTGTTGGTTGTTATGAGGTTGCTGGGGTGGTGTTGGTGGGGGTGTTGCTGGTGGTGGTGGTTGCGGTGTTGCTGGGGTAGTGTTGCTGGGGTGTTGTTGGTTGTGGTGGTGTTGGTGGTGGTAGTCGCGGTGGTGTTGCTTGTGGTGGTGTTACTGGGGTGTTGTTGGTGGTGGTGGTGGTGGCGGTGTTGCTGGGGTGGAGTTGCTGGGGTGTTGTTGGTTGTGGTGGTGTTAGTGATGGTGGTGTTGGTGTTGCTGAGGTGGTGTTGCTGGGATGATGTTGATGGTGGTGGTGTTATTGGTGGTGGTGATGTTGTTGGTGGTATTGTTGGTAGTGTTGCTGGGGTGGTGTTACTATTGGTTGTGTTGTTGTTGGTGGTGTTCCTGAGGGTGGGTGTGATGGTGTTGTTTGTGGTGGTGTTGCTGATGGTGGTGTTGCTAGTGGTGGTGTTTCTCGGGTGGTGGTGTTGCTGGTGGTGGTGTTGCTGTGGTGGTGTTGTTGGTGGTGGTGTTGCTGGTGGTGGTGTTGCTAGTGGTGGTGTTGTTGTTGGTGGTGTTACTGGGGGTTGGTGTGGTGGTGTTCTTGGTGGTGGTGTTGCTGATGGTGGTGTTGCTAGTGGTGGTGTTTCTGGGGTGTTGTTGTTGGTGGTGGTGGTGTTGCTGGTGGTGGTGTTGCTGTGGTGGTGTTGGTGGTGGTGGTGTTGCTGGTGGTGGTGTTAGTGGCAGTGGTGTTAGTGGTTGTGGTGTTTCTGGTGGTTGTGTTACTGGTAGTGGTGTTGCTGGTGTTGTTGTTGCTGGTGTGGTGGTGGTGTTGTGTAACACTGTAAAAGTGTTTGCTTTAGTTTTATTTAATCATACATAGAGATATATGAGTCTCAGACAAGGATTTGAAAGGCGCCAGGTTGTCGGCCTGAGCCTCACACCTCTAAGCGTTAATGACCTCAAGTGACCTGAGGTCAGATCATGCGAATTCCACCTTGCTTCTGCTAATCTGATAATTGGCCTTTAAACGTGCCGACGTTTAAGGAGTGGCTTGGTAGAGTGCCTGAGGCTATCTACTTGTGGGCGAAGTTAGTTACTAGGTTCCCCAATATATACTCGGAGAGCAGAGCATTAAGAGAACAGGAGCCAGCCAGCAGAGTAGAGAAGACGGCCTAGCCAGGGAGGCTGTCAGCCGGTGAGGCGGGACAGTCTCTGTCAACTACGGACTCCACCCCTCCCCCTCTATCCAGCTATAGGCAGACACTTGGTGAGTTGAACATTAAGGTGACTTAGTCGTGTTTACAAGTGTTGTGTGAGGATCAGGGGCAGTCAAGTTGTAGGGTTCTCGAATTCTTGGATGATGACTCACTTGGCATATTAATCTTGAACATTGGAATTGCTAAATTATGATACTTCATGTGAAATATAATTATGAATTTATTATTTAAATTGGCTTTAACTGTGTTCCCTAGAGTTTTTGAGTTGAGGTGAGAAAGCCTCTGCGGTTACTGGTTCATGATTTTAATGAGTACAGGATACAGATGGAACATACTAATAATGACCTTTTGATAACATCTTTTGAGAATATTGTGATACAGACAAGTTCCATTCCTTGTCTTGTATGTAATGGTCTTGAATGGATGGTGGCAGCATTTCTTCTTCTACTATCTACTCTTCTACTTCTACTATCTACTTTTCTACTTCTACCTTCTACTCCTCTCCCTTCACCCCTCTCCGAACTCTCCCTTTCAGCTAATGACCCTCCGCGCTCCTCCCACCTCTCTACCTCTCTCACCCCAAACCCTCACTAATTACTTCATTATTCATCTCTTTCCTTTCGTTTCTCTTTTACGTTTGTGGCAGTGAAATGTATCCTAGAGTTCTCTCTAGAGTTTCGGGTAGCTGATCAAGTTACGGCGCCGTGTAGTCCCCGCACCTATGTAGCCAAATATCTAGGTTACAAGGTGTTGAACGAGAGAGGTTGCCTTTGGAACTCTGGAGGTGCTCTAGAATAGTTAGCTAACTGAGGACGGAATAACGGACTAGAGAGAGCTGTTTCCCCCGGCCTCGTTAGTTAACTGGGGGTTGGAATAATGGACAGGACAGAGAGCTATTTCCCCCACCTCCCGTTACAGTTGGTGGTGTTGCTGGGGTGGTGTTACTTGTGGTGGTGTTGGTGGTTATGGGGTTGCTGGGGTGGTGTTGGTGGGGGTGTTGCTGGTGGTGGTGTTGTTGGTAGTGTTGCTGGGGTTGTGTTGCTAGTGGTGGTGTTGTTCTTGGTGGTGTTACTAGGGGTAGGTGTGGTGGTGTTGTTGTTGTTGGCCGTGGTGTTGCTGGTGGTGGTGTTGCTGTGGTGGTGTTGCTGGTGACGGTGTTAGTGGTTTGGTGTTTCTGGTGGTTGTGTTGCTGGTAGTGGTGTTGCTGGTGGTGGTGGTATTGCTGGGGTGGTGGTGTTATAGTTGGTGTTGCTGTGGTGGTGTTGCTTGTGGTGGTGTTGGTGGTGGTGGTGGTGTTGGTGGTTATGGGGTTGCGGATGTGGTGTTGGTGGTGGTGGTGGTGTTTGTGGTGGTGGTGGTGGTGTTGGTGGGGGTGTTGCTGGTGGTGGTGGTGGCGGTGTTGCTAGGGTGGTGTTACTGGGGTGTTGTTGGTGTTGGTGGTTGTGTTGATGGTGGCGGTGGTGGTGGTGGTGTTGCTTGGGTGGTGTTGCTGGGGTGTTGTTGGTTATGGTGGTGTTGATGGTGGTGTTGTTGGGGTGGTGTTGCTGGGATGGGTTTGCTGGTGGTGGTGTTACTGGTGATGGTGTTGTTGGTGGTATTGGTGGTGGTGGTGTTGCTGGTGGGGATGGTGGATCTGTTGTTGGTGATGTTGTTGTTGGTAGTGTTGCTGGGGAAGAGTTGCTAGTGGTGGTGTTGTTGTTGGTGGTGTTACTGGGGGTGGGTGTGGTGGTGTTGTTGGTAGTGGGGTTGCTGATGGTGGTGTTGCTAGTGGTGCTGTTTCTAGGGTGGCGTTATTGCTGGTGGTGGTGTTGCTGTGGTGTTGGTGTTGCTGGGGTGGTGTTGCTGGGATGGTGTTGCTGGTGGTGGTGTTACTGGTTGTGTTGTTGCTGGGGTGGTGTTGTTGGTGGTGGTGTTAGTGGTGGTGGTGGTGTTGCTTGTGGTGCTGTTTCTGGGGCGGTGTTGGTTGTGGTGGTGTTCACGGTGGTGTTGGTGTTGGTAATGCTAGGGATGCTAGGGTGGTGTTGCTGGGGTGGTGTTGCTGGTGGTGGTGCTTGTGGTGGTGTTGCTGGTGGTGGTGTTGTGCGTGGTGTTGTTGGTAGTGTTCCTGGGGATGTGTTCCGAGTGGTGGTATTATTGGTGGTGGTGTTCCTGGTGGTGCTGTTGCTGTGGTGGTGGTGGTGTGGCTGGTGGTGGTGTTAGTGGCGGTGGTGTTAGTGGTTTGGTGTTTCTGGTGCTGGTGTTACTGGTAGTGGTGTTGCTGGTGGTGTTGTTATTGCTGGGGTGGTGGTGGTGTTAGTGGGGTGGTGTTGCTTGTGTTGGTGGTGGTGGTGGTGGTGGTGGTGGTGTTGTTGGTGGTGTTGGTGGTTATGAGATTGCTGGGGTGGTGTTGGTGGGGGTGGTGGTGTTGGTGGGGGTGTTGCTGGTGGTGGTGGTGATGGTGGCGGTGTTGCTGGGGTGGTGTTGCTGGGATGTTGATGGTTGTGGTGGTGTTGGTAATGGCGGTGGTGTTGCTTGTGGTGGTGTTACTGGGGTGTTGTTGGTGTTGGTGGTGGTGTTGCTGGTGGTGGTGGCGGTGGTGGCGGTGGTGGCGGTGCTGCTGGGGTGGTGTTGCTGGGGTGTTGTTGGTTGTGGTGGTGTTAGTGGTGGTGGTGTTGTTGGTAGTGTTGCTGGGGTGGTGTTGCTAGTGGTGGTGTTGTTGTTGGTGGTGTTCCTGAGGGTGGGTTTGGTGGTGTTGTTTGTGGTGGTGTTGCTGTTGGTGGTGTTGCTAGTGGTGGTGTTTCTGAGGTGCTGGTGTTGTTGTTGGTGGTGGCGGTGTTGCTGTGGTGGTATTGCTGGTGGTGGTGTTGCTGTTGGTGGTGTTGCTAGTGGTGGTGTTGTTGTTGGTGGTGGTGGTGTTGCTGGTGGTGGTGTTGCTGTGGTGGTATTGCTGGTGGTGGTGTTGCTAGTGGTGGTGTTTCTGTGGTGGTGTTGTTGTTGTTGCTGGTGGTGTTGCACCACCTCTTCCTTCTCTCTCTTTCCTCATAACATAATAGTCCTGTGTTAACACTGCATTTGTTATGGTTTTCGTTAGCTTTGTTTCTGTGAGAGCTATTATGTTTGGGTTTTCCTCTAGTACCCATTCTCCAAGTTCATTTGCTTTATTTGTAATCCCATCTATGTTAGTGTACATTGCCTTGAGGCTCACTTTCTTCTGTCCCTTATCAAATTTCCTCCTTGGTGAGTGTTCTGCTGGTGGGGAAAGCTGTTCCATGGGTGGGAGGATTTGTGAGGTGGATAACAGGGTTGCAGAGGATACTGGGATGAGGAGTGGGGGGGTCAAGTGAAGGGGGAGTGACAGGGAGGGTTTGGGGTGAAAGGGGAGGGAGGACAGGAAGGAAAAGTGGGGAGGGGGGACTCAGCGGGAGGAGAGGAGGGGTAGAAGGGTGGGGATTGGGTGTGGGGGAGGGAGATTTGGCTGAGTATTTGAATGGGGGGAGGGAGGGTTTGAGGTAGGGGGGTTTTCTATGCAGTCGAGGATGGTGGGGTTGCCCTCCCTGCTGGTGTTACTGGGTAGCTGGTGGTGCCCTCCCCCCTTGCCTCTGGGGGTGATGTGATGGGAGCTGTGATTTCCTGGCATCCCCTCTCGCCCTGTGCTTCTTCCTTGCTTCAGCCGCCATGGCCTTCTCCTCCCTCGTCCTGTCCCTCTAGAGGAATACTTTTTTTTAATTCTCCCACATGTTGCATGTGACTTTTCTTTGTTAGAATCATCTCCTATGTGTTCTCGTTTGCAAACACTATCTTTAACACACGGTCTCGGTCTTTTTTGTACCAGCCTAGCCTGAAACACCTTCTCAATGCTATGCTCAGCCCCTCTCATGTCTAGTGCCTTCAGTATTTAATTCACTGCCGCTTTGTCTTTATCATTCCAATCATTCGTTTGTGTGTGTGTGTGTGTGTGTGTGTGTGTGTGTGTGTGTGTGTGTGTGTGTGTGTGTGTGTGTGTGTGTGTGTGTGTGTGTGTGTGTGTGTTTGTGTGTGTGTGTGTGTGCATGTGTGTGTGTGTATGTGTGTGTGTGTGTGTGTGTGTGTTTACTAGTTGTGTTTTGCGGGGGTTGAGCTTTGCTCTTTCGGCCCACCTCTCAACTGTCAATCAACTGTTTACTAACTACTTTTTTTTTTTTTTTTTTTTTTCCACACCACACACACACACACACACCAGGAAGCAGCCCGTGACAGCTGACTAACTCCCAGGTACCTATTTACTGCTAGGTAACAGGGGCACTTAGGGTGAAAGAAACTTTGCCCATTTGTTTCTGCCTCGTGCGGGAATCGAACCCGCGCCACAGAATTACGAGTCCTGCGCGCTATCCACCAGGCTACGAGGCCCTGTGTGTGTGTGTGTGTGTGTGTGTGTGTGTGTGTGTGTGTGTGTGTGTGTGTGTGTGTGTGTGTGTGTGTGTGTGTGTGTGAGTGTGTTTCTTTGTGTACTCACCTAGTTGTGCTTGTGGGAGTTAAGCTCTGGCTCTATGGTCCCACCTCTCAACTGTAAATCAACTGGTGTTCAGATTCCTGACCCTACTGGACTCTTTCATACCTACATTTGAAACTTTGTATTGAGTCTGGCTGTGTATGACATGCTGGCTTAAAAAGTTTTTTGTTGCCACTTCCAATAGTTTAGCTCTCCCATGTTTCCTCTCCTCCTTGTGGTTCCATGCTCTCCCAGTCAATCCTTCTGTGATTGAAGTCCACCATGATGAGCAGATGGGATCGAATTCTACAGGCAGCAGAAGCTGCTCTCTCAGTTATATTGTTAACTGCCATGTTGTTTCTGTCATACTCTTGCTTGGGGCCTTCTGTCGTTTGGTGGAGGGTTATATATCACTGCTACTACTATTTTTGGTCCTCCCATTGTCATGGTGCCTGTTATGCGCTCTTTGAACCCCTCGCAGCCTGGGATAACCATCTCCTTGAAACTCCATTCCTTTCTCATCAGTAGGGCCACTCCACCTCTTCCCCCACCCACCCTCTCTTTCCTTATTACAGTGTAGTCCTGGGGTAACACCGCATTGGTTATGATTCCTGAGAGTTTTGTTTCTTTGAATCCAGTTACATCCGGGTTTACTTCTTGTGCTCCTTTCCTAAGTTCACTTGCCTTGCTTTTAATCCCATTTATGTTCAAGCACATCATCTTGAAGCTGACTCTTTTCCGTCCATCCTCAGTTTCTGTTGATTCCAATGGAGAAGGGAAGCAGGGCGTTTCTGGGATGGGATGGAGGAAGGGGGGAACCTGGATTGTGAGGGAGTGCTGGAAGGAAGGAGGACCTGCATTGTGACAGGGCTGAGAGGATCTGGTATGGAGAGGGAGGGGGCAAAGGGAGGGCTTGGGAGAAAGGAGGGTGTGAGAAGGTGAGGAGGAGGAGAGGGTATGGGGGTGGAGGAGAAGGGAGGGCATGAGAGGGTGGGGGAGAAGAGAGCGCTTGGGGGGGAAAGGGGGGCTTAGGGGTAAGAGGGGTGTTAGGGGGATGGGGGAAAAAGGAGGGCATGTGGGGAGAGGAGAGGAGGGAGGGCTTTGAAAGGGGGTGGAGGGAGAAAAGAGGGCTTAAGGGGGTGGAGGAGATGGGAGGGCATAGGGGAGAAGAGAGGGCTTAAGGGGGTGGGGGAGAAGGGAAGGCGTAGGGGGTGAGAAAGAAGAGATTGCTTGGGGAAGTAAGAGGGGGGCTTGGAGGGGTGGTGGAGAAGGGAGGGCTTGGGTGGTGGGGGAAAAGGGAGGCCTTGAGGTGAGGGGTGTGTGTGTGTGTGTGTTTTTACGGAGCCCCCTCGTATTTCTCCACAATTCTGGCATTAAGAGTCATATCTGCTGACCCTGCTGATTCCCTGATCAGGGGGTCATTTAATATATGAGGCGACTAGATTGATTACCTAATTAGGGAGAAATTTGTGTTTATAAGTTTGTAGGTAAGGAAGTCGCGCCCTTGGTTCAAACATAATGGGGCCCCCTGCCTGCAAATCCGCCATTTTGTGGGTAATGCCAGCCGGAGGGTGATTGGCTGGGTGAGGTCACTTGACGTGTGGACTATTCAGGGCCCGCCGTGACGTCACCGGGAGACCTAGCTCGGAGCCTAGGGGCGCTGAGCCTGCAGAGATTCGTGGCGCGTCATTGAGAGTGGATGTGTACCTCAGAGCTCTAGAGTTCCAGGACCCTCATTCAGTAGTTACACAGCCTGACATGTTCATAGTGACTACCAAAGACTGCAGTAGTTCAGGAAAGTGCGAGGAAGCAGAGTTCCAGCAGTGTAAGAGCGCCGAAAGCTGTGAGCTGATAGTCTTGGAAGAGTCGAGGGAGTGATTGTGGCAGGAGCAAGGAGTGGTTCGCGTCAGTGGAACCCCGAGGTATTCGGAGCTGTTGTGATTGGATCACGCCCACTGGAAACTCAGAAGAGAGAAGACGCATCCTGATCCATGAATGAGTGGTCTCGGTTAAGGAGTGCTGGAGGAAAAGGACGCGAGCAGTGACGACTGGACGAACCAGTGACCAGGAACTTCACAACGGGAGTGAACTCGGAGATGACGCGTGTCTTCACGACGCCTATGGACTGGTAACTCAGCTGGAACGCCGAGAAACGACGAAGTGACCGAAGAACCCCGGCGACCATCGAAGTTCAGGCGTCTGAGGGCAGGACATGATAAGGTAGATAATTTTTCCCTCCCATATTTCCCTTGATGTTAAGCAAGAAAGACCTACTGTTATATTTAGGTATTTGCTAGAGTGTTTGTAGGAATCATAGGAGTAGATTAGGCTGTGGGACAGCACATATATGTTATCTACTGCCTGGTGAAGACAGCGAGTGGCATGAGAGGCCAACCTGTGGAGGATGGTGGACCTGCGCTGAAGGAGTCACCACCTCCCCCCCTCCCTCCCACCCCCATTGAGGGGCCAGTGGTCCATTTAACCCCGATCAGCTGATGCAAGTTGCCGGTGGCCACCAGAGGAGTACTGCTGTCAACATTATCATCATTCCATTAATGTCTATATCTAATGTCTATACACACACACACACTCTACATCTTATGTGTCTGTAGTTTGCTTTTAAATAAACTTTATCATTTTATTAGTGCATTTGGTGTCACCTCCATCTCATTGAGCATTGTGAGTAAATGATATATGATTATACCACACTAATATTGTCATTACATAGAAAGGGACCCAGGGTCTGCAACATGATATTATATTTGAAATCTAGTACTGACATTATATAGAACGAGGTCCTGGGCTGTCAATACGATATTATATTCGAACCAATAGCGTTGCTGGGACGCAGAGAAGATTACCCTGCTAGCTACCGGAAAGGAAGAGGTAAAATTGAGGATACGGCCGGAAGTGCGGGCCAAACTTTGCGTGCTCAGAGGGGCAGGCCTGGTGGGGGAGTCACACATTGCAGGATTGGGCTCAAGCAGTGTGTGCTGGGCCTTCTCCTCTTCCCTTGGGTCCAAGGTCCAACAGTGGTGACCGGACTTGAGACATGGCTTGGAGAACACCCTGGGGGTGGTGTATGAGACCCTAGTGGAGGGAGCAAAGACTCACAGTGTGGGGTAACAGGATCAGTAGCATTATCCCCCGCTGATTAACTGTAACCTCACGTAACACAAGGCCAGGTGAGTGAAGTATGATGGTGTGTGTGTGTGTGTGTGTAGTTGTGCTTGTGGGTGTTGAGCTCTGGCTCTTTCGGCCTCGCCTCTCAGAAGTCAATCAATCAACTTTTTTTTTCCACACACGCACAATCTCATGAAGCAGGCCATAGCAGCTGTCTAACATCCAGGAGCCTATTTACTGCTAGTTGAACAGGGCCTTCAGGGGTGAAAGAAACTCTCCCCATTTGTTTCCACCATCACCAGGGATCAATCCCCGGACCCTAGGATTACGAATCCCGAGCGCTGTCCACTCAGCTGTTAGGCCCACCTGTGTGTGTGTGTGATTTTGTGTGTTTGTTCGTGCGTATGTACTTACCTAGTTGTGCTTGCGGGGTTGAGCTTTACCTCTTTGATCCCCCCTCTCAACTGTCAATCAACCGGTGAACTGGTTCCCGAGCCTACTGGGCTCTATCATAACTACTCCTTAAACTGTGTATGGAGTCTGCCTACATCACATCACTTCCTAATGAATTCCATTTATTAACTACTCTGACACTAAAAATATTCTTTCTAATGTCTATATGACTCATTTGTCCCCCTTGTGTTAAATGAACGGCCTTTGTCTACCCCTATCCATTCCTTTAAGAATCTTATATGTGGTGATCATGTCCACCCTAACTCTCCTGTCTTCCAGCGATGTGAGGCTTAATTTCCGTAGTCTCTCCTCATAGCTTATACCTCTCAGTTTGAGTACTAGTCTGGTGGCAAACTTCTGAATCTTATCCAGTTTAGTTTTATGCTTGACGAGCTATGGACTCCATGAAGGAGCTGCATACTCCAGGATTGGTCTGACATTCGTGGTATACAAAGTTCTGAATGATTCCATGAACAAGTTTCTAAAGGCTGTTCATATGTTGGCCAACCTGGCATATGTCGCTGATGTTAACACAAGGCCTTGATATGGGCTTCGGGGGACAGGTCTGGTGTGATATCAACCCCCAGGTCTTTCGCTCTCTCTGATTCTTAGAAGAATTTCATCTTCCAAATGGTACCCTGTATATGGCCTCCTGCTCCATACACCTATCTCCATTACATTACATTTGCTAGGGTTAGATTCTAACAACCATTTGTTGGACCATTCCTTCAGGTTGATCAGGTTTCTTGAAGCCTCATGCTGTCGTCCTCTGTCTTAATCCTTCTCATAATTTTGGCATCATCAGCCACCATTGAGAGAAAGGAGTCAATACCCTCTGGATGATCATTTACGAATATCAGAAACATGATAGATCCGAGTACAGAGCCCTATGGGACTCCACGGGTTACTCTACGCAAATCCGAGGTTTCACCCCTCACTGTTACTCTCTTCTTCCTATTGCTTATTTACTCCACTGGAGCATCCTACCACTTACTACTGCCTGTTTCTCCAACTTATGCACTAGCCTCGTATGTGGTTCTGTGTCAAATTCTATCCGACAGTTCAAGAACATGCAGTCTGCCCACCCTATTCTTTTTGTATTAATCTTTGTCACCTGATCATAGAATTCTATTTAACCTATGAGGCAAGATTTACAACCCCTGAACCCCATGTTGGTGTTGTTTTACGAAGAAAAAACCTTCTCTCCAAAAGTGTTACTAGTTTTTTCTCACGATCTTCTCCATCCCCTTGCATGGTATTCAAATTAAAGACATTGGCCTTGTTATGGCCTTAGAGCGTCTTCTTCTATGATCCCAACCCAATTTAATGGTAAGTTATCAAGAATTGGCAGTAGCAAGTAATCGTGAAATATAAAGGGTTAAACAAGACTAAATAACACCTTCATCAATATGATCTCTTTCATATAACTACACATATGTACCGAGTGTCACTTTCGCACAGGACACTCAATATATCTGCAGTATTCTTCAAATCCCGGTGAGTCCACTATTTTCAGGTATACGCCATCCACGTCCAATGGTTATCACCGGTGAATTCACCTTAGTCAACATGGGCTAATCCCACACTGTATTGTCACAATGCCCATATACCCCACGTCTGCGCTCCAGAAACACACTGGCAGAGGTCTTTAGTAACACGCTGACCGGGATCACAAATAACACCTACAGGGGTCTTTACCAATACCCTGGCAGAAGTCTGACTTCACGCTGCCAGCACTTCTCAGTAGACAGCCAATACTATCATCTTGAAACTCTTCTTGGGAAAATTTCGGGTACGTCGGTACACACATTATCACTGCACAAATAAAACAGTCAACACACTGTCTCCTACCGACAGTGTCCACTTGTCCTCACAGGAACAAGTCAAGAGTTCTGGACTGCCCAAGTTGAACCACCTTCCACAGCGCAATAGACACTCTGTGTCACCTCAGTGGACATAAGAGACGTTAGCAAGACAGAAAGTACACAAGGAGAACATGTGATGGCAGCCTTTCAGTGGGTGACTGAAAATATAATCGGGTGCACAATCTAGATGGTGTTGACATCGTTACTTCACTCGATGTAGTACCGATGTGATGTTACTACATCGTGGTAACTACAATGTAGCGTTTTCAAACAATGAAAACAAATAATCTATTCTCCCAAAATGAACGGTATGGTAAAAAACACAGCTTAATTCCAACGAAATGTCACACATAATAAATATATCAAAATGAAAATCAGTCAAAATCTATAAAAATTCAATTTATCAATGAACTCGGAAACATTGAAATGAAATCGTAACATATTTAGTATAGCGTGTGTTTCTCTTTCGCGCAACAGATGGCTTTTTTTTTAAGCATGTTTTTACTTGTCACAGGTGAGGCATCTATACTCATACTTACAAAATGAATGGTATGGTAAAAACACTGCTCATTTCCAATGCAATGTCACACAAAATAATTAAATAAAAATGAAAATAAATCGAAATCTATGAAAATTTAATTTGTCACAGCAATCAGAAACATTGAAATGGAATTGTAACATATTTAGTATTGCGAGTATTGCTATTACGTACAACCGATGATGCTGTTAAAAAAAAATGTTCTTACCTGTCACAGGCGTGGCATCTATATAGAAGGTATATAAAAACATTATCATATTCGAATGGAACGGTGTGTCAAAATTTCAAAGCAATCAGTGAAGAACTTTCAGAGATTACAGCGTGTGTTGCTCTTACGTCCAACAGATGGCGCTGTTTATCAAAAAAAGCATGTTTTTTCCTATCATAGGTGAGACATGTATATAGTTTGTATGTAAAAACACGCGTTTATTCAAATGCAACGTTGTGTCAAAATTTAAAAGATATCGGTAAAGAGGTTTCAAAGATTTCCCTAACATGAAAAACACGGTGTTTCAAAAAAAGATGTTTTTTCCCGTGATATATATATATATATATATATATATATATATATATATATATATATATATATATATATATATATATATATATATATATATATATATATATATATATATATATATATATATATATATATATATATATATATATATATATATACAACTTTAGAACACTTTCCCACCAGGAGACTCGAACCCTAGCCAGCACAGAAGCCTTCCAGCAACTGGCATAACAGGTACGCCTTAACCCTCTCCACCACCTGCTCAGACCCTTAAAAGAGATGGTAATTTCGGAGTATTTAAATACACCAAAGATCACCACCTCCCAAGAGCACTAGAGCAAGTGAGGGGTCATTTAGACGTTAATTTCATCAAGTCCCTGTTAATATGGGAAGACACAATGTCTATGCTTAAGGCACAACTCTCCTAAACACGAGAGTGAAGTATACAACTTTAGAACACTTTCCCACCAGGAGACTCGAACCCTAGCCAGCACAGAAGCCTTCCAGCAACTGGCATAACAGGTACGCCTTAACCCTCTCCTTGGGAGGTGGTGATCTTTGGTGTATTTAAATACTCCGAAATTACCATCTCTTTTAAGGGTCTGAGCAGGTGGTGGAGAGGGTTAAGGCGTGCCTGTTATGCCAGTTGCTGGAAGGCTTCTGTGCTGGCTAGGGTTCGAGTCTCCTGGTGGGAAAGTGTTCTAAAGTTGTATACTTCACTCTCGTGTTTAGGAGAGTTGTGCCTTAAGCATAGACACTGTGTCTTCCCATATTAACAGGGACTTGATGAAATTAACGTCTAAATGACCCCTCACTTGCTCTAGTGCTCTTGGGAGGTGGTGATCTTTGGTGTATTTAAATACTCCGAAATTACCATCTCTTTTAAGGGTCTGAGCAGGTGGTGGAGAGGGTTAAGGCGTACCTGTTATGCCAGTTGCTGGAAGGCTTCTGTGCTGGCTAGGGTTCGAGTCTCCTGGTGGGAAAGTGTTCTAAAGTTGTATACTTCACTCTCGTGTTTAGGAGAGTTGTGCCTTAAGCATAGACACTGTGTCTTCCCATATTAACAGGGACTTGATGAAATTAACGTCTAAATGACCCCTCACTTGCTCTAGTGCTCTTGGGAGGTGGTGATCTTTGGTGTATTTAAATACTCCGAAATTACCATCTCTTTTAAGGGTCTGAGCAGGTGGTGGAGAGGGTTAAGGCGTACCTGTTATGCCAGTTGCTGGAAGGCTTCTGTGCTGGCTAGGGTTCGAGTCTCCTGGTGGGAAAGTGTTCTAAAGTTGTATACTTCACTCTCGTGTTTAGGAGAGTTGTGCCTTAAGCATAGACACTGTGTCTTCCCATATTAACAGGGACTTGATGAAATTAACGTCTAAATGACCCCTCACTTGCTCTAGTGCTCTTGGGAGGTGGTGATCTTTGGTGTATTTAAATACTCCGAAATTACCATCTCTTTTAAGGGTCTGAGCAGGTGGTGGAGAGGGTTAAGGCGTACCTGTTATGCCAGTTGCTGGAAGGCTTCTGTGCTGGCTAGGGTTCGAGTCTCCTGGTGGGAAAGTGTTCTAAAGTTGTATACTTCACTCTCGTGTTTAGGAGAGTTGTGCCTTATATATATATATATATATATATATATATATATATATATATATATATATATATATATATATATATATATATATATATATATATATATATTAGTATATTTTGGTAGCAGTCTTTCCTGTAGACATATATTATTAAATATGACCGAAAAAGTAAGATTAATAATTCTAACACAAATTTTATATGTATGTATATATATATATATATATATATATATATATATATATATATATATATATATATATATATACATACAAGCCTGAATGGTCCCCAGGACTATATGCGACTGAAAACTCACACCCCAGAAGTGACTCGAACCCATACTGCCAGGAGCAACGCAACTGGTATGTACAGGGACGCCTTAATCCGCTTGACCATCACGACCGGACATAAGGAAGTGATAGCCTAGGCTATTTGAACCACTCCCCCGCCGGCACTCGGATGGTAATCTTGGGCATAGCAGTTTTATCAAATCACCTCATTCTTTGGGGCAACACGTGAGGAACACAAATGCAAAAATCTATAATTTCAAATTTCAATAAAAAATTTGCATTTGTGTTCCTCACGTGTTGCCCCAAAGAATGAGGTGATTTGATAAAATTCTATGCCCAAGATTACCATCCGAGTGCCGGTAGGGGAGTGGTTCAAATAGCCTCGGCTATCACTTCCTTATGTCCGGTCATGATGGTCAAGCGGATTAAGGCATCCCTGTACATACCAGTTGCGTTGCTCCTGGCAGTATGGGTTCGAGTCACTTCTGGGGACTGAGTTTTCAGTCATATATATATATATATATATATATATATATATATATATATATATATATATATATATATATATATATATATATATATATATATATATATATATATATATATATATATATATATATATATATATATATATATATATATATATATATATATATATATATATATATATATATATATTGTGACGATAATCTCTTTCAAGAGAGATTGAGCCTGCTCTTCCCTACTTAAAGTTACGTCAAGTTAACAAGTATAAGATGCTACATTCAAGATACGTCACCGGTAGCACAAAACGTTTTGACCAGGAGGCAAAACGTACCCAAGAACCCCCAAACTCCACACACCCTCCATGCCGGCTCGTCGTCAACCAGCAAACTACCCATCCCAGCCTGCCTGCTCCTGATTGGTGACTTGCCGACCACGCACCCGCACCCTGCACCTCAGTGCCATCTACATGAGTCGACGTCTGAGCCTGAAGCAGCCATCAACTTCAGAATATTCTTTGTGCTCTTAGAGTTGACATCTCTCTCTGGCATACTAAGCTCTCTGGCTTTCGTATACTAAGGGAGGTTTCAGCTAAAGCCAATATTCTAAGCACCATTTCATATTATAATATTTAATCTATTGTGTTTTTGCATTTATCTTTGTCATTTTATTACACCAGTCATTTACCCGAGATTTATCTTAATTTTCATTTATGTTTAAAGTAAATATATTAAAGTTTCATTGTTCATACTTTGTATTTTACGTGTTCCTCCCTCTAAGTTACCACAGACAACAGGCAAGCAGTCTATCTCTTTTTTGTAAGTGTGACCAGGCGTTGACACCTGCCATTGGAGGACTGCCGAACATCAATACTCCAACACTTTCCCGTCACATTTAATGGGGGCCTGTCTACGGAGCTTCACTCAGGTACTAGTACCAGGACGTCAATTTGTGGTAAGCGTACTTTGCTTTGCTAAAGTTGCTTTTCAATATTATCATTAATTTTTATATTTAAATGGTGCTGTGTGTATTGCACATTCCGAGAGTAGCATATGGTGAGTGTGGGATAACTTTGGATTACGTGGTGACTGTAGGCCTCAGTCATTCTTTTAATTGGTCATCTCTCCATCCGTGTTATTACTCGTGTTTACCACCTTTTGTGCCTAGGATATTTCTCATATTATCGGCAGATCATCATTGTGGTACCCTGGTACTTTGGTTTGTCTTCGGGTCAAAGCACCCTATCTTCTGAAATCCGACCGAAGGAGGATAAGAGGGCCATAGTTCCTCTAGCACGGACTACGTTGCTGAGTTGGGACCTCAGCAGCAGTTCTCGTCACCAGTTGACACTCGCACCCCTACACGTCGGTCAGAGATGATGATATTTACTTAGGAAGGAAATTAGCTTTCTTTTTACAGAGCACAAAGTTGCTAATTCTGTAAGTATCATATTCATTTAGTGGGAAACCCTTGCTTATGTCCTATGAAGACTCGGCAAGGTATGCCTACATTCTTGGACTACCTAATTCACTTTTGGAGCATTTAAATGTTTCATTTGTTTTAGAAACTCAGTTTCACTTATTTAGTAGGATTTTCTTGCCCTTATTCTCTTACACTGAGTACCGGGTACAAGATTTCCTGCGACCTTGATTGACTAATCATTTACCATCCTATAATTAACTTTAATTGTTAAAGATTAAAATTCCACAGGATAGTTACCAGTTGCCACGTTATCCTGTTTCTGACATTTTCCATATCACAACTATATTCGTTGTACATTTATTTGCTATTTTTCACCATGTTTCGTCTCCAAGCTTTCCGTAACGATCCAGCAGGTGAAATAGGGACTTTATGTCGTGCCAAGAGGACTGAATTACAAACTCTTGCACACGAGTATCAACTAGATGTTCCCCATGGAGCCAACAAAAATGAATTGCTTAACTTAATTATGGATCACCTCTTAGATGAAGGGACAATTGACTCTTAAACTCACGAAACTTATTCTATTGCAGATAAACATGATTTGGCCACTATGAAACTCAAAATAGAACTTGCAAAACTTGAGAGGGAGCAACAGCAAGCAGCTCTCCAAATGAAGGAAAGAGAGGCTGCAATCAAGAAAGAAGAACAAGAACGAGAGGCGGACCTAAAAGAACGAGAGTTGGCCCTCAAGGAACGTGAGACTACAATACTCCGTGAGCGTGAGCGAGTACAGCTTGAAGCAAAACAGCACCACCTGGAGATACAACGCGAGCATGACAAACAGCAAGCGGATATG
This sequence comes from Procambarus clarkii, assembly GCF_040958095.1. Classification (NCBI taxonomy): domain Eukaryota; kingdom Metazoa; phylum Arthropoda; class Malacostraca; order Decapoda; family Cambaridae; genus Procambarus; species Procambarus clarkii. The sequence continues at coordinate 6,184,708 of NC_091203.1, read as the reverse complement.
GTTATAGAATGTCGTCAACGAGAACTCACGTTGGAGACTACACACCACACTCAACGCCAGCAAGCTACCGCTAGTCTTCCCGTAAGTTTCAATATCTCCCATGCAAGTAAGTTAATGCCACCATTCATTGAGACAGAGATTGATGTCTTTTTTACCACCTTTGAGACCCTAGCTAATCAACTTAGCTGGCCTGCTGACCAATGGTCTACCCTTCTCAGAGTGCATCTTACAGGTAGAGCTGCAGTTACTCTCAGTACCTTAGTGTCTGAGAATGACTTCCAGACCCTGAAGCAAGCAGTGTTGGACCTTCTCTCCACCAAAAGGTACAGACGAAAATTCCGTGATCATCTTAAGGCAAGTACCACCACCTTTCTAGAATTTGCCAATACCAAGAAAAGATATTTCCTGAAATGGCTGGAAGCAGCACATGTCTCTACATTTGCAGAACTCATCAACCACATGCTAGTTGAGGAATTCGTGAGACGTGTTCCCCCTTCTGTCCGTTTATATCTAACAGATAAAGAAGAAACCGACTACATCAAATGTGCGAAGTCGGCTGACACCTACAACCTCATCCACCGGCTGACACCAGAACCACCTTCCTGTAAGAAGTCTTGGAACAGTTACGATAAAGTGAGTACAGATCAAGCGAGCTCACAATTGTATTGTAAGTATTGCAAACTCTATGGACATACCATAGATAGATGTGGGAAGGCTCAATACAAGAGCAATGAATCTACTAAACCCAATCAGACTCCTCCTAAGTCTGGTAAGCCTGTGTGAATGTTGGTGTTCATGTTAATGATCTTTCTCTCTTCAGTAAACACCTGTACCCTGGAACTGTCTCTACCAACGGTACATATTCGGAGGGACGTTTCAAATTGAAGATCTTGAGGGACACAACGGCTCTTCAGTCCATTATCATGAAATCGGCTGCGCCTAGCGTCACCTACACCGGGGAAACCGTCCTTATCACTGACCTCATTGCTACCACTCCATATCCACTTGCCAAAGTCCACCTGGATTGTCCCTTTGTGACTGGTGAAGTCCAAGTCGCCATCAGGGAAAAGCCTTTTCCCATGCCTGGAGTGAAACTTCTCCTGGGCAACGACTTGGCAGAAGATCTACAACCGTCCAACCTGATCATCACGGACAAACCCCAGGTGTGTACTTCTGAAATGGATAATCCCATCTGTGAATATGTTCCAGCAGAGGTTCAAGAAAGTGATAAAGTTTCTCCTCCAGTTTTGGTGACCACCTGTGCACAAGCTGCACGACCGAAACCAGCTGATTCTACTGCTATCGCTGTCCCTCAAGACCCTCAGAATCTACCTCCAAATCTTACCAACTTGGAGTTCCGTAAGTTACAGAGGAAAGATCAATCATTAACACCATTATTCTTCCAGGCTGAGACTCAACCTGACAGTATCCCTGGGTTCTTCCTAGAGAATGAGTTGCTCTACCGCAGATACAGACCCAGCAAGCTGAAGGAGGATGACGTTTGGGCCAATGTCGAACAACTAGTGATTCCCACCAGCATACGGCCCGATATTCTACACCTGGCCCACGGACCTCTTTCTCACTATGGTTTCAACAAAACCTACCACGGAATTAGACAAGATTACTGCTGGCCAGGTATGGTAAATGATGTTAAAAAGTATGTACAACAGTGTCATACATGTCAGTTGGCAGGTAAACCTAACATCTCTATTCCCCAGGCTCCACTAAAACCCATCCAGGTGCCTGCGGAACCTTTCCACAGACTCATCATAGACTGTGTTGGTCCTTTACCCCGGACCAGTTCTGGCAACGCATATATATTAACTATCATTTGTCCTACCACCAGGTTCCCCATAGCAGTTCCAGTAAAGAACATTACGGCTGCTACTGTGGTGAAACAGCTATTGAAGATCTTCACCCAGTATGGATTTCCAAAAGAGGTTCAAAGCGACTGTGGCACCAACTTCACCAGTGATCTCTTCAAGAAGACACTGGAGGAGTTCAACATCACACAGGTACTGTCCAGCCCCTATCATCCTGCTTCACAGGGTTCTCTTGAACGTAGTCATCAGACTATTAAAGCACTCCTAAAGAAATTCTGCAATGACACCTTGAAGGACTGGGATAAACAACTGGATCTCATTATGTGCATTTTCAGAAGTCTCCCCAATGAGTCTGTAGGAGTATCTCCTTATGAGATGCTCTACGGACGTAAGTGCTGTACTCCTCTCAAAGCTTTCAAGGACTCTACGTAATGCCACCTTCAGTGACCCTCAGAATGTGCCCCAGTTTCTTCAAAACTTAAAACACATTCTAGAGAGAGTACGTAAATTTGCCAATGACAACCAATTGAAAGCCCAGGAGAGGATGAAGACTCATTTTGACCAAAGCAGCAAATTGAGGAAATTTAAACCAGGAGACTTCGTGTTGGCATATTTTCCTATCCCAGGTTCTCCATTTCAAAACAAGTTTTCAGGACCTTACCGCATCAAGGAGTGCAGAAACAACCACAACCACGTTCTTGAGACTCCAGATAGGTGGCGAAAGACCAAGCTGTGTCACGTCAACCTCCTGAAGCGGTATCAATGTATTTCCCCCACTGTGCTGGTATCAGTCTCCACATTTAAAGGTCCATACCTCCACAGTGAAACCTTCCCTGCTTCTCCCGAAAGCACTAACACTGAGTCGGTGCTTTCCAACTCGGAAATCCTTGCTAATCTTCATAACTATTTTCAGGACAATAATAGTGCACCTCTCATCAGAATCTTCAAGGAACACCAGAAGTTGTTCAACGATGATCCACAGGAGTGTAATGTGGTTCAGCACGACATCCAACTACTCCCCGACACACGGCCGATTCGTCAACCTTTCTATCGAATCAGCCCGAGTAAGAAGGAAGTCATGCGTGCTGAGGTACAGTACCTCCTGGATCATGGGCTGGCCACCCCTTGTGAGTCCCCTTGGGCCTCACCCTGCATCTTGGTGCCAAAACCGCATGGTACGGATGAAGCTAAGGAAATATCTGCCTTTACCACTCCTTTTGGCCTTTACAGATACGAACGCCTTCCCTTTGGACTATGTTATGCCCCGGCCACCTTTCAGCGAGCTGTCAACCGCGTCGTTGTGGCAACCAACACCTGGAGCGAACATCTGCTCCAGCTGCAACAATTGTTTGCCAAGCTCCTGACAGCCAGCCTCACCATCAACTTGGGCAAGTCCACCTTTGCCAAAGGTAAAGTGCGCTATCTTGGCCATGAGATAGGGAGTGGCAGCATAGCTCCGTTAAACATACATACCCTAGCCATCCAGCATTACCCACAGCCAACCACCAGGAAGCAGCTCCTGCGCTTCCTTGGTCTTGCCTCCTACTACCGTAGGTTTGTGAGGAACTTTAGTACAGTGGCAACACCATTGATCACTTTAACCAGCCCCAAGCAACGGTATCACTGGACCATTCAGCAAACCGTTGCTTTTGAACAAATTCCTGCTCTGTTCTAATTCTATTCTCGCCTCGCCAGATATCACGAAGCCTTTCATCCTCCATGTCGACGCCAGTGGTACCGGCATCGGGGGTGTCCTGATGCAACAACGAGGCGAGGATTTTCTTCCTGTTAGCTACTACAGCTACAAATTAAAACCACACCAGAGGAACTACAGCACGATCGAAAAGGAGCTGCTACTCATCGTCCTGAACTTGCAGCACTTCAAACCGTACCTGCAAGGTACTCGGTCCACTAGCATCTACTCGGACCACAATCCCCTACGCTTCCTGCAGCAAGCCCAATTCAACAACCTACGGCTTCTACGAAGGGCTTTATATCTGCAGAATTTCAACCTGGAGATCTTCTACATCAAGGGTTCTGGCAACATCATAGCAGACGCCCTCTCAAGAGTCTATGAGGTAGAGGCTGCTCCACCTACCACTCTACCTCCTGAAGACGTAACTTCACCCGGAACCGCAGGCTTTGGGGGAGAGTTGTGTTGATAATCTCTTTCAAGAGAGATTGAGCCTGTTCTTCCCTACTTAAAGTTACGCCAAGTTAACCAGTATAAGATGCTACATTCAAGATACGTCACTTTAGCACAAAACGTTTTGACCAGGAGGCAAAACGTACCCAAGAACCCCCAAACTTCACACACCCCACATGCCGGCTCGTCGTCAACCAGCAAACTACCCATCCCAGCCTGCCTGCTCCTGATTGTTAACTTGCCGACCGCGCACCTGCACCCTGCACCTCAGCGCCATCTACATGAGTCGACGTCTGAGCCTGAAGCAGCCATCAACTTCAGAATATTCTTTGTGCTCTTAGAGTTGACATCTCTCTCTGGCATACTAAGCTCTCTGGCTTTCGTATACTAAGGGAGGTTTCAGCTAAAGCCAATATTCTCAGCACCATTTCACATTATAATATTTAATCTATTGTGTTTTTGCATTTATCTTTGTCATTTTATTACACCAGTCATTTACCCGAGATTTGTCTTTATTTTCATTTATGTTTAAAGTAAATATATTAAAGTTTCATTGTTCATACTTTGTGTTTTACGTGTTCCTCCCTCTAACTTACCACAGACAACAGGCAAGCAGTCTATCTTTTTTTTGTAAGTGTGACCAGGCATTGACACTGTTTGGAGGTCTGCCGAACATTAATACTCCAACACTTTCCCGTCACAATATATATATATATATATATATATATATATATATATATATATATATATATATATATATATATATATATATATAAGCCTATACTTGCATAAACCACAAGTGAAGATTAACAATCTTTGGACAACACCCACCAGTGGGACTCGAACCCAGAAAGCACAACTACCTTCCAGTAGCTGGCATAACTAGTATGCTTTAACCCACTACGCCATCAGACCTTACAAAAGAAGTAGATAGTTCGAGATATATATCTCAAACATCTCCACCTCCCGAAGGCACCAGATGAGTGAGGGGTCAGTCTGCATTTTTCGTCAAGCCACTGTCAATGTGAGAGAACTCGTGTCCAGCTTATAAGCCTATACTTGCATAAACCACAAGTGAAGATTAACAATCTTTGGACAACACCCACCAGTGGGACTCGAACCCAGAAAGCACAACTACCTTCCAGTAGCTGGCATAACTAGTATGCTTTAACCCACTACGCCATCAGACCTTACAAAAGAAGTAGATAGTTCGAGATATATATCTCAAACATCTCCACCTCCCGAAGGCACCAGATGAGTGAGGGGTCAGTCTGCATTTTTCGTCAAGCCACTGTCAATGTGAGAGAACTCGTGTCCAGCTTATAAGCCTATACTTGCATAAACCACAAGTGAAGATTAACAATCTTTGGACAACACCCACCAGTGGGACTCGAACCCAGAAAGCACAACTACCTTCCAGTAGCTGGCATAACTAGTATGCTTTAACCCACTACGCCATCAGACCTTACAAAAGAAGTAGATAGTTCGAGATATATATCTCAAACATCTCCACCTCCCGAAGGCACCAGATGAGTGAGGGGTCAGTCTGCATTTTTCGTCAAGCCACTGTCAATGTGAGAGAACTCGTGTCCAGCTTATAAGCCTATACTTGCATAAACCACAAGTGAAGATTAACAATCTTTGGACAACACCCACCAGTGGGACTCGAACCCAGAAAGCACAACTACCTTCCAGTAGCTGGCATAACTAGTATGCTTTAACCCACTACGCCATCAGACCTTACAAAAGAAGTAGATAGTTCGAGATATATATCTCAAACATCTCCACCTCCCGAAGGCACCAGATGAGTGAGGGGTCAGTCTGCATTTTTCGTCAAGCCACTGTCAATGTGAGAGAACTCGTGTCCAGCTTATAAGCCTATACTTGCATAAACCACAAGTGAAGATTAACAATCTTTGGACAACACCCACCAGTGGGACTCGAACCCAGAAAGCACAACTACCTTCCAGTAGCTGGCATAACTAGTATGCTTTAACCCACTACGCCATCAGACCTTACAAAAGAAGTAGATAGTTCGAGATATATATCTCAAACATCTCCACCTCCCGAAGGCACCAGATGAGTGAGGGGTCAGTCTGCATTTTTCGTCAAGCCACTGTCAATGTGAGAGAACTCGTGTCCAGCTTATAAGCCTATACTTGCATAAACCACAAGTGAAGATTAACAATCTTTGGACAACACCCACCAGTGGGACTCGAACCCAGAAAGCACAACTACCTTCCAGTAGCTGGCATAACTAGTATGCTTTAACCCACTACGCCATCAGACCTTACAAAAGAAGTAGATAGTTCGAGATATATATCTCAAACATCTCCACCTCCCGAAGGCACCAGATGAGTGAGGGGTCAGTCTGCATTTTTCGTCAAGCCACTGTCAATGTGAGAGAACTCGTGTCCAGCTTATAAGCCTATACTTGCATAAACCACAAGTGAAGATTAACAATCTTTGGACAACACCCACCAGTGGGACTCGAACCCAGAAAGCACAACTACCTTCCAGTAGCTGGCATAACTAGTATGCTTTAACCCACTACGCCATCAGACCTTACAAAAGAAGTAGATAGTTCGAGATATATATCTCAAACATCTCCACCTCCCGAAGGCACCAGATGAGTGAGGGGTCAGTCTGCATTTTTCGTCAAGCCACTGTCAATGTGAGAGAACTCGTGTCCAGCTTATAAGCCTATACTTGCATAAACCACAAGTGAAGATTAACAATCTTTGGACAACACCCACCAGTGGGTCTCGAACCAGTGGTTACTACCACTGGTTACCACTGGTACTACCACTGGTTCGAACACTAGTTACTACCATAACTAGTAGTCCCACCAGTGGGACTACTAGTTATGCCAGCTACTGGAAGGTAGTTGTGCTTTCTGGGTTCGAGTCCCACTGGTGGGTGTTGTCCAAAGATTGTTAATCTTCACTTGTGGTTTATGCAAGTATAGGCTTATAAGCTGGACACGAGTTCTCTCACATTGACAGTGGCTTGACGAAAAATGCAGACTGACCCCTCACTCATCTGGTGCCTTCGGGAGGTGGAGATGTTTGAGATATATATCTCGAACTATCTACTTCTTTTGTAAGGTCTGATGGCGTAGTGGGTTAAAGCATACTAGTTATGCCAGCTACTGGAAGGTAGTTGTACTTTCTGGGTTCGAGTCCCACTGGTGGGTGTTGTCCAAAGATTGTTAATCTTCACTTGTGGTTTATGCAAGTATAGGCTTATAAGCTGGACACGAGTTCTCTCACATTGACAGTGGCTTGACGAAAAATGCAGACTGACCCCTCACTCATCTGGTGCCTTCGGGAGGTGGAGATGTTTGAGATATATATCTCGAACTATCTACTTCTTTTGTAAGGTCTGATGGCGTAGTGGGTTAAAGCATACTAGTTATGCCAGCTACTGGAAGGTAGTTGTGCTTTCTGGGTTCGAGTCCCACTGGTGGGTGTTGTCCAAAGATTGTTAATCTTCACTTGTGGTTTATGCAAGTATAGGCTTATAAGCTGGACACGAGTTCTCTCACATTGACAGTGGCTTGACGAAAAATGCAGACTGACCCCTCACTCATCTGGTGCCTTCGGGAGGTGGAGATGTTTGAGATATATATCTCGAACTATCTACTTCTTTTGTAAGGTCTGATGGCGTAGTGGGTTAAAGCATACTAGTTATGCCAGCTACTGGAAGGTAGTTGTGCTTTCTGGGTTCGAGTCCCACTGGTGGGTGTTGTCCAAAGATTATATATATATATATATATATATATATATATATATATATATATATATATATATATATATATATATATATATATATATATATATTTATATATACCTCTAGCTGGAAGAAGGGGGACCCATAGCCTCGGAGGAAACCACGCATAACGCATTAGAGGGAATGTTTAGATCCCCTCCAATGCAATTTCTGTGTGCTTTTCTCCTACCACCCCTTCCTTTTTTATTTTTTGTGCTTTTTTATGCATTTGATGGTTACAAGATATACATGGGTTGATACAAAAATAATAATGCAAAAAGGTGCTTAAAGGTTATGGATCTCTTAAAAAACACAACAATGGACAATATATATATATATATATATATATATATATATATATATATATATATATATATATATATATATATATATATATATATATATATATATATATATATGCGAACAAGCCTGAATGGTCCCCAGGACAATATGCAACTGAAAATTCACACCCCAGAAGTGACTCGAACCCATACTCCCAGGAGCAACGCAACTGGTATGTACAAGACGCCTTAATCCACTTGACCATCACGACCGGACATAATGAGGTGATAGCCGAAGCTATTTGAACCACCCCACCGCCGGCACTCGGATAGTAATCTTGGGCATAGCATTTTACCAAATCACCTCATTCTTTGGGGCACACGTGAGGAACACAAATGCGAACAAGCCTGAATGGTCCCCAGGACAATATGCAACTGGAAACTCACACCCCAGAAGTGACTCGAACCCATACTCCCAGGAGCCACGCAACTGGTATGTACAAGACGCCTTAATCCACTTGACCATCACGACCAGACATAATGAGGTGATAGCCGAGGCTATTTGAACCACCCCACCGCCGGCACTCGGATAGTCATCTTGGGCATAGCATTTTACCAAATCACCTCATTCTTTGGGGCACACGTGAGGAACACAAATGCGAACAAGCCTGAATGGTCCCCAGGACAATATGCAACTGAAAACTCACACCCCAGAAGTGACTCGAACCCATACTCCCAGAAGCAACGCAACTGGTATGTACAAGATGCCTTAATCCACTTGACCATCACGACCGGAAATAATGAGGTGATAGCCGAGGCTATTTGAACCATTTGAACCATATATATATGTCCGGTCGTGATGGTCAAGTGGATTAAGGCGTCTTGTACATACCAGTTGCGTTGCTTCTGGGAGTATGGGTTCGAGTCACTTCTGGGGTGTGAGTTTTCAGTTGCATATTGTCCTGGGGACCATTCAGGCTTGTTCGCATTTGTGTTCCTCACGTGTGCCCCAAAGAATGAGGTGATTTGGTAAAATGCTATGCCCAAGATTACTATCCGAGTGCCGGCGGTGGGGTGGTTCAAATAGCCTCGGCTATCACCTCATTATGTCCGGTCGTGATGGTCAAGTGGATTAAGGCGTCTTGTACATACCATTTGCGTTGCTTCTGGGAGTATGGGTTCGAGTCACTTCTGCGGTGTGAGTTTTCAGTTGCATATTGTCCTGGGGACCATTCAGGCTTGTTCGCATATATATATATATATATATATATATATATATATATATATATATATATATATATATATATGTATGTATATATATATATATTAATAAATATGACCAAAAAAGAAAGATTAATAATTCTAACACAAATTTTCTCAATATTTCTTATGTTTCTTTTCACTGTCGATGGTAATTGAAAAATCAATTCTCCAAAATTCATTTTTATTTCTAGTCTGACGCGACACTTGAACGCGTTTCGTAATAACTTATTACACTTTCAAAGACTTTAGTTTACACACACACAACTATAACCTGCAAACACTAAACTGAGTTTTACTATGCTATAATTTAAACAGCTTTCATCTTATATACCCGCATTTAGGTAAGGTGATATTTTACAACAGTTTTGGATGAGGTGAACAAAACTTTCAAAACAAGACAGAACACGAAACAATGGGTATATATTGGGTAAATTAAAGGGAAGAATGGAAGTAACTGTAAAGGGCCTATTGGCCCATATTTCTTGATGCTTCTATATTGGTGCGGAGTCTTGAAGTGGGTAGAATATAGTTGTGCATTAATTAGCTGTTGATTGCTGGTGTTGACTTCTTGATGTGTAGTGCCTCGCAGATGTCAAGCCGCCTGCTATCGCTGTATCTATCGACGAGTTCTGTGTTGTTTGTTAAAATTTCTCTGGTGATGGTCTGGTTTTGGGAAGAGATTATATGTTCCTTAATGGAGCCCTGTTGCTTATGCATCGTTAATCGCCTGGAAAGAGATGTTGTTGTCTTGCCTATATACTGAGTTCTTTGAGGCTTACAGTCCCCAAGTGGGCATTTGAAGACATAGACGACGTTGGTGTCTTTTAAAGCGTTCTGCTTTGTGTCTGGAGAATTTCTCATGAGTAGGTTGGCCATTTTTTTGGTTTTATAGTAAATCGTCAATTGTATCTTCTGATTTTTGTCTGTAGGGATAACGTTCCTATCAACAATATCTTTCAGTACCCTTTCTTCTGTTTTATGAGCTAGAAATAAAAATGAATTTTGTAGAATTGATTTTTCAATTACCATCGACAGTGAAAAGAAACATAAGAAATATTGAGAAAATTCGTTTTAGAATTATTAACCTTACTTTTTCGGTCATATATAATAATATATGTTTACAAGAAAGACTGCTACCAATATATATATATATATATATATATATATATATATATATATATATATATATATATATATATATATATATATATATATATATATATATTGTGACGGAGTTCCCCCCCTTATAATTCTCCCACGCCTGCAGTAAGAGTCATGTCTGCTTTTCCCAAGCGTTCTCTACGTTGCAGGCTACAATTTGATATATGGGAGAGAGTGAAGTGTTCTCGGAGAGCCGAGAAATTTGTGAAATAGTAATATTTTGGCCTGTGGTTTAGGCCCTTTAGGGAGCCAAGATGGCGCTGGCTTCCCTGATCTCCCGCCAAAACCGTGTGACGTCAGTGGCACCGGATTGGTCACCGACAGCAATGTGGCACCGGGAGCCAATGAAAACCTCCCGTGGCGAAAGTGACGTCACGAAGGAAGGGGGTCCGGCCAGCGCGCCGGGCTGGCGCCAGCAGTCAGACACGACACGTCATACAGGTCGGACGTGCGACGAGTGGTCCTGTCTGTCGGACAGCTGTTTCCCACTACCATGGATTTACGCGTCACCTGAAGTCCGCCAGTACTCTGAGAAGTCTTCCCTAGTTCATGTGTTGAACCAGAAGAGGGAATTGACGGTTATTTGAGCAACAAGTGCTCCAGTCAGGTACTGTGCCAGTAGCAGTGAAGCCGTGCAGTGACGTATGTTGACGTCTGTGGCAATTCACCAGTTCGTGACAGCGTAGTGGCTGACAGAGCCACTGGGTAGCTGAGGAAGAGAGGACTATTTGGGGAAACCGAACGACTGTAGCTGAGACGTAGGCGACAGCCGTTGCTGGGAGAAGACGACGGCCAGGAGACCGACTCCAACCTTCAAGAAGTCAAGGAGGAGGACGGACCTGCAGTGAGGAGGCACGGAGACGACGCGCTAAACGGTGGGACGACGAGAGGCTCTGGTAGGACACGACGACGTGTAGTGTGGGGGCGTTCCCGACACGAGGACCAGGAGCTACATCTCGACTCTCATCGGAGGATAGGGTGAAGTAGGTGGTTCTAGTTCCCTCCCCATTCCCCTTTAGTTAGCTATATTATTTGGCTATATTATCAAGCCTGAAGATTTTATATGTCGTGAGCAAGTCTCACCCATGTCACGATAAAGCACCAGTGTGCTAGACAGTACTATCAAGAGTACTTGTAATATTCATGTTGATTATTGGTGTGTACAGGCACCAGGAACCAGTGATAAATTTACTGTGTTGTGTATATCTTTCTATAGATTTTGATATGAACATATAGTGGTAAATTATATATAATATTATGCCGGTATTTGGAGATTAGGCTATGTGCCCAGAAACTATTTATTTTCCATGTATTGATGATTGATTTATATACCATATATATGTCTATGTTCATTCAGTGAATAATCATTTGTGAGTACAGTGAATCATTGCGTTATCGCCCACGAGAGAAAGTACTGAAAACTCCCGTGTTAATATTTCATTATATATTGTTGGATAAATAACAGTGTAAGACCATTACAGTGAATCATTGTAGAATTGATTGTAGAAAAGACTGTTTGAGCCTGAGTACAGTGTAACTAAGTAATTCGGTTTATTTGTGCCAATATCGAGTGTGCGAGTTTCTAGTAATATTGGAGAATTTAAAGAAACCGAGCGCGTGAATCTAGCAAACAAGCAAATTTCGCGCGGAGAGTCCATTGCGATCAGCTGTTCTTGACACTTGATGAGGAGGGGAGAGTGTTGCCCTCTAGCGGTCGCATAATATCCGTGGGAATTACCGGCCGAGTCAGGATCAGTTGATTTATTGATTATTGTTTGGCTTTGTGACATCTTTCATACATTTTAAGTAAAATACAAAACTATCTTAGTGTTTTTATCATTCCCTCCATTGATCTTGTGGCTATATTATACTGGTAAACATAGAGTGATAACAATAAGTACCTGCCTGATTCCTGATCTTTGAGTGTGACCTTGCCAAGGCTACCACTGAATACACCAGTCCACTGAGGGTGTTACTGGCCACCTTAAACACCAGTTGGCGATCTTGTGAATAACCGTAGAGCCCTATTGTTGGGGAGGGCACACGGCGGTCGATGTGATCGAGTCGTGTTCTCACTCTTTCTTAATAAGAGGCCGTTAAGATTGACTGGGAGACTCTCCTGGCGTGCAGTGGCGCCGTGAGGATCGAGGGAAGACCCGCAGGGCTACGGTGAGTTACCTTGAGCATAACTATTGCTCACCCCAGAGTAAGGGTAGAGAATAATAGAGAGGAGAAACCCCAACATTGGCGACCTTGCCAGGATTTCGATCGGAGTAAAGGTTGCAGTGGTACTTGGCAGCGGTGTTAGAGATCAGGTGAAGGTTATCACTCGTAGCACAAGATGGAGGATGATAAAGTAGCGAGGTTTATTGACTCTAGAGACGAACAGGTGCTGGAAGAGTGCACCAAGGCACAGTTACAGGCTATAGCGGATCATTTTGGAATAAAGCTGAAATCTGCCCGAGTTGGTGAAAGAAGACTAGAGATAATGGCTCAGCTAAAGGCTCGAGACGAAGCTTTGGGGGAGGAACGGCCCCAAACACCTGCCAGTGAGGGTGAACACTTGAGTATTGGTGGAAGCAGCAGGGGATCCAGCGGCAGCAGGCACAGCATAAAGCTGGAAATAATGAAGCTGCAGCTAGAAGCGCAGCTGAGGAGAGAGGAAGCACAGCAGCGCAAAGAAGAGCGAGAAGCAGAAGCGCAGCTGAGGAGAGAAGAAGCAGAAGCGCAGCTGAGGAGAGAAGAAGCAGAAGCGCAGCTGAGGAGAGAAGAAGCAGAAGCGCAGCTGAGGAGAGAGGAAGCACAGCAGCGCAAAGAAGAGCGAGAAGCAGAAGCGCAGCTGAGGAGAGAAGAAGCAGAAGCGCAGCTGAGGAGAGAAGAGGCACAGCAGCGCAAAGAAGAGCGAGAAGCACAGACGAAGCGTGAGGAACGAGAAGCACAGCTGCGCCGGGAAGAGCAAGAGCGAGAAGCACAGCTGCGCCGGGAAGAGCAAGAACGAGAAGCACAGCTACGCAGGGAAGAACGAGAGCAAGAAGTTAGGCTGAGACAAATGGAAATAGAAGCCAACCAGGAGGTGGAGCTGAAGCGAGCTGAACTGGGACTAGGTGCCCCTGCCCCGCCACAGGAAGACCGACGAGTGAGGGAACGAGACCTGCCGGTCTTTGTGCCTAGTGAAGCCGAAAGTTTCTTCGATCACTTTGAGAGAGTTGCTGCTATGAAGAGGTGGCCGAGGGCGGAGTGGGCGGAGTTGGTCCAAGGAAGGCTCACAGGGGAAGCTCGCCAAGCCTTCACTATGCTCGACTTCCAAGAATGCACTAACTACGATGCGGTAAAACGAGCTGTGCTCCGTTCCTTTAAGCTCACGCCAGAGTGTTACAGAAAGAGGTTTAGAGAATGTACCCGGTTGCCAGGAAAATCGTATGCGGAGACGGCGAGGGACATTGAAAGAAAACTCCTTAAGTGGCTGGACTCTGAAGAAGCAAGGTCGGTCGAAGAGGTCAAGGAACTAATGGCCATGGAAAAGTTTATGTCCGTGCTCTCTCCTGAGATCAGGATGAGGGTAAAGGAGGCGGACATAAAGGACCTGAGGGCCGCAGCCGACCGGGCCGACATGCTAGAAGAAGCCCTACGCCCACGCCGAGAGGGACAGAACCGACCACCCGCATACGTCGGAAACGATAGGAGTTATAGAAGGACGGATGGATGGAGGACAGGAACGAGTTCTCCCAAGTCCCATCTCTCAAGTTGGAACACCCGAGGATCAAAAGGTGCTGTAGCGCCGATAGAGGAGAGCCAAGCTGAGAGCTCGGGAACTGTGACTGCAGGGAAAGAAACGACAAGTGAGGCGGGAAAGACACAGGGTGTGACGGTCTCTGGAGGCAGTGCTAAGACGAGCGGTGGCGGATGGTCTCCGCCGAGGGGCCGCTGCTACAACTGCGGAATACCCGGACACGTCGCGCGGGAATGCAGACGCCCAAAGCAGCGGGGACACGTTGCTTTAGTGATGTTCGAGGACCAGAGGGCCGAGGGAGTGCGGGATGAACCCGTACTGAATGGGGAGAAGAAAGATCACCCATTCATGTGTCAAGGAACCGTAAGGATGGGGGTCGCAGACCCCATCCCAGTGAAGATGCTAAGAGACACCGGGGCTGACTTTACCCTGGTAAGTGAAACCCTGTTCCCCGAGGGTTACGAAAGTACCAGTGTGGGGGTGGCACGGGTGGCCACTGTGGGAGGCCCAGTGAGGATGCCCCTACACCAGGTAACTTTAAATTCCGATTATGGCTGCCAAACCCTAGAGGTGGGAGTCTGTACATCAATGCCCAAGATGGAGGCACAGGTCATCTTGGGGAATGACGCATGTGGAGGATACGTCCTCCCGCATCTCGTGAAAGGCGAAGAGTACATAGAACAATACAGGAAGACAGGCGGAGAGTTGAACGTCTGTGGGGACGAGAGGGGAATCGCACCAGTGGCGTTCCCAGTTTGTGCTGTGATGCCAAGACGACGCGAAGAACAAGGAGGTTGTGGATCTGATGGGGCTGAGGAGACAACTGACAGCCTGAGAATAGATCGCCTCTTCGTGGAACCCGGAGAACGAGCGGAGGGCGAAGATAGCCCAAATGGTGAGTTGCAGGTGACACTCGCCAGTTCTCTAGGGGTAAACCGCGCTCGTCTCGGAGAGTTACAACAGGAGGGGTTCCCCGAATTGGTTAGTAAGGCCGAAGGAGGACGTGTGGGTCCTGAGAAGGCTTACTTTCCATTTATCTATATTATATATGCCGTGCTATCTATGATGAGGGAACGATGGACGCCAGGAGCAACCGTGGGAACGGTGAATAAATATGTCCAGAAGTTCAGAGAACGTCTCACTCGAGCGAAGAAACTGGCTAGGAAGCTCCTGAAGAAGGCGCAACGTAAGATGTCGAAGTGGTACGACAGGAGAGCTGCGCAGAGGAATTTTCAGGCCGGATCCAAAGTATTGGTTGTGCTGCCAGGTAGAGGTAGAGTGACCAGGTCGCGGTTCAAGAGACCATACCGAGTGCTGCGACGGTTGGGTCCAGTGTCGTACGAGATTGGGAAGCCGGATGGACCCCGGAAGAAACAGGTGTGTCCCGCAGACCGCCTAAGACCTTTCTTCACTGTAGAAGGAAGAGCCGCCAAGCAGGACAGAACGAATACCCGAGAAACCCAGCGGAAGACGGGTCTGAGTGTACCGAGGGACCGAGAACTTCCGGAGGAGGAAAGTAAGTGGTCCAGGGCGGACGGCACCAGTCTCACCCGCACTGAGAGTCTGACAAGGATCAAGGTCAAGCCCATCAAGGGGAAGGACGACGTAGTAGCGGACGCCCTATCCCGCATACACTAACGAGACATGACTCTTATTTTAAGGGGAGGGGTATGTGACGGAGTTCCCCCCTTATAATTCTCCCACGCCTGCAGTAAGAGTCATGTCTGCTTTTCCCAAGCGTTCTCTACGTTGCAGGCTACAATTTGATATATGGGAGAGAGTGAAGTGTTCTCGGAGAGCCGAGAAATTTGTGAAATAGTAATATTTTGGCCTGTGGTTTAGGCCCTTTAGGGAGCCAAGATGGCGCTGGCTTCCCTGATCTCCCGCCAAAACCGTGTGACGTCAGTGGCACCGGATTGGTCACCGACAGCAATGTGGCACCGGGAGCCAATGAAAACCTCCCGTGGCGAAAGTGACGTCACGAAGGAAGGGGGTCCGGCCAGCGCGCCGGGCTGGCGCCAGCAGTCAGACACGACACGTCATACAGGTCGGACGTGCGACGAGTGGTCCTGTCTGTCGGACAGCTGTTTCCCACTACCGTGGATTTACGCGTCACCTGAAGTCCGCCAGTACTCTGAGAAGTCTTCCCTAGTTCATGTGTTGAACCAGAAGAGGGAATTGACGGTTATTTGAGCAACAAGTGCTCCAGTCAGGTACTGTGCCAGTAGCAGTGAAGCCGTGCAGTGACGTATGTTGACGTCTGTGGCAATTCACCAGTTCGTGACAGCGTAGTGGCTGACAGAGCCACTGGGTAGCTGAGGAAGAGAGGACTATTTGGGGAAACCGAACGACTGTAGCTGAGACGTAGGCGACAGCCGTTGCTGGGAGAAGACGACGGCCAGGAGACCGACTCCAACCTTCAAGAAGTCAAGGAGGAGGACGGACCTGCAGTGAGGAGGCACGGAGACGACGCGCTAAACGGTGGGACGACGAGAGGCTCTGGTAGGACACGACGACGTGTAGTGTGGGGGCGTTCCCGACACGAGGACCAGGAGCTACATCTCGACTCTCATCGGAGGATAGGGTGAAGTAGGTGGTTCTAGTTCCCTCCCCATTCCCCTTTAGTTAGCTATATTATTTGGCTATGTTATCAAGCCTGAAGATTTTATATGTCGTGAGCAAGTCTCACCCATGTCACGATAAAGCACCAGTGTGCTAGACAGTACTATCAAGAGTACTTGTAATATTCATGTTGATTATTGGTGTGTACAGGCACCAGGAACCAGTGATAAATTTACTGTGTTGTGTATATCTTTCTATAGATTTTGATATGAACATATAGTGGTAAATTATATATAATATTATGCCGGTATTTGGAGATTAGGCTATGTGCCCAGAAACTATTTATTTTCCATGTATTGATGATTGATTTATATACCATATATATGTCTATGTTCATTCAGTGAATAATCATTTGTGAGTACAGTGAATCATTGCGTTATCGCCCACGAGAGAAAGTACTGAAAACTCCCGTGTTAATATTTCATTATATATTGTTGGATAAATAACAGTGTAAGACCATTACAGTGAATCATTGTAGAATTGATTGTAGAAAAGACTGTTTGAGCCTGAGTACAGTGTAACTAAGTAATTCGGTTTATTTGTGCCAATATCGAGTGTGCGAGTTTCTAGTAATATTGGAGAATTTAAAGAAACCGAGCGCGTGAATCTAGCAAACAAGCAAATTTCGCGCGGAGAGTCCATTGCGATCAGCTGTTCTTGACACTTGATGAGGAGGGGAGAGTGTTGCCCTCTAGCGGTCGCATAATATCCGTGGGAATTACCGGCCGAGTCAGGATCAGTTGATTTATTGATTATTGTTTGGCTTTGTGACATCTTTCATACATTTTAAGTAAAATACAAAACTATCTTAGTGTTTTTATCATTCCCTCCATTGATCTTGTGGCTATATTATACTGGTAAACATAGAGTGATAACAATAAGTACCTGCCTGATTCCTGATCTTTGAGTGTGACCTTGCCAAGGCTACCACTGAATACACCAGTCCACTGAGGGTGTTACTGGCCACCTTAAACACCAGTTGGCGATCTTGTGAATAACCGTAGAGCCCTATTGTTGGGGAGGGCACACGACGGTCGATGTGATCGAGTCGTGTTCTCACTCTTTCTTAATAAGAGGCCGTTAAGATTGACTGGGAGACTCTCCTGGCGTGCAGTGGCGCCGTGAGGATCGAGGGAAGACCCGCAGGGCTACGGTGAGTTACCTTGAGCATAACTATTGCTCACCCCAGAGTAAGGGTAGAGAATAATAGAGAGGAGAAACCCCAACAACATATATATATATATATATATATATATATATATATATATATATATATATATATATATATATATATATATATATATATTTATAACTGAAAACTCACACCCCTGTTGCATATAGTCCTGGGGACCATTCAGGCTTGTTCGCATATATATATATATATATATATATATATATATATATATATATATATATATATATATATATATATATATATATATATAAATATATATATATATATATATATATATATATATATATATATATATATATATATATATATATATATATATATATATATATATATATATATATCAACTGAAAACTCCTCACCATTCTGCCGGTACGACGGCAGGCAGGTTAGAGGCATGAAGGGGCAGACAACTGTCGTTAGTGAGTCAGTAGCCACCAGACTGGACGACCTGGTTGTGCCTGAGCCTTCACTAAACAAGGTCAACTGGTGTCCAAAGCAGCCTGGCCAACTATAAGTCTACGGCTACGTGTAAATAAATACTTGAGGACGACTTTTCCGAATGGTAATACCTGCTTATGGACAAATAATAAAAAAATCCCCCCCCCCCCAAATGATTCAATATAGAATAATTTGTAAGCAGAATTTAAGCAAAACAGGAAAATAAGCGAATATATATCTTTTTAGTAGGTGGAGATGCAGTGCGAGGCTGCATCTGGCACTTGTCAACGTCTGGTGGAGTTGCAGTGCGAGGCTGCATCTGGCACTTGTCAACGCCTGGTGGAGACGCAGTGCGAGGATGCATCTGGCCCTTGTCAATGCCTGGTGGAGACGCAGTGCGAAGCTGCATCTGGCCCTTGTCAACGTCTGGTGGAGACGCAGTGCGAGGATGCATCTGGCCCTTGTCAACGTCTGGTGGAGACGCAGTGCGAGGCTGCATCTGGCACTTGTCAACGCCTGGTGGAGACGCAGTGCGAGGCTGCATCTGGCACTTGTCAACGCCTGGTGGAGACGCAGTGCGAGGCTGCATCTGGCAATTGTCAACGTCTGGTGGAGACGCATTGCGAGGCTGCATCTGGCACTTGTCAACGCCTGGTGGAGACGCAGTGCGAGGATGCATCTGGCACTTGTCAACGTCTGGTGGAGACGCAGTGCGAGGCTGCATCTGGCACTTGTCAACGCCTGGTGGAGACGCAGTGCGAGGCTGCATCTGGCAATTGTCAACGTCTGGTGGAGACGCAGTGCGAGGCTGCATCTGGCAATTGTCAACGCCTGGTGGAGACGCAGTGCGAGGATGCATCTGGCCCTTGTCAACGTCTGGTGGAGACGCAGTGCGAGGCTGCATCTGGCAATTGTCAACGCCTGGTGGAGACGCAGTGCGAGGCTGCATCTGGCAATTGTCAACGTCTGGTGGAGACGCAGTGCGAGGCTGCTTCTGGCAATTGCCAACGTCTGGTGGAGACGCAGTGCGAGGATGCATCTGGCACTTGTCAACGTCTGGTGGAGACGCAGTGCGAGGCTGCATCTGGCACTTGTCAACGCCTGGTGGAGACGCAGTGCGAGGCTGCATCTGGCAATTGTCAACGTCTGGTGGAGACGCAGTGCGAGGCTGTATCTGGCAATTGTCCACGCCTGTCAAAAATCAAAATCACACTTTGTCTTCGTGACTATCCCGTTATATATACAACAATTTATTTTACTCTGTAGTGTAGCTTGAGCGAAGTGCTTAGGACTTTGTTTTATTGATCAGAATATTGAAATAAGGAAAATAATGAATATATCCATCTGGAATATATTATAAAAAAATAACTACTTGGATATACATACATTAAAGAAATCTTTGAAAATCACAAGTGTTAGATTTATTTGATCACACATTAAAAAAAAATTCTAGGCAACGTATCACTAAATTCTGTACCACAATGAATGAAGTTAAGAAGGTATGAAATGGAACAGGGGACAAATGACACTCACTGACTCAGATCCGTTAGTGTGGCATCCTCACTCATCTTAGTGTTTATAGCAACCCCCACCATCACTCACCTCTAGAGTTACCACTCCCACACTCACCTCTTGGGTTATCCCTCCCACACTCACCTCTAGAGTTACCCCCTCACTCACTCACCTCTAGAGCTACCACACCCTCACTCACCTCTTGGGTTATCCCTCCCACACTCACCTCTAGAGTTACCCCCTCACTCACTCACCTCTAGAGCTACCACACCCTCACTCACCTCTAGAGCTACCCCACCCTCACTCACCTCTAGAGCTACCACACCCTCACTCACCTCTAGGGTTACCCCACCTTCACTCACCTCTAGAGTCCGAGGGTGTATTGGGACTCACTGTGTTCTAAGCTTGGACCACCTCTCTTAACGTGGAAAGACGAAGCTTGACTTTCGTAAACTGAATACCCAATGACAAAGTCACAACATAAACATACACACCCATTGACAAAGTCACAACATAAACATAGACACCCATTAACAAAGTCACAACGTAGATATACACACCCAATGACAGTCACAACAACATAGTGTCACGGTTCCTTTTTCCTTATATAGTTAGGCTTATTCCCGCGGGTCTTTGCTTCCCTGTACCTGGGTGCTCGCCCTGAGAACCCCCCCAGTCTACCAAGGGCTGAGACACTACCTATGCCCCGGCCTTGAGAGTGGGGAAATCCAACCTTACCTCTGTTACTCTCGGTTGAATTTACTCATCATAACACTGGGAAAATACACCGGTGAATTCTTACCACTTTACCCTCTCAATCAAGGTCGCCAGCTGGATGCCTGAACTCGCGTCCCAGCAACACTTCTCAGTGGTCTTGTTAATTATCATATGCCAAGGACTCAATGCCAGATATAATGCAGTGCAATATAAACAATTCATTCAACTCGCGCTAGAGATGGAAGGCTCACTCAAACACCATGGTAAAATCGATGATAAGTTTACTGAAGAAAACTACATTTGATCCGCATGGTAAATAATATATGTAGAACTGTCAGACGGCGGCAACGCTCCTCACTCTGCCTCTGGTAACACAATCAGCTGGACGATTTTATATGCTTCACTACTGGCCTCTTGAAACCAGCAACTTCTTCTAGTTGTCACAAAATGTCCCTACACCCCACACACACATATATATTAACTCATGTATATATAAGTAAACTGGCACATAGGCAAATCCTACCACACTGATAGTAATAGACTATCAGCAACAGAGCGCTTGGCGCTTTAACACCAACCTAGACTTGCCCTCCATGTACTCCCCAGGAGTCAGCTAATCTTCCACGACGTCTGCATAGGTCCACTGGCTGGGGCTTCCTCGCCTCCAAACCGGGAGCTCACTTCAGCATGTCCACTCTCAGTGACAGGCCGTGACTCACTGAGCGCCGCAGGACACGGGGCCGCCTGGAGGCCTCCACCTTGGGACGTCACACCATCCGAGGGCGCCGCGCCATTGGTCAATCCCGTCACGTGACCTTACCTGGCCAATCACCAGACGGCTGGCGTCACGCTCCTTTGGCGGGAAGCTTCTTGCCTCGGCGCCATCTTGTAACACAAAAGGGCGTAAAGCCACTTGTAAAACCAAAACAAATAAATCAGCAAATTTACTTCCCACACGATAACTCTCAATATCTTTATATACATCAAAATGTTCCCTGAGCATCAGAAAACGTGTGAGATGCAGATATGATTCTTAATGCCGGGATAGGAAAGATGTAGGGTGGGACACCGTCACAGTAGATATACACACCCAATGACAAAGTCACAACATGGGCAGGACTCTCACACCCAGTACCAGTGATTACCCAGTACTCATTGTTACGACTCTGGGTCAAATATTGCACTCTGGCAAATGGACCCAGGATCGCATTGCATTTGTTTAAATATACAAATTTTAGTGATAAGACCTGAATGTGTTAGATTATGTGTGGGATTAGTGTTATTAGAATGATAGGGATTTTAGATGGGTTTGGAATAAAGAAGGAGGGTTCTGGTCCTCAGTTATACAAAGGACTTTTTTTTTGTTTGCAGGGATATTCCTGCGCGGGCCCTAAGCCTCTGGCTGGCCCACTAAGTGTTGCTTGTTTCTGTTTTACTTGGGCGGAGTATGAGTATTTATTACTCGTATGGTCGCTTCAGTAAGATTTTGCCATATGTGTTTAACAACTTCTTCTGCTCTGTTGAATCTAAGTTGAAATCTTAATGGGTTTGTAACTGTGCACTGTGTTAGATCAAACTGCTCTTAACATACTTGGTACAACCTGTCACAAGTTAGGCTTAGTTATAAATGCAGATAAAACCAAATATGAGAATAGGAAACGAAGAAATATAACACTTACTCTAAATGGTGTGGAACTGAGCCGTGTTCAGAAGTACAAGTATCTGGGCATGTATGTTGGATACACATGTGAGAGTAAAAATGCTGAAATAAATCATATCAGCACCTTATGTAAAGCCCGTCTGCATCCTCTAAAGGCACTGGCTTTTTCTGGTAAAGGTGTTGGGGTACCTATCTTACGGATGTTATACATAAACACTGTTCGGTCCCTGATAGACTACGCAGCACCCGTTTTGTCTTACACTGGCCAAGGCAGAATTCAAAAAATAGAGCTGATACAGAACGAGGCTATGAGGATTATTCTTGGATGTCAAAGAAATGCAATGATTGAAATAATGAGAATGGAATTAAATTTACAGAGTGTGTGTGATAGAGTCCGTGACATTAACACAAGAGTAGCTATTCGTTTCATGCGGAGAAAAGGAGGGGATAAGCTGTTTGAGAGCGTTCAGACCTGCTTGAGTGATGTACACACTTCCAGGAAACTGAGGGAGACACGCTACACGAAGGGATTAGCTCATGACCTCAGGGAATACGATGTACTTGACTGCTGTAAACCCTCTCGACAGTGTAATATGTCTGCTCCCTGGAAAGTACAGAAAATAGACGTCGAAATTGTACCCCTCAAGGTGAAAAAGATTCATCATGAACCGGGACAATTACGGTGTTTGTATGGAAGCATAATATCTCGGTTACCAAGAGGCAACAGTTTACATGTATATTGCGATGGGTCGGTGGCGGAGGATGGCAGGGCAGGGTGTGGTGTCCTAATAAGGGAATATACAGAGTTTGGGACTGTGGACAGGATAATTGAACTCCGGCTTAGTAATTATATATCATCCACACAAGCTGAACTGCAGGCCATTCTGGCGTGTTTGGAGGAAGTACGTCATGACGACAAAAATGTTTTTGTATTTGTCGATAGCCGAGGAGCACTGGAGTCCTTAAACAGTCGAAACCCAGTCTTCATGTCTATAGTTGAGGATTGTAAGAGAAGAATAACTGAGATACAGCTGAAAGGTCATAGTGTGAAATTCATGTGGATTCCATCTCATGTTGGAATAGTGCTCAACGAGGTGGCGGATGACTTGGCCAAACGTGCCACATCAAAATCACAAGTTGACATTGAATGTGAATTCACAATGAGACAAATAAGAAGCAAAATCAGAAATATTCAGGCACAGGCAGGAGTGGAGAGGAGAGGGATAATGTATGAGAGAAGTCTAACCATGCAACACTACATGTATGTGAGTCAAAACACCCATTTCTCTTATGGTAAAAGGAGAAATGCTTGGAGTGACTCTGTGTACATGCGGCTCAGGCTTGGGTACAAATATTACTGGGAATATGGGATAGGTGTTCATGATAATGACACGAAGTGTAATCTATGTGGTATGTTAAGGTCTCACACCCTTGCCCATTATGTTCTTGATTGTCCGTTGATTAATGTATATAGAAACACTGAGAAAAGGACTGTTCCTGAGCAAATAGCCTGGATGTGTCACAAAGGAAAGGTTGATGATATTCTTGAGAGATATAAGAATTTTGCACTAAGACTGTAATATTTTGTTGAATTATCTGCATGTCTCTTGCAAATTGTCTATACAGTATAACTAGGTCATAAAAGTATTTGTGTGTACGTCTGATACCATACCACTTGTGAAGGAGGAAATGTACATGTTTATCTCTCAGAATGTTTGGTAACAGGTTTATTGTTTGTGATGTGTGTCTATGTATGTACTAACACGTTGTACTGAACGGGGTGAGAATAGCTTGAGCTACCTCATCCCTTTGTGTGTATTTTACCTCAATAAACTTATTTCAATTTCAATTTCAATTTCAATGTTCCAGTGGTCTGTCGGGCATTTCTCCAGTGTTGACATTTCCTCTCATTTTCCGGAACCTGTAATCCTACAGAGGACTGATCCTCATTTTGCAAATGGCGGGCGATCACTTCCTTGCCAGACGTAAGAGCATTTTGATGCCCCTAGTTTTGTAGTGGCTCTGTGATAAAATTTGTTAGTGTATTGTAAACTAGGATGTTATAGTTATTCTTAAAACTTATAGTGGCAATTTAATATTGTGTTAGAGTTTCAAGTATGATTACTGTATGATCAGCTGATCACGCAGGCAGCAAGCCACAGTGTGGCTCACTTGCTGCATCACTTCCGCAGCAACATCTGACTTGGTCGGACGTGGGCGTCCACCTCTCTTCTTACCTCTTAGTCTACTTCTTAAGTGTAAAGCTTAGTGTACCTGTGCCACTGATAGGGTCTAAGTGTAATTTTATCGGTGTTCACGGATCAAACCCTTGAGTACTTTAGTTAGATCTAGGTCCTGGTCATTGAACAAGTGTCTGATATCGTTATACTCATTTTAGTTAGGTGTGGTGTCCCTTAAGGAAAAGTAGACTTTATCACTAGTTTCTTGTATGTAAATCTCGTCTCCTGCCTATGTGGAGTCAGAGGTAACGTCTCCTGAGTATGTAGAGTCAGAGAGGTACTGTCTCCTGCCTATGTGGAGTCAGAGAGGTAATGTCTCCTGCCCATGTGGAGTCATAGAGGCAACGTCTCCTGCCTATGTGGAGTCAGAGGTAAAGTTTCCTGCCTATGTAGAGTCAGAGAGGTACTGTCTCCTGCCTATGTGGAGTCAGAGGTAACGTCTCCTGAGTATATAGAGTCAGAGAGGTAATGTCTCCTGCCTATGTGGAGTCAGAGAGTAATGTCTCCTGCCCATGTGGAGCCAGAGAGGTAACGTCTCCTGCCCATGTGGAGTCAGAGAGGTAATGTCTCCTGCCTATGTGCAGTCAGAGAGTAATGTCTCCTGCCCATGTGGAGCCAGAGAGGTAACGTCTCCTGCCCATGTGGAGTCAGAGAGGTAATGTCTCCGGCCTATGTGGAGTCAGAGATGTAATGTCTCCTGCCTATGTGGAGTCATAGAGGCAACGTCTCCTGCCTATGTGGAGTCAGAGGTAAAGTTTCCTGCCTATGTAGAGTCAGAGGTAAAGTTTCCTGCCTATGTAGAGTCAGAGGTAAAGTTTCCTGCCTATGTGGAGTCAGAGGTAAAGTTTCCTGCCTATGTAGAGTCAGAGGTAAAGTTTCCTGCCTATGTGGAGTCAGAGGTAAAGTTTCCTGCCTATGTGGAGTCAGAGAGGTAATGTAAGATCTAGGGGGTAAAGTATTTATGTTATAGTTGTATTTTTTTCAATATAATGAATTATATTAAGGTAAATTCCAGCTGGAGATTCCATCACCCTTCTTGCTTAGGGTTTGGGTGATCTGCTTAGACGACAGACCTTATTATTCTTATTTTGTGGAAACGGTTTCCCAGGCGGCCTAGCCTATCCTAACCCCATTAGGTGGAACTTTTCTTCCATGAGTGTTACCCTGACTCACCCCCCAATAGCACACAACCCATAACACTCACCATGGAGTAATCTGTAGACAGAATCAGTACTAGGAAGTACTCACCATGGAGATATCTGTAGACAGACTCAGCATTAGGAAGTTCTCATCACAGAGTAGACATTAGACACACCCAGTACCAGGAAGTACTGGGTGGATAGGATATAATTTATCTGGCTTCCAGGATATAACCTATACAGATGTGATTGGATAATTAGGTCACATGGAGGAGTGGGTCTGTATATTAGGGAAGACCTTGTATGCTCGGAGCTCCTTAACGTTACAAATGAGGGGTAGAAGTACTGGGATTAAAAGTAGAGAAAATATACTTAGTAATTATTCAATATACAAACCGCTAGATGCAATAGCCGAGGAATTCACAGAACAGATAAACAAAATAGAGAGTAGCCTTGATAATTTGGAGAACCCGATACCTGATATTATCTTCCTAGATAACTTCAACTTGCCTAGTCTCAAATGGAGAATAGCAAACAATAATATTATACCAGGAAATCTATCGGGACCTAGCCAACCACAGATTAGAGAAATACTTAGATTCTGTGACAAATTTTCACTCAACCAGCAGATATCAGAGCCAACGAGAAATGAAAATATTCTAGATCTGGTCTTTACGAACAATCAAGACATTATTAGGGACATTACGATATCAGATACCACATACTCAGATCACAAGCTCATTGAAGTGCAAACGTGCAAACGATCATCAATACTCAGAATAGACCTAAAACGTTGATCAAGCGAGAGGGGTTATTCAGCAAATTCAATTTTAATAATAAAAGGATAGACTGGGAGAAAATAAACAGGGAACTTACAAACATTCCATGGGAAACTGTTCGAAGTAATACAAGTCCTACAGAAGGAATTGAAAAACTGACTTCAGAAGCGTATCAAGTCTGTCTGAAACATGTTCATTTGAGGAAAGCTAGAATGAGCTATAAAATGAAAGCTATATGAAAAAAGAAAGAAATAACGGAAATGCTTAATCAGACACGACTTTCCCACCAAAGAAGGAATAATTTAAATAGGGAGATTGAAGAAATTGAGCGGAAATTGAAACACTCATATCAAACCGAAGAAAGGCAGATAGAGCAGAAAGCAATTCAGGGAATTAAGAAAAATCCAAAATACTTCTTCACATCTGCGAAATCAAAAGCAAAAATCACTGCCAGTATTGGACCTAATCGTACGAGTGAAGGTTCATACACGGAGGATGACAAAGAAATTAGTAAAATCCTAAAAAAAACAGTATGAGGACATGTTTAGCACTCCAATAAACAACATGAAAGTGGAAGACCCAGACAATTTCTTTATGCATGATATCCAAACCCATGTAAATATAACTGATATCACATGGCGTACTAGACTTTGAGAGAGAAATTGAAAACATGCCCATGCACTTGGCTCCGGGTCCAGATTCATGGACACAAAGAAACCACAATAGTGTGATGCATCTCTTGAACAAATCCCCAAGGGCCGTGACGAGGATTCGAACCTACGTCCAGGAGCATCCCAGACGCTGCCTTAATCGACTGAGCTACGGCATGGTCATAAGAGTTGAAACCGAAGTTCTACTAAACTTACTGGATCCTGCAGCCTCTCCGAGGCACAAACCAGGGCTTTACACAACTCCCCCATGCACTCGAGCTGTCATTAGGCCGTTCTCCCTCTTCGCCCTTACTTCATTACACACAGAAATCACAAGTGTGATGCATCAAATGAACAAATCCACAAGGGCCGTGACGAGGATTCGAAGCTATGTCTAGGAGCATCAAGGATCTAGTAAGTTCAGTAGAACTTTGGTTTCAACTCTTATGACCATGTCGTAGCTTAGTCGATTAAGGCAGCATCTGGGATGCTCCCGGACGTAGATACGAATCCTCGGCACGGCCCTGATTCATGGAATTCAATATTTAAAAAAAATGCAAAGTGCCAGTAGCACAGACACTCAGTGTAGTGTGGAGGAAGATCTTGGACACAGGGGAGATATCAGATGCACTTAAAGTAGCAGACAAAGCCCCTCTACATAAGGGAGGGAGCAAAGCATTGGCAAAGAATTACAGACCAGTTGCACTAACGTCCCTCATAATAAAAGTATTTGAGAGGGTTCTTAGGAGTCAGGTCACCAATTTCATGGAGACCAGTGACCTGCACAACCCAGGCCAACAGGGATTTCGAGCGAAAAGATCGTGCCTCTCACAGCTACTTGATCACTACGACAAAGTCACTGAGGCATTAGAAGAAAAACAGAATGCTGATGTGGTAAACACGGACTTCGCAAAGGCTTCCGATAAATGTGACCATGGCGTGATAACACACAAAATGAGGTCAATGGGAATAACCGGTAAAGTAGGGCGCTGGATACTCAGTTTTCTGTCAAACAAGACTCAATGAGTAACAGTCAATTATATAAAATCGAATCCAAGCGCAGTTAAAAGCTCTGTACCTCAGGGTACAGTCCTTGCACCACTGCTTTTCCTTATTCTCATATCAGATATAGACAAAAACACAAGTCACAGCTCCGATTCATCCTTTGCAGATGACACAAAAAATCAGCATGAAAATTACCTCAGCTGAAGACATCGAAAAACTTCAAGCAAATATTAATAAAGTTTTCGACTGGGCAACAGAAAATAACATGATTTTAACAGTGATAAATTCCAGGTACTCAGGTACGATAAAAATGAGGACCTTAAACATAATACAGGGTACAAAACACAATCAAATGTGCCCATAGTAGGAAAACAGCATGTAAAGGATTTGGGAATAATGATATCTGACGACCTAACGTTTAGGGATTATAACCAAGCAAATATTGTGTCAGCCAGAAAAATGATCGGATGGATTACGAGAACTTTCAAATCCAGGGATCCCATCACAATGGTTGTACTCTTCAAGTCACTTGTGTTCTCCCGTCTTGAGTACTGCTCAGTACTCATTTCCCCCTTCAGAGCAGGAGAGATTGCTGAAATAGAGGGAATACAGAGAACATATACGGCATACATAGAAACAATAAAGCATCTAAACTATTGGGATCGTCTCAAAGCTCTCCAAATGTACTCACTAGAAAGAAGACGAGAGAGATATCAAATAATATACACGGGGAAGATATTGGAGGGCCAAGTACCAAATCTACACAGTAAAATAACAACGTACTGGAGTGATCGATATGGATGAAAATGCAGAATAGAACAAGAGTAGAGGTGCCATAGGCACAATCAGAGAACATTGTATAAACATCAGAGGTCCGCGGTTGTTCAACACTCTCCCAGCGAGCATAGGAAATTTTGCCGGAACAACCGTGGACATCTTCAAGAGGAAAATTTATTGTTTCCTCCAAGGAGTTCCAGACCAACCGGGCTGTGGTGGGTATGTGGGCCTGCGGGCCGCTCCAAGCAACAGCCTAGTGGACCAAACTCTCACAAGTCAAGCCTGGCCTCGGGCCGGGCTTGGGGAGTAGAAGAACTCCCAGAACCCCATCAATCAGGAATCAACCAGGTAAGTACTCACCAAAGAGTAAACAGTAGACACACCCAGTACCAGGAAGTACTCACCATAGAGTAGACAGCGCAGGCGTAGCTCCCTCGCCGGACTGATCGCCAGCAGCAGCACGAGTTGAGGATCGCCATCTTTGCTCGCCCGAGTCCGGCACACCTGTCTGCTTAGGCTGACACACCTGCCTGCCTGCCTCAGTTGGCACACCTGTTGCTTCAGCGGGCACACCTGTTCTCTTCAGCTGGCACACATGTTCTCCTCAGCTGGTAGCAACACTTACACCTACAACCACCTGGTTGCATCTTGGAGTGGCATTCTTATTCTTAGCTAATATTGCCCTTAATTATGGCGGTAACTTTTGACACAGCTGGCGTCCCTTGGAGGAGATCTGGTCACGTCAGTCATGGAGCTGGGTGGGTATTTTTGGTAACTGTTAAGTATCTGTCAACTTCAGGATCGGATTCCTGTGAAAAATTCACTTTAATTGAATTTTGAATTGACTGTTTATGCCTGCATGATGAAACTGTTAGCTCTCAGAGCCACCTTTGTAACTGTGTATTTTCTGCATGTGTGTGTGTCTTTGCCAGCAGGAGCGGGGAGGTGCTCGAGGAACACGAGCTTATCATTGAGGTTTTCGAACTATGATTTTTTATATGCATGTGTAACTATACTACAGGAGAGAATGTCGTTCGTTACAAAGATGGAGGTCAGACGTTTGGGGTTACCCTAACACAAATTGGCAGAAAGAATGGTGTAGGGTATTGTGGCGATATTGACGCCATCTGTGGAGTGAGGTGTGACGATATTGACGCCATCTGTGGAGTGAGGTGTGACGATATTGACGACTTCTGTGGAGAGAGAGAGAGAGAGAGAGAGAGAGAGAGAGAGAGAGAGAGAGAGAGAGAGAGACAGAGAGAGAGAGAGAGACAGAGAGAGAGAGACAGAGACAGAGTGAGAGAGAGAGAGAGAGAGAGAGAGAGAGAGAGAGAGAGAGAGAGAGAGAGAGAGAGAGAGAGAGAGAGAGAGAGAGAGAGAGAGAGAGAGAGAGAGAGAGAGAGAGAGAGAGAGAGAGAGAGAGAGAGAGAGAAAGATATATATAGAGAGAGAGACCATGTCACCGCCGCCTATTTTTATATTCGCCAATTTAGTCGAATATTTGCCAAACAAATATAAATTTTCGTCACTGTCAGTCAAGACACAAAGAGTGTTTTCAAGGCTGCTTCAGATAAACTGAAAATCAATCGCACTTCCTCTTGTCTGCCTGTCTCCTCACTCGGTGGTATTCATGAGTTAAAACTCGCATGAGTGCAAGGTGTTTGAGTGCGAGGCTCTTGTACGTGCAAAGTTTTCATGAGTACAAAGTTCTTATAAGTGCTCAATGTTTCCGAATACAAAGCTGTTATGAGTGCTAGGTGTTCATGAGTACAAAGTTCTTATGAGTGCTTGGTGCTCACGAGTACAAAGTTCTTATGAGTACTAAGTGCTCACGAGTACCAAGTTCTTATGAGTACTTGGTGCTAACGAGTACAAAGTTCTTATGAGTACTTGATGCTCACGAGTACAAAGTTCTTATGAGTGCTTGGTGTTTACGAGTACAAAGTTCTAATGAGTGCTAGGTGTTCACGAGTTCAAAGTTCAATAAGTTGCAGGTGTTCTTGGGTACCCAGTTGTCATAACTGCAAGTTACCCACGAGTATAAAACTCATAATTCTTAGTTGTCCAGAGGAACAAAGTACATATGAGTATTTAGTGTTCCAGACAATAACGTTCTTATGAATGTAAAGTTTTATTAGCAGTTAAAGAGGCGAAATTTATTTATCATGTTGCAGAACCGATTTTTTATCCCGAAAATATTTTATTTAACGAGTTCACACTTAATTATCATTCAAACGCTGAGTAGTTTTCTTTGATGAAGACGTGTGTGTGTTGTGGTGGGAGGTGACAGTCTTGAGTGTTGTGGTGGGAGGTGACAGTCTTGAGTGTTGTGGTGGGAGGTGACAGTCTTGAGTGTTGTGGTGGGAGGTGACAGTCTTGAGTGTTGTGGTGGGAGGTGACAGTCTTGAGTGTTGTGGTGGGAGGTGACAGTCGTGTGTGTTGTGGTGGGAGGTGACAGTCTTGAGTGTTGTGGTGGGAGGTGATAGTCTTGAGTGTTGTGGTGGGAGGTGACAGTCGTGTGTGTTGTGGTGGGAGGTGACAGTCTTGAGTGTTGTGGTGGGAGGTGACAGTCTTGAGTGTTGTGGTGGGAGGTGACAGTCTTGAGTGTTGTGGTGGGAGGTGACAGTCTTGAGTGTTGTGGTGGGAGGTGACAGTCTTGAGTGTTGTGGTGGGAGGTGACAGTCTTGAGTGTTGTGGTGGGAGGTGACAGTCTTGAGTGTTGTGGTGGGAGGTGACAGTCTTGAGTGTTGTGGTGGGAGGTGATAGTCTTGAGTGTTGTGGTGGGAGGTGACAGTCTTGAGTGTTGTGGTGGGAAGTGACAGTCTTGAGTGTTGTGGTGGGAGGTGACAGTCTTGAGTGTTGTGGTGGGAGGTGACAGTCTTGAGTGTTGTGGTGGGAGGCGACAGTCGTGTGTGTTGTGGTGGGAGGTGACAGTCTTGAGTGTTGTGGTGGGAGGTGATAGTCGTGTGTGTTGTGGTGAGAGGTGACAGTGTTGTGGTGGGAAGTGAACGAGACAAATATTAGTATTATACTCTTAGATATGTTAATCACTTCCCCACCCCACCCCCTCTTTGTCGCTCATTCCTCTACCTCTTCTCTTTCCGTCTGTCTGTCTCTCTCTCTCTCTCGTGTGCACTCACCTAGTTGTGCTTGCGGGGACTGAGCTTTCGCTCTTTGGTCCTGCCCCGAAACCATCACTCTACTGGTGTACAGATTCCCGAGCTTCTCGGGATCTATCATACCTACATTTGAAACTGTGTATGGAGGCAGCCTCCACCACATTACTTCCTAGTGCAGTACATTTACTAACTACTCTGACACTGAAAAAAGTTCTTTTAAATGTCTCTGCGGCTCATTTGGGTACTCAATTGTGTCCACTTGTGCGTGTATCACCAGTGTTAAATAGTCCATCCTTGTCTACCCTGTCAATTCCCCTGAGTATTTTGTGTGTGGTTATCATGTCTCCCTGAGCTCTTCTGTCTTCCAGCGACGTGAGATGCAGTTCACGTAGCCTTTCCTCATTACTCAAGCCTCTTAATTCTAGGACTAGCCTAGTGGTATACCGCTGAACTTTATCCACCTTCGTCTTGTGGTTTACAATGTACGGGCTCCATGCTGGGGCCGCATACACCAGGATTGGTCTTACATTCATGGTAAACAAAGTTCTGAATAATTCCTTACACAGGTTTCTGAAGGCAGTTATGATGTTAACCAGCCTCGCATACACCGCAGATTTTATTCTTTTGATGTGGTCTTTAGGAGACAGGTTTGTCGTGGTATCAACTCCTAGATCTTTCTCTGTCCGTTTCATTAAGTACTTCATCTCCTATTCTGTATCTTGTATCTGGCCTCCTGTTTCCACCGCCTAGTTTCATTACTTTGCATTTACTCGGGTTGAACTTCAACAGCCATTTGTTGGACCATTCACTCAGTCTGTCTAGGTCATCTTGCAGCCTCCTACTATCATCCTCTGTTTCAATCCTCCTCATCATTTTTGCATCATCGGCAAACATTGAGAGAAACGATTCTATACCCTCTGGGAGATCATTTACATATATCAGAAACAATATGGGTCCAAGGACTGACCCCTGCGGGACTACACTTGAAACGTCTCGCCAATCTGAGACCTCAGGCCCTCACACTGACTCGTTGTCTCCTGTTGCTTAGGTACTCCTTTATCCAATGGAGTACCTTCCCTTTCACTCCAACCTGCATCTCCAGCTTTTTCACTAGTCTCTTGTGTGGTACTGATCAAAGGCTTTCTGACAATCCAAAAATATGCAGTCTGCCCACCAGTCTCTTTGTTGTCTTATTTTTGTTGCCTGGTCATAGGATTCAAGTAACCCTGTGAGGCAGGACCTGCCATACCTGAACTCATGTTGATGCTGTGTTACAAAGTTCTTTCGCGCCAGATGCTCCACTAGCTTTCTTCGCACAATCTTCTCCATCAGATTGCATGGTATGCAGGTTAGGGGCACTGACCTGTAGTTCAGTGCCTCCTGTCTGTTCCCTATCTTGTATATTGAGACTACGTTGTCTTATAGCTTAATAGTGTTATAGCTTTCCAAATATCTGGCAGTTCCCCTGTAGCCAGTGATTTGTTATACACTATGGTAGGCACAGTTCTTCTGCTCCTTCCTTTAGTATCCAAGGGGAAAGTCCATCTGAGCCTATAGCCATTGTCACATCCAACTCTAGTAAACACTTCCTTACTACCCCGCTGGTAATCTCAAACTCTTCCAGTGGTTCCTGATTAGCTATTCCCTCTCTTATCTCTGGAATTTCTCCTTGCTATAAAGTGAAGACCTCATGGAATTTCTTATTCAGTTCCTCACACACTTCTTTGTCGTTTGTAGTGAATCCTTCCGCCCCTATCTTTATTTTCATAACCTGTTCCTTTACTGTTGTTTTTCTCCTGATGTGGCTATGCAGCAATTTAGGCTGAGTCTTTGTCTTGCTTGCGATGTCATTTTCGTTTTGTCTTTCTGACTCTCTTCTCATCCTGACATATTCATTCCTGGCATTCTGGTATCTTTCTCTGCTCTCCAGTGTCCTGTTATTCCTGTGTACTCATCTATTTGTGCTTGTGGGGGGTTGAGCTTTGGCTCTTGGTCCCACCTCTCAAATGTCAATCAACTGGTGTACAGGTTCCTGAACCTACAGGGCTCTAACTTATCTACATTTGAAACTGTGTAAGGAGTCAGCCTCCACTGAAATAGGAAGAAATCCGAAATATTTTTTCTCCTATGCAAAATCAAGATCAAAAACCACATCTAGTATCGGGCCCCTGCGAAAGGGAGATGGAACTTTCACCGATGACAACAAAGAAATGAGCGAGCTACTGAGGACGCAGTCCGACTCTGTTTTCAGCGAGCCATTAAACACACTAAAGATTGATAACCCAAATGAATTTTTCATGGATACGATACCAACATCAAATCATATATCAGACGTCACCCTATCCCCACTGGATTTTGAAGAAGCCATAAACAGTATGCCTATGCACTCTGCACCAGGCCCGGATTCTTGGAACTCCATATTCATAAAGAACTGTAAAAAACCACTATCGCAGGCCCTCCACATTCTGTGGAGACAAAGCCTAGATACTGGCGTTATTCCTGATATACTAAAAGCAGCAGAGATAGCACCACTTCATAAAGGAGGAAATAAGGCAGAGCCAAAAAATTACAGACCGATAGCACTAACATCGCACATCATAAAATTTTTTGAGAGAGTGCTAAGAAGTAAAATCACAAAATACATGGAATCACAGCAACTCCATAACCCCGGACAACATGGTTTCAGAACAGGGCGCTCTTGCCTGTCGCAGTTGCTTGACCACTATGATATGGCATTAGATGCTATGGAAGACAAACATAACGCAGATGTAATTTACACAGATTTCGCAAAAGCTTTTGATAAATGTGACCATGGTGTTATTGCACATAAAATGCGTTCAAAAGGAATTACCGGAAAAATAGGCAGATGGATCTACAATTTCCTGACCAACAGAACCCAATGTGTAATAGTCAACAAAATAAAATCCAGCCCATCAACCGTGAAGAGCTCAGTCCCCCAGGGTACTGTGCTTGCTCCAGTACTTTTTCTCATCCTCATTTCGGACATAGACAAGAACACAACCTATAGCACTGTATCATCCTTTGCAGATGACACTAGGATCTTCATGAGAGTAGGCAACATAGAGGACACGGCGAACCTCCAGTCAGATGTAGATCAGGTCTTTCTATGGGCTACAGAAAATAATATGGTGTTTAACGAAGATAAGTTCCAGCTCATGCGCTATGGAAAAAATGAAAATATAAAAACTACGTACAAAACTCAGGCATATCATAACATAGAACGAAAAGGCAATGTAAAGGATCTGGGTGTACTCATGTCGGAAGACCTTACCTTTAAAGAACACAATAAAGTAGCCGTCACAACTGCAAGAAAAATGGCAGGTTGGATAACAAGAACTTTTCACACTAGAGATGCTATACCGATGATGATACTTTTCAAAACGCTTGTGCTCTCTAGAGTAGAGTACTGCTGCACAATGACAGCACCTTTCATAGCTGGAGAAATTGCTGACCTGGAGAGCGTGCAGAGATCCTTTACTGCTAGAATCCACTCAGTAAAACATCTAAACTATTGGGACCGACTAAAGAGCCTAAAACTGTACTCCCTTGAGCGCAGGCGGGAAAGGTACATAATAATTTACACGTGGAAAATATTAGAGGGGCTGGTCCCAAACCTGCACACAGAAATAACATCACATGAGACCAGAAGACATGGCAGGATGTGCAGAATACCCCCGTTGAAAAACAGAGGTGCAACTGGTACTCTGAGAGAGAACTCTATCAACATCAGAGGTCCGAGACTGTTCAACACGCTTCCACTACACATAAGGGGCATAACTGGCCGACCCCTCACAGTGTTCAAGAGAGAACTGGATATGCACCTCCAAAGGATACCTGATCAACCAGGCTGTGACTCATACGTCAGGCTGCGAGCAGCCTCGTCCAACAGCCTGGTTGATCAGTCCGGCAACCAGGAGGCCTGGTCGACGACCGGGCCGCGGGGACGCTAAGCCCCGGAAGCACCTCAAGGTAACCACCACATCACTGCCTAACGCATTCATCCGTTAACTACTATGACACTGAAAAAGTTCCGTCTAATGTCCCTGTGGCTCATGTGGGTACTCAGTTTCCACCTGTGGTTCATGTGGGTACTCAGTTTTCACCTGTGTCCGTTTATTCGCGTACCACCAGTGTTGAATAGTTTATCCTTGTTTACCCGGTCGATTCCCCTGAGGATTTTGTAGGTTGTGATCATGTCTCCTCTTACCCTTCTGTCCTCCAGGGTCGTAAGGTGCATTTCCCGCAGCCTTTCCTCGTAACTCATGCCTCTTAGTTCTGGGACTAGTCTAGTGGCATACCTTTGGACTTTTTCCAGCTTCGTCTTGTGCTTGACAAGGTACGGACTCCATGCTGGGGCCGCATACTCCAGGATTGGTCTTACATATGTGATGTACAAGATTCTGAATGATTCCTTACATAGGTTCCTGAACGCTGTTCTGATGTTAGCCAGCCTCGCATATGCCGCAGACGTTATTCTCTTTATACGTGTGTTTTTATACGTATATTCGAGTGTGTGTGTGTGTGTGTGTGTGTACTCACCTAGTGGAACTCACGTAGTTGTGCTTGCTGGGATTGAGCTCTGGCTCTATGGTCCCGCCTCTCAACCGTCAATGATCTTTGAGTGTGTGTGTGTGTGTGTGTGTACTCAATTTGTTGAACTCACCTAGTTGTGCTTGCTGGGGTTGAGCTCTAGCTCTTTGGTCCTGCCTCTCAACCGTCAATCAACAGGTATACAGATTCCTCAGCCTATTGGGCTCTATCATATCTACACTTGAAACTGTGTATGGAGTCAGCCTCCACCACATCATTTCCTAATGCATTCCATTTGTCAACCATTCTGACACTAAAAAAGTTCTTTCTAATATCTCTGTGGCTCATTTGGGCACTCAGTTTCCACCTGTGTCCCCTTGTGCGTGTGCCCCTTGTGTTAAATAGCCTGTCTTTATCTACCCTATTAATTCCCTTCAGAATCTTGAATGTGGTAATCATGTCCCCCCTAACTCTTCTGTCTTCCAGCGAAGTGAGGATTAATTCCCGTAGTCTCTCCTGTATGGTATGGAGGCTGCCTAATGCATTCCACCTGTTAACTACTGACACTGAAAAAGTTCTTTCTAACGTCCCTGTTGCTCATTTGGGTACTCAGTTTTCACCTGTGTCCCCATGTTCGCGTATCGCCAGTGTTGAATAGTTTATCCTTGTCTACCCTGTCAATTCCCCTGAGGATTTTGTAGGTGGTGATCATGTCTCCCCTTACTCTTCTGCCTTCCAGTGTCGTAAGGTGCATCTCTCGCAGCCTTTCCTCGTAACTCAAGCCTCTTACCTCCTGGACTAGTCTAGTGGCATACCTCTGAACTTTTTCCAGCTTCGTCTTGTCCTTGACAAGGCACGGGCTCCATGCTGGGGCCGCATACTCCAAGATTGGTCTTACATATGTGGTATACAAGATTCTGAATGATTCCTTACTCAGGTTCCTGAACGCTGTTCTGATGTTAGCCTGTCTCGCGTATGCCGCAGACGTAATTCTTTTTATGTGGGCTTCAGGAGACAGGTTTGGTGTGATATCAACTCCTAGCTCATTCTCTCTCTGTTCATTACATGAAGTACTTCATCTCCTATTCTATATCCTATGTCTGGCCTTATGTTTCCGCCGCCTAGGTTCTTTACTTTGCATTTACTCGGGATGAACTTGAGCGGCCATTTGTTGGACCATTCATTCAATCTGTCCAGGTCGTCTTATACCCTCCTACTATCCTCCTCTGTTTCAATCCTCCTCATAATTTTGGCGTCATTAACAAACATTGAGAGAAACGAGTCTATTCCCTCTGGGAGATCATTTACATATATCAGAAACAGTATAGGTCCAAGGACTGACCCTTTCGGGACTCAACTCGTGACGTCTCGCCAATCAGAGACCTCACCCCTCACCGTGACTCGTTGTCTTCTGTTGCTTAGGTACTCCCTTATCCAATGGAGTACTTTCCCTTTCACTGCAGCCTGCATCTCTAGCTTTTTTTCACTAGCCTCTTCGTTGGTATTGTATCAAAGGCTTTCTGGCAATCAAAAAAAATCAGTCTGCCCATCCCTCTCTTTTTTACCTGATTTTTTATGCATGGTCGTAGAATTCAATTAACCCTGTGAGGCAGGACTTGCCATCCCTGAACCCATGTTGATGGTGTGTTACAAAGTTCCTTCGCTCCAGATGTTCCACTAACTTACTTCGCACAATTTTCTCCATCAGCGTTCATGGTATGTAGGTTAGAGACACTGGCCCGTAGTTCAGTGCCTCCTGTCTATCCTCTTCCTTGTATATCGGGACTACATTAGCTGCTTTCCAAATTTCTGCCAGTTTCCCTGTTGCCAGTTATTTGTTATACAATATAGAGAGTGGCAGGCACAGTGCTTCTGCACCTTCCTTTAGTAACCAAAGGGAGATTCCACCTGATACTATAGCCTTTGTCACATCCAACTCAAGTAAAATCTTCCTTACTTCCTCACTGGTAATCTCAAACTCTTCTAGTGGTTCCTGGTTAACTATTCAGTCTCTTATCTCTTGAATTTCTCCTTGCTCTAAGTTGAAGACCTCTAGGAATTTCTTATTCAGTTCCTCACACACTTCCTTGTCGTTTGTAGTGAATCCTTAAACAATTCCGCTAATGAGGGTTGTTTTGTAGAAGTCCCCTCAACACTAGCATCTCCATCTCCCTGAGTGACGGTTTGTATCTGGTATTGGTGGGGAGTCTCCTTCAGGTCCTTAATGTCATTAACTGTTCCTTTACTGTTGTTTTTCTCCTGAAGTGGCTGTGCAGCAATTTAGGTTGAGTCTTTGCCTTGCTTGCGATGTCATTTTCGTGATGTCTTTCTGTGTTAAGGGAGAATGAAAGGGCTTGGGGGAGTAGGGAGGGCATGGTGGATTTGGGAGGGCTTGGGGGGTGGGGGAGAAGGAAGAGGCCTGCTCTTCTCATCCTGACATATTCATTCCTGGCACTCTGGTATCTTTCTCTGCTCTCAAGTGTCCTGTTATTCCCATAGTTTCTTCATGCCCTCTTACTTTGTTGCTTAGCTATCCTACATCTCTGATTAAACCCTGGGTTTCTCATCTTCATTTCGTTATCTTCCTTCTGAACAGGGACAAACTTATTTGCTGCCTCCTTGCATTTCGGCGTGATGTAGTCCATCATGTCTTGGGCCGTCTTTCCCATGAGCTCTGTTTCCCATGTAATATCTGTTAGGAATCTTCTTATCTCCTCATAGTTTCCCTTACAAAATGCCATCCTTTTGTTTTCAGTACCCCTCCTCGAGTTCAATAACCCTTCTTCAACCAGATACTCAAACACGAGTCTACTATGGTCACTCATTCCTACTGGGGCCTCAAAACCGGTTTTCCTTATGACGGAGTCATTCAGAGTGAAGACTAGGTCGAGTCTCGCTGGTTCATCGTTTCCTCTCATCGTAGTGGGCTCCTTGGCATGTTGGCTTAGAAAGTTTCTTGTCGCCACCTCCATTAGTTTGGCTCTCCATGTATCCTCTATTCCATGCGGTTCCTTGTTCTCCCATTCTATCCTTCTGTGATTGAATTCCCCTATGATGAACAGATGGGATTTATTTCTACAGGCAGCAGAGGCTGCCTTCTCAATTATAGTGTTAGCTGCCGTGTTGTTGTTGTCATACTCTTGCCTGGGTCTTCTGTAATTTGGTGGAGTTTTGTATATCACTGCTACTACTACTTTTGATCCTCCCATTGTCATGGTGCCTGTTATGTAGTCTCTGAATCCCTCGAAGCCCGGGATGATCATCTCCTTGAAACTACATTCCCTTCTCATTAGTAGGACCACTCCACCTCCCCCACTTCCCTCCCTCTCTTTCCTTATTACAGTGAAGTCCTGGGGAAACACTGCATTCGTCATGATTCCTGAGAGTTTTGTTTCTGTGAGTCTGATTACATCTGGGTTCACTTCTTGTGCTCTTTCCCTTTGTTTACTTGCCTTACTTGTGATCCCATCCATGTTCGAGTACATCACCCTTAAACTGACTCTCTTCTGTCCTTTCTCCGATCCTATTGCTTCCCCTGAAGCAGGGGAAACAGGGAGGCACTGGGATGGGAGGTCCTATGAAGGGGGGACCTGGGGGATCTGGGGTGTGCGGGGTCCGGGAGGATCTAGTACGGAGAGGGTGGTGTAGGAGGGAGGGCTTGGGGGTTTGGGGAGAAAAGAGGGCTTGGGGGGTGGGGTGGCTGGGTAGGTTTAAGGGGGAAGGGGTGTGAGAGAGGGAGGCTTGGGAGAGTGGGTGAGAGGGGGGAAGCTTTCGGGAGTTTGGGGAGAAGAGGGTGGCTTGGGGGGGGGGGGGTATGCGAGGAGAGAGGTATTGGAGGGATGGGGGGGATTAGGTAATGGGGGGTATGAAAGGAAGGAGGGCTTGGTGGGTTGAAATTGGGGGAAAGGAAGTGCTGAAGGGGATGAGAAAGAAGGGAGGGCTTAGGAGGGTGGGGGATACTGGAGGGTTTAGAGGGGAGGTGCGGGAGAATGGAGGGCTTGGGGGAGTAGGGAGGGCATGGTGGATTTGGGAGGGCTTGGGGGGTGGGGGAGAAGGAAGATCCTGGGGAGGGAGGAGTGGGGGAAGGGTACCCAAGGTGGGCACCTTGGGCACCAAGGGTAGGTAGGGTAGGTAAGGATGCAGGTAGGGCATCTATTGGGTGGAGAATGGGGGAGGTGCTTCTCTCACTATGTCTGTTGAGCTGCTTGTGGAGGTTTCCCCGGGATTGTAGGGCTCGGGGTTGTAGCTCCCTGATTCCTTTCTTTTTCCCTGCGCTCCCTCCTCGCGACTGCTGACCTCATTCTTTCGTCCCTTGTCATATCCCTCTGCAGGAATACTTTTTTGGATTTCCGTACATTTGCTATTCCACTCTTCCTTGCTAACAAGTCCTCATTTGTTCTCTCGCTCGTGAATACCACCTTTATCATTCTGTCTCTGTCCTTGTCTCTCCTTTCCACTGGACTGGTCCATGTTCGCTCCTTAATGGCTACTATTACTACTGCTCATTTTCGCTCTATCAGCTGGCTAGTACATCTAGCTGCGTCATGAGAAGAAGCCACTTCCATGGCAACTTCCTAAACTGCAGACCTAGCTTCAGGGCTCTTTTTAAACAATTCTGCCAATGAGGGTTGTTTTGTAGAAGTCCCCTTAACACTAGCATCTCCATCTCCCTGAGGGACGGTTTGTATCTGGCATTGGTGGGGAGTCTCCTTCAGGCTTCTTATTTCCTCCTTTGCTGCCCTTAGTTCATCCTGCAGGTTGGTTACTGTCTCCCTTATTACCCTCAGTCCTTCAATGAATTCGTCCCACATTTGCTGGAATGTTACCCAAATCGAGCCAGCCTGTTCCTCCCCATCCTCTGAATTTATCCCTACCATGTTTGTCTCTCCGCGGATGCTTCCCCGAGTTAGTCTCCCTGTCAGGTTTTCTTCCTATGAGAGAGATAGAGAGGCGAGAGAGAGAAGGGGGGGGAGAGATAGATGAGAAAGATGAGAGAGAAGGGGGAGTTGGAGAGAGAGAGATGAGAGAGAAGGTGGGAGAGAGATGAGAGAAAGAAAGACAGAGAGAGAGAGAGAGAGAGAGAGAGAGAGAGAGAGAGAGAGAGAGAGAGAGAGAGAGAGAGAGAGAGAGAGAGAGAGAGAGAGAGAGAGAGAGAGGGAGAGAGAGAGAGAATAAGAGAGAGAATGAGAGAGAGAGAGAGAGAGAGAGAGAGAGAGAGAGAGAGAGAGAGAGAGAGAGAGAGAGAGAGAGAGAGAGAGAGAGAGAGAGAGAGAGAGAGAGAGAGAGAGAATTAGAGAGAGAATGAGAGAGAGAGAGAGAGAGAGAGAGAGAGAGAGAGAGAGAGAGAGAGAGAGAGAGAGAGAGAGAGAGAGAGAGAGAGAGAGAGAGAGAGAGAGAGAGAGAGAGAGAGAGAGAGAGAGAGAGAGAGAGAGAGAGAGAGAGAGAGAGAGAGTTAGAGAGAGAATGAGAGAGAGAGAATGAGAGAGAGAGAGAGAGAGAGAGAGAGAGAGAGAGAGAGAGAGAGAGAGAGAGAGAGAGAGAGAGAGAGAGAGAGAGAGAGAGAGAGAGAGAGAGAGTGAGAGAGAGAGAGAGAGAGAGAGAGAGATAGAGAGAGAGAGAGAGAGAGAGAGAGAGAGAGAGAGAGAGAGAGAGAGAGAGAGAGAGAGAGAGAGAGAGAGAGAGAGAGAGAGAGAGAGAGAGAGAGAGAGAGAGAGATAGAGAGAGAGAGAGAGAGAGAGAGAGAGAGAGAGAGAGAGAGAGAGAGAGAGAGAGAGAGAGAGAGAGAGAGAGAGAGAGAGAGAGAGAGAGAGAGAGAGAGAGAGAGAGAGAGAGAGGGAGAGAGAGAGAGAGAATAAGAGAGAGAATGAGAGAGAGAGAATGAGAGAGAGAGAGAGAGAGAGAGAGAGAGAGAGAGAGAGAGAGAGAGAGAGAGAGAGAGAGAGAGAGAGAGAGAGAGAGAGAGAGAGAGAGAGAGAGAGAGAGAGAGAGAGAGAGAGAGAGAGCTAGTAGGAGGGGAGAGAGAGAGCTAGTTAGAGGGAAGGGGGAGCGGAGAAAGAGAGGGAGGGAGGGAAGAGTGTCAGCTGGGAGGGAGAGAGAGGAAGGGAGCTGAGGAGGGTGAAGTATGGTCACCTCTCGCCAGAGTGTCAAATTCTGTTTGTGATGTACTCACCTAATTGTGCTTGCAGGGGTTGAACTCTGGCTCTCTGGTCCCGCCTCTCAACCATCAATCAACAGGTGTACAGGTTCCTGAGCCTATTGGGCTCAATCATATCTACACTTGAAACTGTGTTTGGAGTCAGCCTCCACCACATCACTTCCTAATGCATTCCATTTCTCAACCACTCTGACACTAAAAAAGTTCTTTCTAATATCTCTGTGGCTCATTTGGGCACTCAGTTTCCACCTGTGTTCCCTAGTGCATGTGCCCCTTACGTTAAATAGCCTGTCTTTATGTATCCTCTCGATTCACTTGAGATTCTTGAATGTGGTGATCATGTCCCCCCCCTAACTCTTCTCTCTTATTTTCCCCTCCTAACTCTTATTTTCTCCAATCAGTCCCCCATGTGGCACCATATCAAAAGCTTTGCTAAAGTCAAGGTACACGACATCACAATCCTTACCACTATCAACTGCCTCAACTATGCTGGAATAAAAAGATAGCAAATTTGTTAAACATGAACGGCCATTTGTAAAACCATGTTGCGACTCATTTATTAATTTGTGTTTTTCCAGACTGTTCTAAATTTCATTACCTGTTCTTTCACTGTCGTTTTCCTCCTGATGTGACTGTGGAGTAGCTTTAGATCGGTCTTGGCTTTGCTTGCTATATCATTTTCATATTTTTTCTCTGCTTCCCTTCTCACACTAACATACTCATTCCCGGTTCTCTGGTATATCTCTCTGCTTTCTTGTGTTCTGTTATTTCGGAAGCTCCTCCACGCCCTATTGTTCAGTTCCTTTGCTTCCTTACATGCCCTCTTAAACCATGGATTCTTCTTTTGATTCTCGGATTTTTCCTTTTGGGCCGGGATAAACCTATATACGGCCTTCTGACACTTTTGGGTGACATAGTCCATCATGTCTTGTACAGACTTAGCTCTGAGGTCAGTGTCCCATGGTATGTCCCTTAGGAAACTTCCCATCCCCTCATAATTGCCATTTCGGTATGCCAGCCTTTTGTTTTCTAGTTCTTTTTTGGGGG
The DNA here is from genome assembly GCF_040958095.1 of Procambarus clarkii. Taxonomy (NCBI): domain Eukaryota; kingdom Metazoa; phylum Arthropoda; class Malacostraca; order Decapoda; family Cambaridae; genus Procambarus; species Procambarus clarkii. Next base: position 6,140,928 of record NC_091203.1, on the reverse strand, counting down.
AGATAAGTCAAAACTCTACCAAGTACTCAAAGATCAATACTCTGTGATAACTCATTCCCCAAGGTGTGTGTGTGTGTGTGTGTGTGTGCGTGTGTGTGTGTGTGTGTGTGTGTGTGTGTGTGTGTGTGTGTGTGTGTGTGTGTGTGTGTGTGTGTGTGTGTGTGTGTGTGTGTGTGTACTCATCTATTTGTACTCACCTATTTGTGCTTGCAGGATCGAGCATTGGCTCTTGGGTCCCGCCTTTCCAGCCATCGGTTGTTTACAGCAATGACTCCTGTCCCATTTCCCTATCATACCTAATTTTAAAAGTATGAATAGAGTTTCAGCTTCCACAACCTGTTCCCAAAGTGCATCCTATTTTTCCACTACTCTCACGCTAAAAGAAAACTTCCTAACGTCTCTGTGACTCATTTGAGTTTCCAGTTTCCACCCATGTCCCCTCGTTCTGTTATTATTACGTGTGAACATTTCCTCTATTTCCACTTTGTCAATTCCCCTGAGTATTTTATATGTTCCTATCATATCTCCTCTCTCCCTTCTTTTCTCTAGTGTCGTAAGGTTCAGTTCCCTCAGACGCTCTTCATATCCCATCCCTCGTAACTCTGGGACAAGCCTCGTCGCAAACCTCTGAACCTTCTCCAGTTTCCTTATGTGTTTCTTCAGGTGGGGGCTCCTTGATGGCGCGGCATACTCTAAGACTGGTCTCACGTAGGCAGTGTAAAGCGCCCTAAAAGCCTCCTCACTCAGGTTTCTGAATGAAGTTCCAATTTTCGCCAGTGTACGCTGCTGTCGTTGTCCTATTTATATGTGCCTCAGGACTTAGATTAGGAGTCACATCCACTCCTAGGTCTCTTTCTCGAATCGTTACAGGTAGGCAGTTCCCCCTTCACTGTGTACTGTCCCTTTGATCATCTAACACCTGATCCCATTTCCATAACTTTACATTTACTGGTGTTGAACTCCAGTAGCCATTTCTCTGACCATCTCTGCAACCTGTTCAAGTCCTCTTGGAGGATCCTACAATCCTCATCTGTCACAACTCTTCTCATTAATTTTGCGTCATCCGTAAACATTGACATGTATGATTCCACTCCTGTAAACATATCATTTACGTAAATTAGAAAGAGGATTGGTCCCAGCACCGATCCTTGAGGTACTCCACTCGTTACTGTTCACCAGTCCGACTTCTCGCCCCTTACCATTACCCTCTGGCTCCTTCCTGTTTGGTAGTTCCTCACCCATGCTAGGGCCTTTCGGCTTACTCCTGCCTGCCTCTCAAGTTTGTATAGCAGTCTCATGTGCGGTTCTGTATCAAAGGCCTTTTGGCTGTCAAGAAATATGCAGTCTGCCCAGCCTTCTCTGTCCTGCCTTATCCTTGTTACTTTGTCATAGAATTCCTAAATTTTTGTTAGGCATGATTTCCCTGTCCAGAACCCATGTCGGTGCTTGTTTACAAACCCAATGCTCTCCAGGTGCTCAACAAGTCTTAGCCTAATTATTCTTTCAAGTATTTTGCAGGAGATGCTTGTCAATGATACGGGTCTGTAGTTAAGTGCCTCCTCCCTGTCTCCTTTCTTGAAAATCGGTACGACATTTGCCCTCTTCCAGCAATTGGGCAATTCTCCCGACATAAGTGACTCATTAAAGATCCTTGCCAGAGGCACGCTGAGAGCCTGCGCTGCCTCTTTTAGTATCCACGGTGATACTTTGTTTGGTCCAACCGCTTTAGTTGCATCCAGTTTTGTCAACTGTTTCATTACCTCCTCTGCTGTCACCTCTATATCTGATAGTCTTTCATCTAGGGTAATCTCTTCTAACAATGGGAGCCACTCAGGCTCGGTTGTGAACACTCCATGGAAACTTGCATTCAGTGCAAACTTGTGAGTGTGTATACTCACCTAGTTGTACTCACCTAGTTGTGCTTGCGGGGGTTGAGCTCTGGCTCTTTGGTCCCGCCTCTCAACCGTCAATCAACAGGTGTAGAGGTTCCTGAGCCTATTGGGCTCTATCATATCTACACTTGAAACTGTGTATGGTGTCAGCCTCCACCACATTACTTCCTAATGCATTCCATTTCTCAACCACTCTGACACTAAAAAAGTTCTTTCTAATATCTCTGTGGCTCATTTGGGCACTCAGTTTCCACCTGTGTCCCCAAGTGCGTGTGCCCCTTGTGTTAAATAGCCTGTCTTTATCAACCCTGTCGATTCCCTTGAAAATCTTGAATGTGGTGATCATTTCCCCCCTAACTCTTCTGTCTTCCAGCGAGAAGCGTGTGTGTGTGTGTGTGTGTGTGTGTGTGTGTGTGTGTGTGTGTGTGTGTGTGTGTGTGTGTGTATGTGTGTGTGTGTGTGTGAGTGTGTACTCACCTATTTGTACTTACCTATTTGTGTCTGCAGGATCGAGTATTGGCTCCTTGATCCCGCCTCTCTTCCCGTAAGTTGTTTAAAACAATGACTCGTTTCCTTGTTCTCTATCATACCTAGTTTTAAAGATATGAATAGTGTTTGTTTCAACAATCTGCTCCTTTCGTTCATTCGATTTCCCCACAACTCTAACGCAAAATGAAAACTTTCTACCATCTCTATGACTCATTTGTGTTTACCTTGTGGTCAGCCTCCTGTTTCCTTCGCCTAATTTCATTACTTTACAGTTTCCTGAATTGAACTTTAGTAGCAATTTTCTAGCCCATTTCTCCAGTTTGTCCAGGGCGTCCTGCAGTCTCTGTCTATCCTCATCTAACTTGATTATTCTCATAATTTTTCCATCATCAGCAAACGTTGAGAGGATTGAGTCTATACACACACACACACAGCGATGTGTGTGTGTGTGTGTGTGTGAACTCACCTATATGTGCCTGGAGGATCGAGCATTGACTCTTAGATCCCGACTTTCTAGGCACTGGTTGTTTATAACAATGACTCCTGTCCTATTTGTCTGTCATATCTACTTTCAAATCTATGAGTAGAGTTCACTTGCTCAACCTGCTCCTTAAGTCCATTAATTTTTCCACTATTCTCACACTAAAAGAAAACTTCCTAACATCTCTGAGACTCATCTGAGTTTCCAGCTTCCACCCACGTTACCTCGTTCTGTTAGTATTCAGTGTGCACATTTCGTCTATTTCCACTTCCAATCCCCCCTGAGTATTTTATATGTTCCTGTCATATCCCCCATTCACCTCTTTTTATTCTAGTGTCGTCAGGCTCAGTTCCTTCAGGCGCTCTTCATACCCCACCCCTCATAACGCTGGGACGAGTTTTGTTGCAAACTTCTGAACATTTTCCAGTTTCCTTATGTGTTTCTTCAGGTGGGGACGCCATGATAGGGCGGCATACTCCAAGACTGGCCTCACACAGGCAATGTAAAGCGCCCTAAATGTCTCCTTACTTAGGTTTCTGAATGATGTTCTAACTTTTGCCAGTGTATAGAACGCTGCTGTTGACATCCTATTTTCATTTGCCTCAGGAGTTACATTAGGTGTTACGTCCATGCTCCGGTCTCTTTCTCGAGTCGTCACAGGTAGGCAGTTCCCCTTCATTGTATAATGTTCCTTTGGTTTCCTGTCACCTAATCCCATTACCATAACTTTACATTTGCTCGTGTTGAACTCCAGTAGCCATTTTTCTGACCATCTCTCAAACTGTTCAAGTCCTCTTGGAGGATCCTACAATCCTCATCTGTCACAGCTCTTCTCATCACCTTTTCGTCATCTGCCTACAACGACATGTAGGATTCTACTCGTGTTAACATGTCATTAACGTATATTAGAAATAGAATAGGTCCCAGCACCGATCCTTGAGGTATTCCACTCGTTACTGTTCCCCAGACCAACTAGTCGCCCTTTACCGTAGCTATCTGGTTCCTTCCTGTTAGGTAGTTCTTTATCCTTACTAGGGCCTTTTCGCTTACTCCCGTCTACCTCTCAAGTTTGAATTGCAGTCTCATGTGCGGTACTGTATCAGAGGCCTTTTGGCAGTCCAGAAATATGTAGTCTGCCCAATCTTCACTGTCCTGCCTTATCCTTGTTATTTTATCATAGAATTAATTCCAAAAGGTGTGTTAGGCAAGATTTTCCTTTCCAGAACCCATGTTCATGTTTGTTTATAAACCTTATTTTCTCCAGGTGCTCAACAAGTCTTAGCCTAATTATTCTTTCAAGTATTTTGCAGGGGATGCTTGTCAGTGATACGGGTCTGTAGTTAAGTGCCTCCTCCCTATCTCCTTTCTTGAAAATCGGTACGACATTTGCCCTCTTCCAGCAATTGGGCAATTCTCCCGACATAAGTGATTCATTAAAGATCCTTGCCAGAGGCACGTTGAGGGTCTGTGCTGCCTCTTTTAGTATCCACGGTGATACTTTGTCTGGTCCAACTGCTTTAGTTGCCTCCAGTGTTGTCAACTGTTTCATTACCTCCTCTGCTGTCACCTTTATATCTGATAGTCTTTCATCTAGTGTAATCTCTTCTAACATTGCGAGCTGCTCAGGCTCGGTTGTGAACACTCCATGGAAACTGGCATTCAGTGCCTCACAGATGTCGTTGTCCTTTTCCGTATATTCCCCCCTCTGTTTTCTTTAGTCTTGTCACTTGGTCGTTCCCCGACATTTTTCTTCTAATATGGCAATTTAGTAATTTAGGCTGCTTTTTCGCTTTGATCGCAAAATCGTTCTCATAATTTCTTTCCGATACTCTTTTTATGATAAGGTAATCGTTTTTACCTCTGTTGCATCTGATCTTGTTGTCCTTTGTCCTTTGTCTTCTGTACTTCCTCCACTCCCTACTGCTTCTCATTTTTTCTTCCTGACACTATCTATAAAACCATGCGTTATTATATTCCCTCTTACTTTTTTCCTTTACTGATGGTATAAATCTCTCCTCGGCCTCCTGGCATTTCCGTATGACTAGGTTCATTATATCTTGGACAGTTTTTCCTCTAATTTTGTCCTTCCATTGCACTTCTCACAGAGTGTCCCTTATCCTCCTATAGTCCCCTTTCCTGTAGTCAGCTCTCCTTTTCCAAACCTCTTGTACCTTGGCCACAAGTGTGAGTTCCATCATGTAGTCAAAGACTAGGACACAATGGTCACCGGCCCCTAGAGGTATTTCATGTTCCAAATTCTCGACGTCTTCTACATTCTGGGTGAAAATTAGGTGTGTGTGTGTGTGTGTGTGTGTGTGTGTGTGTGTGTGTGTGTGTGTGAGTACTCACCTATTTGTGCTTGCGGGGGTTGAGCTTTGGCTCTTTGGTCCCGCCTCTCAACTGTCAATCAACTGGTGTACAGGTTCCAGAGCCTACCGGGCTCTATCATATCTACATTTGAAACTGTGTATGGAGTCAGCCTCCACCACATCACTGCCTAATGCATTCCATCCGTAAACTACTCTGACACTGAAAAAGTTCCTTCTAATGTCCCTTTGGCTCATGTGAGTACTCAGTTTCCACCTGTGTCCCTTTGTTAGCGTACCACCAGTGTTGAATAGTTTATCCTTGTTTACCCGGTCGATTACCTTGAGGATTTTGTAGGTTGTGATCATGTCTCTCCTAACTCTTCTGTCCTCCAGGGTCGTAAGGTGCATTTCGTGCAGCCTTTCCTCGTAACTCTTGCCTCTTAGTTCTGGGACTAGTCTAGTGGCATACCTTTGGACTTTTTCCAGCTTCGTCTTGTGCTTGACAAGGTACGGGTTCCATGCTGGGGCCGCATACTCCAGGATTGGTCTTACATATGTGGTGTACAAGATTCTGAATAATTCCTTACACAGGTTCCTGAACGCTGTTCTGATGTTAGCCAGCCTGGCATATGCCGCAGACGTTATTCTTTTTGTGTGGGCTTCAGGAGACAGGTTTGGTGTGATATCAACTCCTAGATCTTTCTCTCAGTCTGTTTCATTAAGTACTTCATCTCCTATTCTGTATCCTGTGTCTGGCCTCCTGTTTCCACTGCCTAGTTTCATTACTTTGCATTTACTCGGGTTGAACTTCAACAGCCACTTGTTGGACCATTCACTCAGTCTGTCCAGGTCATCTTGTAGCCTCCTACTATCATCCTCTGTTTCAATCCTCCTCATAATTTTTGCATCGTCGGCAAACATTGAGAGGAACGAATCTATACCCTCTGGGAGATCATTTACATATACCAGAAAGAGTATAGGTCCAAGGACTGACCCCTGCGGGACTCCACTTGTGACGTCTCGCCAATCTGAGACCTCACCCCTCACACAGACTCGTTGTCTCCTGTTGCTTAGGTACTCCTCTATCCACCGGAGTACCTTCCCTTTCACTACAGCCTGCATCTCCAACTTTCGCACTAGCCTCTTGTGTGGCACTGTGTCAAAGGCTTTCTGACAATCCAAAAATATGCAGTCTGCCCACCCTTCTCTTTCTTGCCTTATTTTTGTTGCCTGGTCGTAGAATTCAAGTAACCCTGTGAGGCAGGATCTGCCATCCCTGAACCCATGTTGATGCTGTGTTACAAAGTTCCTTCGCTCCAGATGCTCCACTAGTTTTTTTTCGCACAATCTTCTCCATCAGCTTGCATGGTATGCAGGTTAGGGACACTGGCCTGTAGTTAAGTGCCTCCTGTCTATCCCCTTTCTTGTATATCGGGACTATGTTAGCTGCTTTCCAAATATCTGGCAGTTCCCCTGTTGCCAGTGATTTGTTATACACTATGGAGAGTGGTAGGCACAGTTCTCTTGCTCCTTCCTTTAGAACCCAAGGGGAGATTCCATCTGTGCCTATAGCCTTTGTCACATCCAACTCTAGTAAACACTTCCTTACTTCCCCACTGGTAATCTCAAACTCTTCCAGTGGTTCCTGGTTAGCTATTCCCTCACTTACCTCTGGAATTTCTCCTTGCTCTAAGGTGAAGACCTCCTGGAATTTCTTATTCAATTCCTCACACACTTCCTTGTCATTTGTAGTGAATCCTTCCGCCCCTATACTTAATTTCATAACCTGTTCCTTTACTGTTGTTTTTCTCCTAATGTGGCTATGCAACAATTTAGGCTGAGTCTTTGCCTTGCTTGCGATGTCATTTTCGTATTGTCCTTCTGCCTCTCTTCTCATCCTGACATATTCATTCCTGGCATTCTGGTATCTTTCTCTGCTCTCCAGAGTCCTGTTATTCCTATAGTTTCTTCATGCCCTTTTACTTTGCTGCTTAGCTAGCCTATATCTCTGATTAAACCATGGGTTTCTCATTTTCATTTCTCTGTTTTCCTTTTGGACTGGGACAAACTTGTTTGCTGCGTCCTTGCACTTCTGCGTGATGTAATCCATCATATCTTGGGCCGTCTTTCCCCTGAGCTCTGTTTCCCATGCTATATCTGTTAGGAATTCATAGTTTCCCTTTCGGTATGCTAACCTTTTGGTTTCGGTATCCCTCCTCGAGTTCAATAACCCTTCTTCAATCAAGTACTCAAACACCAATACACTGTGGTCGCTCATTCCTACTGGGTCCTCAAAACCGATTTCTCTTATGTCGGAGTCGTTCAGAGTGAAGACTAGGTCGAGTCTCGCTGGTTCGTCATTGCCTCTCATCCTTGTGGGTTCTCCGACATGCTGGATTAAAAAGTTGCTTGTCACCACCTCCAATAGTTTGGCTCTCCACGTATCCTCGCCTCCATGCGGTTCCTTGTTCTCCCAGTCAATCTTTCCGTGATTGAAGTCGCCTATGATGAGCAGGTGGGATCTATTTCTACAGGCAGCAGAGGCTGCCCTCTCAATTATAGTGTTAACTGCCATGTTGTTGTTTTCATACTCTTGATTGGGTCTTCTGTCATTTGGTGGAGGGTTGTATATTACTGCTACTACTATTCTTGGTCCTCCCATTGTTATGGTGCCTGCTATGTAGTCTCTGAACTCCTCATAGCCCGGGATGGCCATCTCCCTAAAACTCCATTCCTTTCTCATGAGTAGGGCCACTCCGCTTCTTCCCCTAACTTCCCTCTCTTTCCTTATTACTGTGTACTCCTGGGGAAACACGGCATTCGTTATGATTCCAGAGAGTTTTGTTTCAGTGAGTCCGATTACATCCGTTTTTAACTTCTTGTGCTCTTTCCCTTAGTTCACTTGTCTTGCTTGTGATCCCATCTATGTTCGAGTACATCACCCTGAAACTGACTCTCTTCTGCTTCTTCTCTGGGGGGGGACCTTTGGGATCTGGGGTGAGTGGGATCTGGGGGGACCTGGCACGGGGAGATTGGTGGAGGAGGGAGGGCTTGGGATGGTGGGGGAGAGGGGAGGGAACAGGGGGTGGGTAAGAGGGGGAGGGCACAGGGGGTGGGTAAGAGGGGGAGGATACAGGGGGTGGGTAAGAGGGGGATGGTACAGGGGGTGGGTAAGAGGGGGAGGGTTGGTGGGGGTGAGAGAGGGAGGGTTGGGGAAGCATGGGGGGAGGAGAGGCTTTGGGGGATAGGGGATATGGGAGGGGGGAGAAAAGGGTGGAGGGCTTGGGGGGCGTGGGGGAAAAGGGAGGGCTGAGGTGGGTGAGGAAGAGGGGAGGGTTTAGGGGAGTGGGGGAGAGGGGAAGACTTAGGTGGGGTGGGGGAGATTGGGGGGCTTAGGGGGGAGGGGGGGAAGGGAGGGCTTGGGGGTGGGAGAGACGGGAAGGCATGTGGGAGAAGGGAGGGCTTGGGGGATGGGGGAGAAGGGACGTCCTGGGGAGAGGGGTGAGTGGGAGAAGGGGGGTGAGTGGGAGGAAGGGGGTGGGTGGGGGGAGGGTGCCCTAGGTGGGTACTTAGTGGGGGGCTGACAGGGGATGGGGCAGGTTGGGTGTCTGTTGGGTAGAATGTGGGGGGTGGTGCCCCAATCCCAGTGGCTGTTGCACTGTTTGAGGAGGGTTCTCCACTTCCCTCTGGGATTGTAGGGTTCTGGGTTGTGGTACTCTGATTTCTTTCTCTCTCCCTGCGCTCCTTCCTCGCGTCTGCTGTCCGTATTCTCTCTTCCCTCTACAGGAATACTTTTTTGAACTTCTCTACACCTGCTAGACAGCACTTCCTTGCTAACAGTTCCTCTTTCGTGATTTCGCTCATGAATACCACCTTTATCATTCGGTCCCTGTCCTTTTTGTACTTTCCAAGCCTGAAAACCTGTGTGTGTGTGTGTATTCACCTAGTTGTACTCATCTAGTTGTGCTTGCGGGGGTTGAGCTCTGGCTCTTTGGTCCCGCCTCTCAACCTCAATCAACAGATGTACAGGTTCCTGAGCCTATTGGGCTCTATCATATCTACATTTAAAACTGTGTATGGAGTCAGCCTCCACCACATCACTTCCTAATGCATTCCATTTGTCAACCACTCTGACACTAAAAAGTTCTTTCTATTATCTCAGTGGCTCATTTGGGCACTCAGTTTCCGCCTGTGTCCCCTAGTGCGTGTGCCCCTTGTGTTAAACAGCCTGCCTTATCAACCCTGTCGATTCCCTTGAGAATCTTGAATGTGGTGATCATGTCCCCCCTAACTCTTCTGTCTTCCAACGAAGTGAGGTTTAATTCCCGTAGTCTCTCCTCGTAGCTCATACCTCTCAGCTCGGGAACTAGTCTGGTGGCAAACCTTTGAACCTTTTCCAGTTTAGTCTTATGCTTGACTAGATATGGGACTCCATGCTGGAGCCGCATACTCCAGGATTAATCTGACATATGTGGTATATAATGTTCTGAAAGATTCCTTACACAAGTTTCTAAAGGCCGTTCTTATGTTAGCCAACCTGGCATATGCTGCTGATGTTATCCTCTTGATATGAGCTTCAGGGGACAGGTCTAGCATGATATCAACCCCCAGGTCTTTCTCTCTCTCTTACTTTTGAAGTATTTCATCTCCCAAATGGTACCTTGTATCTGGTCTCCTGCTTCCTACCCTATCTTCATTACATTACATTTGCTTGGGTTAAACTCTAACAGCCATTTGTTCGACCATTCCTGCAGCTTGTCCAGGTCTTTGTGAAGCCTCAAGCTGTCCTCCTCTGTCTTAATCCTTCTCATAATTTTGGCGTCGTCAGCAAACATTGAGAGGAATGAGTCTATACCCTCTGGTAGATCATTTACGTATATCAAAAACAGGATAGGTCCAAGTACAGAGCCCTGTGGGACTCCACTGGTGACTTCACGCCAGTCTGAGGTCTCACCCCTCACTGTAACTCTCTGCTTCCTATTGCTTAGGTACTCCCTTATCCACTGGAGCGCCCTTCCAGTTACTCCTGCCTGTTTCTCCAGCTTATGCATCAACCTTTTATGGGGTACTGTGTCAAAGGCTTTCCGACAGTCCAAAAAAATGCAGTCTGCCCATCCTTCTTTTTCTTGCTTAATCTTTGTCACCTGATCGTAGAATTCTATCAAGCCTGTAGGGCAAGATTTACCCTCCCTGAACCCATGTTGATGGGTTGTCACGAAGTCTCTTTTCTCCAGATGTGTTACTAGATTTTTCTCACAATCTTCTCCATCACCTTGCATGGTATACAAGTTAAGAAACACTGGCCTGTAGTTCAGTGCCTCTTGTCTGTCACCCTTTTTGTATATTGGTACTACATTAGCAGTCTTCCATATTTCTGGTAGGTCTCCCATTTCCAGTGATCTACTATACACTATGGAGAGTGGTAAGCAAAGTGCTCCTGCACAGTCTTTCAATACCCATGGCGAGATTCCGTCCAGCCCAACAGCTTTTCTCACATCCAGCTCAATAGGTGCCTCTTGACCTCATCTCTTGTAATTCCGAACCTATCCAAGGTCACCTGGTTTGCTGCCACCTCTTCTAGCTCCGTGATTTCTCCCCTGTTCTATTGTAAAGACCTCCTGGAACCTTTTGTTGAGTTCTTCACACACCTCTTTGTCATTCTCTGTGTACCTGTCTTCGCCCACCCTAAGTTTCATCACCTGGTCCTTCACTGTTGTCTTCCTCCTGATGTGACTGTGTAGTAGCTTTGGTTCGGTCTTGGCTTTATTAGCTATATCATTTTCATACTTTTCTCAGCTGCTCTTCTCACACTGACATACTCGTTACTGGTTCTCTGGTATCTCTCTCTACTTTCTGGTGTTCTGTTATTACGGAAGTTCCTCCATGCCCTTTTGTTCAGCTCCTTTGCTTTCATACATTCCCTATTAAACCACGGGTTCTTCCTTTTCTTCTCTGTTTTTTCCTGTCGGGCTGGGACAAACTGCTTACAGCCTCCTGACATTTTTGGGTGACATAGTCCATCATGTCTTGTACGGACTTGGTTCCGAGTTCTGTGTCCCAATGTATATCCCATAGGAATTTATTCATCTCCTCATAGTCTCCCTTTCGGTACTCCAGCCCTTTGTTCCCAGTTCTAATTTTGGGGGTGATAATTCCCAGCTCAACCAGGTACTCAAAGCTCAATACACTATGATCACTCATTCCCAATGGGGCTTCCAACTTAACTTCCCTTATATCCGACTCATTTAGGGTAAATATCAGATCAAGCAAGGCTGGTTCATCCCCTCCTCTCATTCTTGTCGGTCCCTTGACGTGTTGACTTAGAAGGTTTCTTGTTGCCACATCCAGCAGCTTAGCTCTCCATGTGTCTGGTCCTCCATGTTGGTCTCTGTTTCCCCAATCTATCTTCCCATAGTTGAAGTCTCCATGATTAGAAGTCTGGATCCATTCCAGCTAGCCACAGAAGCTGCTGTCTCTATTATATTGATGGTGGCCAAGTTGTTTCTATCATATTCCTGTCTGGGTATTCTGTCATTCGGTGAGGGGTTATATATGACTACTATTATAATTTTCTGTCCTCCATTTGCTATGGTGCCTGATATGTAGTCACTGAAACCTTCACAGTTCTGAATTACCATCTCTTCGAAACTCCAACCTTCTCTTAGTAGCAAAGCTACACCACCTCCTCCTCTCCCTTCTCTCTCTTTCCTCACTACATAGTAGCCCTGTGGAAACACTGCGTTTGTTATGATTTTAGAGAGCTTTGTTTCTGTGAGTGCTATTATGTCTGGGGTTTTCTTCTAGTGCCCATTCTCTAAGTTCACTTGTTTTTATTTGTAATCCCATCTATGTTAGTGAACATCGCCTTGAAGCTCACTTTCTTCTGTTCATTTTCATGTCCCTTTCTTGGCGAGCATTCTGCTGGTGTGGGAAGCTGTTCCGTGGGTGAGAAGATCTGTAAGGTGGTTTGCAGGGTCTCAGAGGATTTTGGGGTGGGGGGTGGGGGTTTAAGGGAAGGGGGGACAGGTAGGGTGTGGGTTAAGGAGATAGGGGGGACATGGAGGATACCGGGTGAGGGGGAGGAGGATAGGGAGGGTATGGGACGAAGGGGGAGGGGGGACAGGGATTGGAAAGGTGGGAGGGGGGACATGATGGGAATGGGGATGAGGTGTCAGGGTCAGAATGAGGTGGGGGGGGGGAGGGAGGGAGGGATGGGTGGGGGCAGGTAGAGTGAGGGGAAGGGAGGGTTTCTATGCAGAAGAGGGTGGTGGTGTTGCCCTCCCCTCTGGTGTTGCTGGGAGTCTGGTTTTGGGTTCCCCTCTTGTCTCTGGGACTGTTGTGTTGGGGGCTGTGATTTCCTGGTTTGCTCCTCTCTCCCTGCGCTTCCTCCTTGCCTCTGCTGCCCTGGCTCTCTTCTCCTTCATCCTGTCCCTCTGCAGGAATACTTTTTTGTATCCCTCCACATGCTGCAGACGACTCTTCCTTTCGAGAATATCCTCCTTCGTGGTTTCGTTTGTAAACACCACCTTTACAAGTCGGTTTCTGTCCTTGTTGTACCAGCCCAACCTGAAAACCTTCTCAATGTTATGTACAGCCCCTTCCATCTGTAACCCCTTCAGTAGCCCATGTACTGCCTCTCTATCCTTGCTATTCCATTCTTGCCTGTTGGATCCTTCCTGTTCTTTGATGCCTACAACTACCACTGATCTTTTTCTTTCCAGCAGTTGAGTGGTGCACCTTGCTGCTTCCTGTGACGTAGCTGCCTGCATCGCTACCTCCCTCACTGTGTCCATTGCTTCTGAGCTCTTTTTCAGTTGTTCTGTAAATGTTTCAGGTACAGAGGCATTTTCTTCCAATGTAACATTCCCACCTTCCCTTTGGATGATAATCTGATGCTCGGACTCTATTTTTCTCTGTGAGATATTTGATCTCCTCCCTTGCTGATGCCAGCTCACTTTGCAGATTGTTAATTGTAATCCTCATTTCATTCATCTCCCTCCTGAATTCCTCCAGAACTTGGGTTAGCATTTCTTTCGTTTGGTCACCCTGGCTGCTTCCCGTGACCCTGTTGCGGCCTCCTGCCATTTTGCCCCTTGTCAAGAGAGAGAGCAAGAGAGAGCAAGGGAGAGAGAGAGAGCAAAAGAGAAAGAGAGCAAGAGAGAGAGAGCAAAAGAGAGCAAGAGAGAGCGAACAAGAAAGAGAGAACAAGAGAGAGACAGCAAGAGAGAGAGAACAAGAGAGAGAGAGAGAGAGAGAGAGAGAGAGAGAGAGAGAGAGAGAGAGAGAGAGAGAGAGAGAGAGAGAGAGAGAGAGAGAGAGAGAGAGAAGAGAAAGAGAGAACGTGTGTGCGCGTAGGATGGGGGTTAAGAGGAGGTGAGGTGTTCAGCTTACGGCAGGTAAGAAAGGGGGTAAGAGAAGGGGCAAGAAAGGTGGTGGATTATGAGAGTTTTATCCCCTTTCAACGAAAGGTGTTAACCCCTTGTAGCCTGTGTGTGTGCATGTGTGTGTGCGTGCATACGTACGTGGGCTTGAGTGCGTGCGTGCGTGCGCGTGCGTGTGTGCGTGTGTTACGAGTTCCCGTAAGTGGTAACTTTACCCAGAATGAGCCACTCTGAGATTTTAAACATATATGCTATCCTGAACAAGAATTTGATAATATTTTACCTCACACTGTACACCTGATTAATTGACCAGAGAGGGGTACATACCAGTTTGCTTCCTGCTCACACAACTAGATGAGTAATGATGATGTATGGTTGACGATGGTGCTCCGTCGTCGCCTTCCACTTGGTGATTCTCTAAGTGCTAGTAGATTGATGATGGCGGTTGTTCTCTATCTACACAAATCTCTAGAGTCACAGTCACCACCCAACAAACACAAACAGCAGTTCCACGGCGGGTCGTCCCACCTGGCCGTCAGGTCAGGCCGCTCTACGCGGTCCTCCACACTATATGCACCAGTGATGCCACTAGCTACTGATGCCACTGAGTGTGTGTGTGTGTGTGTGTGTGTGTGTGTGTGTGTGTGTGTGTGTGTGTGTGTGTGTGTGTGTGTGTGTGTGTGTGTGTGTGTGTGTGTGTGTGTGTGTGTGTGTGTGTGTGTGTGTGTGTGTGTGTGTGTGTGTGTGTGTGCGCGTTTATTATTTGTGTTTGTAGAATCGGGCTATTAGCACTTGGACCCCGCCTTTCTAACCAATCTATTTTTCCCTCTTCTATGTATATTACAAATATTTTTAACATAATCACTCACACACACACATTCCCAGGAAGCAACCCGTAACAACCCGTCTAACATCCAGGAATTTATTTACTGGGGGAACAGATGCTTCAGGGTAAAAGAAACTCTGCTCATTTGTTTCCGCCTAAGCTGGGAATCGTATTTGGGCCCTTAAGAATACGACATTCGAGTGCTCTCCACTCAGCCGTGAGGCCCCAAGGTGCCTCGCGCGCTCGCGTGTGTGTCTGTACTTTCCTAGTTGTGCTTGCGGCTGTTGAGTTTAGGCTCTTTGGTCCCACCCCTCAACTGTCAGCTAATGTAGCGATTTCTGAGCCTACTGGTCTCTATCATATTTACATTTGAAACTGTGTATGGAATCTGCCTCCACCACATCACTTCCTAATGCATTCCATTTGTTAACTACTCTGACACTAAAAAAATCTAATATCTCTATGGCTCATCTGGGTACTCACTTTCGACTTGTGTCCCCTTGTGTTTGACCCCCCCCCCCCTCCAGGTTAAATAAATTGTCTTTATCTAGCCTATCAATTTATCTAGGAATCTTGTATATGGTGATCATGTTTCACCTAAACCTTCTTTCGTTCAGCAACATGAGGTTTATTTCCCGTAGTTTCTCTTCGTTGCTCATGCTCCTCAGCTCGGGTACTAGTCTGATGGCATGTCTCGTCCTTCTCCAATATAGTCTTGAGACACAGACTCATGCGAGAGCTGCATGCTCAATGATTGGTGTGACATATGTGGTATACAAAGTTCTGAATGATTCCTTACACAAGTTTCTAAAGACCGTTCTTATGTTGGCCACCCCTGGTATATGCCACTAATGTGATCCTCTTGATGTGGGCTTCAGCGAGACAGGTCTGGCGTGATATCAATCCCCGTGTATTTCTTACTCTCAGATTTATGAAGAATTTCATATCCCAAATGGTACCTTGCATCTGGCCTCCTGCTCTTTACATCTATTTTCATTACTTTACATTTGCTCGGGTTAAACTCTGAGAGCCATTTATTTGACCATTCTTTCAGTTTGTCCAGGTCATATTGAAGTCTCATGCTGTCATCTGTCTTTATCTTTCTCACAATTTTGGCATCGTCAGCAAACATCGAGAGGAATGAGTCAATACCCTCTGGAAGATCATATACATATATCAGAAACAGGATAGGTCCGAGTACAGAGCCCTGTGAGACCCCATTGGCGTCCTCACGCCAATTTGAGGTCTCACCCCACACAGTAACTCTCTACTTCCTATTGCTTAGATACTCCCTTCTCCATTGGATCACCTTACCAGTGCTCCAGTGGATAAAATGGAGCTTAGAATGTGAAATGACTTCAATCTTTTCCAGCCTTTCCTCTCCTCTCTTAACAATCTGGCTTCTTCGGTAAATTTCAATGTGGATTGGGGAATCTAATTCACTCCTTCCTTTCCTTGACGTTCAAGTTCACAGCTGTGTCCGGTTTCTCTTTCCCTGTCTACCGCAAACCCATGCATAATGGTATGTACATTCACTTCTGTTCCTACCATCCTCCTTCTCTTAAGAAAAGTGTTCTCGTCTGTCTCTTCCTCCACGCTTGCCTTGGTTACCATTTACATTTTATCAACTGTCCCTATTTTTCAAACTAAACGAAATTTCTTTCACACTAAACCTGCATCCAGCCTCTTTAGCACTGTGCTCTGCCTTCCCCTCATATCTGAACTCAAAACTCTTACTAATACCTTTCGTCCTCTTGACATTAGTCGTCTTTCGACAAACTATCACACTTCGAAGTAATTTGGTTCACACTTCTTCTCCTGCTTCTAATGCTGCTGGTGTAAACTCTATTTCATCTTCCTCTTATCCACTCCAATACTTTGGGGAAACTGGCCGTTCACTTATTGACAGATTTACGGAACACAAAAGATGTGTTAAGTCTGCAGACACAAACATTGCTCTCATCTGTCATGTTATGGATTCTAATCATCCTATTGACTGGTCTTCTTCAAAAATAATCTTTCCTGCCTATATTCTTTACAGATGCCTTGTTGAATCGGCTCTGATACACAACCTACCAAACATGAACCTTATTCCTGGCTTTGTTGCTGTTGACTCTTCCCTTTCACAGTATATACTCAAATGCTCTAACCTTCATAACAAACGTGACCTGACATAGACCCACTCACATTTTCCGTTTATCTTATCCTCCTCGTACTCTTACCTATCCCATCCTTCCTTCGTCCTATTATTACACTCATCCAATTCGTACCTTTCATCCTATTCTCACCTTTCATTTTGTGAGAGTATGGTCTCTCAAAATCCTCTCACAACTGACTTGAATGGCTCATCGCAGTGCACAATGCACCGATCTCGTGCACAGGGCCCTACCTCTGTTAACCCTGGATGAAAACTATCATATTGGGTGTCATTAGAAGGCCCACATAACCAGGAATACGTATAAGATACGGAAGCCGCCATATGCCCAAGGGGAAATTAGATAAAGAGGAATTAAATATGCTTGCGATACAGTCAGGGAGTCAGGAAGTACATAGCTTGAGGGGCAAGGCGTTAGAGAGAGGCGCCTGCGAGGCGAGAGATATGCTCTAACCTCTGGGGTCAGTCTCAATAACAACAGTGACGTAGTCGTGACGTGTTCATGATGTCACCTCTTCTACTGATCATGTAACAATCAGTATCATTGGTTCCGGCACCTTCGCTACAATGCCATTGGTCACTTGGAAGATCTTGTGTTTTGAGCCACGTGGAAATTTGCAAACTTTTGCATGAGCAATCTCGCGACGAAATCCGTACATGGTGGTTGTGTCCATCTGTCTATTGGGTAATAGATAGAACATCGTCCATTCCTCACCGTCAAGTTAAATTCTGCATTCTGCTCGATACACCAGTGCACGCCCGGAATCGCGATCGTGACTATATTGCTTAGAAACCTTCTAAAAGTGAAAAGTCTGTGAATCACCAGAGCGAAACAGACTGGTATCAGGTAACTCCTGGTGACAAATTGAGATCGTTTCTGGGTGACCTAGAGTGAACTAAGGAAGTGCTGCAACCTAAGTAATCTGTGTGACTTTTCCACGGTGTAGCTGCATGGTACCATAATAATTACCCGCCGCCACCGCCCTCGGTCTGCAGCGTGTAGCAGCCTCAAGACACCACTAGCCCTGCCTCACTGTACTACATGACGTCACCGCTCGTCACCACCTTACTCAACGCCAGTACCATCAAGAGGTGTGTGTCTCTGTAGATATACAGCACGCCCTCCTGCAAGTACCCTCCGTGTCAAGTACGGTCTGTTGGGAAAGCCTACCATCAGTGGTCTCTCGTCGTAATGAGCGTAACCAGCTGTCAGGCTTCCTACGAGTTCTTTAATAATTGAGCACGAGTGAGTGAATGTGAGAGGTAGCCTACCTGTAAGTACAAGATCTTGTACTTACTTACCTGTCTGTGTGTTGATCTGAGGGTCAACCACAGTTCTCACCTTCTGCATACCTGACACAAGTACAGGTGGAATGAGACACCTGACGGTGTATGAATGTTTATCTGTGTGGTACCACAGCACTACACTTATCTGTGACTGTGAGTTTTACATACACCTCACATTTATTAATTGTGAGACAATTATTGTGCATAATTATTGCCTTTCCCATTGACAGTGCCATTGTTGATTTGTTGTGCATCACAATTACCCGAGAATCCTGTTGGAACTCCTGAGACCCTTTGCACACCTGCAGTTAGGTTTGTCGTGTTAATGATTGGCTGTCAATCTTGTTAAGTTAAGTGTTTCTCACGAGTGGAGCAGAATTGATTAGTCAGACGTCAAGAGTCTCGCTATTGCAACCATAGCCTTTCTGACGCTAATCTAAAGTAAACAAGCACCCTTTGTATTAGTGGTTAAGCTTGTAAATAAACTACCATTAAGCATTATGCGGTGTTTGCGTTGAACCACTTCTGAATACTGCCAACTATTACTTAAGCCTTCAGCCCCTAGTGTTTTCAGTACCAAGTTGCCTTTTATTCAATAATCTATTTTCAGAGTTTCTTTCACCCTATGCCCCTCTTACCTAGCAGTAAAATAGATACCTGGTTGTTAGTCAGCTGTCACGGGCTGCTTCCTGGGGGTGGAGGCCTGGTCGAGGACCGGTCCGCAGGGACACTAAAGCCCCGAAAACATCTGAAGATAACCTCCCTTAAAGTGTTTCAAGTATTGAGGAGATTCCAACGACCAACGTGGACCAGGACCAGGTGAGGATAGTCCGAGAAGAGACCATCAAGGACTCTTATTTGACCATGCTCCTAGGCCCTGTAGGCTTGCTCTCGTATTTTCTCTGCTGGATTCTGACAGCTTCGTGAAGCGTCTGCCACATGTACATTGGTGATGTACACATTGCAGTCGGGAAGGCAAAGTAGAAAACCCCACACTTTGCTCGTATATTCTTCTATGAACTACTTTCTTCTCCCCTTACCTGTTCCTTCACACCTCTTTTATCTGCACAGCTGCCGGCAAGCCAACACAGCTGCCCAACACAACTGCCGGCAAACCACTTTACAGTTAAGGTTCTCCAGACAATCCGAGCCATTGCTAGAGAATATGACATACAAAGTGAAAGTGCGACTCCTCGGAGTCTACAAGCACTCTGAGCGCAAAATTACAGCAGCCATTGACAAGGCAACATCAGTGGGACCAGTTGACGTCCATGTGCATGGTAACGAGGCCACGGTAATCGTGCCAACAAAAGAGGACCTACAAAAGATCCTGCATCCGGAACGCCGGGTCCCACTACTGGAGGCGAACCTCTCACCAATTCCTCCTAGACAAATCACTGCCGGGAAAACAATATTTGTGAATAGGCTGACCCACTGGTTACTGGGTGAGGTACCCGACACCATAGTGCGGCCAGTGAACGAAGAAAATCCTACTCTGAATGCGACGACAGCTCTACTCTTCAAAACTAACGACGCCACTCGACCCACGATAAAGATGCCTTTCGAAACAGCAGAATTGGCCCAGTCTCACTGCCTCCTCTACCACTCCGGAGACTTCCACCAGTACGACCACGAGGTCGATCTCAAAACAGACTCCATAACCATCCATGGCCCGGGAGGCACAAACAGAGGTATTTCCGTCTCAAGCTCCCAACACTCCCACCATCACCATCTCTGCAGACGCGCTATCTTCAAATACTAACAGCACCACCAACGCTCCTGAAATAGCTTCTACCACTAATCAACCACACGTGACCCTATCTCAGACTGCAAGACCAAAGATAAAACTATTAACTTCGGAGGATACGGAATCCTCAGGTGAGGGAAATCTTAATAGGAGCTTCACCGCCGCACCACAAATACGACACCTACTCGGTACAAGACCTCCTCATGGAGGCCACCTCACCAAACTCCGACCACAGCACGGCCATATCAACTCGCAGCAAGGCTCGGCCAAAGAAAAAAACGGAAGATCTAGAAGTATACACTAACCCACCAGCTCCATAACTGGTACAGCCAGCCCCTTCCCCAAA
>NC_091203.1:5888549-6120515 GCF_040958095.1 Procambarus clarkii | reverse complement strand
ATCAACTGCCTCAACTATGCTGGAATAAAAAGATAGCAAATTTGTTAAACATGAACGGCCATTTGTAAAACCATGTTGCGACTCATTTATTAATTTGTGTTTTTCCAGACTGTTCTAAATTTCATTACCTGTTCTTTCACTGTCGTTTTCCTCCTGATGTGACTGTGGAGTAGCTTTAGATCGGTCTTGGCTTTGCTTGCTATATCATTTTCATATTTTTTCTCTGCTTCCCTTCTCACACTAACATACTCATTCCCGGTTCTCTGGTATATCTCTCTGCTTTCTTGTGTTCTGTTATTTCGGAAGCTCCTCCACGCCCTATTGTTCAGTTCCTTTGCTTCCTTACATGCCCTTAAACCATGGATTCTTCTTTTGATTCTCGGATTTTTCCTTTTGGGCCGGGATAAACCTATATACGGCCTTCTGACACTTTTGGGTGACATAGTCCATCATGTCTTGTACAGACTTAGCTCTGAGGTCAGTGTCCCATGGTATGTCCCTTAGGAAACTTCCCATCCCCTCATAATTGCCATTTCGGTATGCCAGCCTTTTGTTTTCTAGTTCTTTTTTGGGGGAGATAAGTCAAAACTCTACCAAGTACTCAAAGATCAATACTCTGTGATAACTCATTCCCCAAGGTGTGTGTGTGTGTGTGTGTGTGTGCGTGTGTGTGTGTGTGTGTGTGTGTGTGTGTGTGTGTGTGTGTGTGTGTTGTGTGTGTGTGTGTGTGTGTGTGTGTGTGTGTGTGTGTGTACTCATCTATTTGTACTCACCTATTTGTGCTTGCAGGATCGAGCATTGGCTCTTGGGTCCCGCCTTTCCAGCCATCGGTTGTTTACAGCAATGACTCCTGTCCCATTTCCCTATCATACCTAATTTTAAAAGTATGAATAGAGTTTCAGCTTCCACAACCTGTTCCCAAAGTGCATCCTATTTTTCCACTACTCTCACGCTAAAAGAAAACTTCCTAACGTCTCTGTGACTCATTTGAGTTTCCAGTTTCCACCCATGTCCCCTCGTTCTGTTATTATTACGTGTGAACATTTCCTCTATTTCCACTTTGTCAATTCCCCTGAGTATTTTATATGTTCCTATCATATCTCCTCTCTCCCTTCTTTTCTCTAGTGTCGTAAGGTTCAGTTCCCTCAGACGCTCTTCATATCCCATCCCTCGTAACTCTGGGACAAGCCTCGTCGCAAACCTCTGAACCTTCTCCAGTTTCCTTATGTGTTTCTTCAGGTGGGGGCTCCTTGATGGCGCGGCATACTCTAAGACTGGTCTCACGTAGGCAGTGTAAAGCGCCCTAAAAGCCTCCTCACTCAGGTTTCTGAATGAAGTTCCAATTTTCGCCAGTGTACGCTGCTGTCGTTGTCCTATTTATATGTGCCTCAGGACTTAGATTAGGAGTCACATCCACTCCTAGGTCTCTTTCTCGAATCGTTACAGGTAGGCAGTTCCCCCTTCACTGTGTACTGTCCCTTTGATCATCTAACACCTGATCCCATTTCCATAACTTTACATTTACTGGTGTTGAACTCCAGTAGCCATTTCTCTGACCATCTCTGCAACCTGTTCAAGTCCTCTTGGAGGATCCTACAATCCTCATCTGTCACAACTCTTCTCATTAATTTTGCGTCATCCGTAAACATTGACATGTATGATTCCACTCCTGTAACATATCATTTACGTAAATTAGAAAGAGGATTGGTCCCAGCACCGATCTTTGAGGTACTCCACTCGTTACTGTTCACCAGTCCGACTTCTCGCCCCTTACCATTACCCTCTGGCTCCTTCCTGTTTGGTAGTTCCTCACCCATGCTAGGGCCTTTCGGCTTACTCCTGCCTGCCTCTCAAGTTTGTATAGCAGTCTCATGTGCGGTTCTGTATCAAAGGCCTTTTGGCTGTCAAGAAATATGCAGTCTGCCCAGCCTTCTCTGTCCTGCCTTATCCTTGTTACTTTGTCATAGAATTCCTAAATTTTTGTTAGGCATGATTTCCCTGTCCAGAACCCATGTCGGTGCTTGTTTACAAACCCAATGCTCTCCAGGTGCTCAACAAGTCTTAGCCTAATTATTCTTTCAAGTATTTTGCAGGAGATGCTTGTCAATGATACGGGTCTGTAGTTAAGTGCCTCCTCCCTGTCTCCTTTCTTGAAAATCGGTACGACATTTGCCCTCTTCCAGCAATTGGGCAATTCTCCCGACATAAGTGACTCATTAAAGATCCTTGCCAGAGGCACGCTGAGAGCCTGCGCTGCCTCTTTTAGTATCCACGGTGATACTTTGTTTGGTCCAACCGCTTTAGTTGCATCCAGTTTTGTCAACTGTTTCATTACCTCCTCTGCTGTCACCTCTATATCTGATAGTCTTTCATCTAGGGTAATCTCTTCTAACAATGGGAGCCACTCAGGCTCGGTTGTGAACACTCCATGGAAACTTGCATTCAGTGCAAACTTGTGAGTGTGTATACTCACCTAGTTGTACTCACCTAGTTGTGCTTGCGGGGGTTGAGCTCTGGCTCTTTGGTCCCGCCTCTCAACCGTCAATCAACAGGTGTAGAGGTTCCTGAGCCTATTGGGCTCTATCATATCTACACTTGAAACTGTGTATGGTGTCAGCCTCCACCACATTACTTCCTAATGCATTCCATTTCTCAACCACTCTGACACTAAAAAAGTTCTTTCTAATATCTCTGTGGGTCATTTGGGCACTCAGTTTCCACCTGTGTCCCCAAGTGCGTGTGCCCCTTGTGTTAAATAGCCTGTCTTTATCAACCCTGTCGATTCCCTTGAAAATCTTGAATGTGGTGATCATTTCCCCCCTAACTCTTCTGTCTTCCAGCGAGAAGCGTGTGTGTGTGTGTGTGTGTGTGTGTGTGTGTGTGTGTGTGTGTGTGTGTGTGTATGTGTGTGTGTGTGTGAGTGTGTACTCACCTATTTGTACTTACCTATTTGTGTCTGCAGGATCGAGTATTGGCTCCTTGATCCCGCCTCTCTTCCCGTAAGTTGTTTAAAACAATGACTCGTTTCCTTGTTCTCTATCATACCTAGTTTTAAAGATATGAATAGTGTTTGTTTCAACAATCTGCTCCTTTCGTTCATTCGATTTCCCCACAACTCTAACGCAAAATGAAAACTTTCTACCATCTCTATGACTCATTTGTGTTTACCTTGTGGTCAGCCTCCTGTTTCCTTCGCCTAATTTCATTACTTTACAGTTTCCTGAATTGAACTTTAGTAGCAATTTTCTAGCCCATTTCTCCAGTTTGTCCAGGGCGTCCTGCAGTCTCTGTCTATCCTCATCTAACTTGATTATTCTCATAATTTTTCCATCATCAGCAAACGTTGAGAGGATTGAGTCTATACACACACACACACAGCGATGTGTGTGTGTGTGTGTGTGAACTCACCTATATGTGCCTGGAGGATCGAGCATTGACTCTTAGATCCCGACTTTCTAGGCACTGGTTGTTTATAACAATGACTCCTGTCCTATTTGTCTGTCATATCTACTTTCAAATCTATGAGTAGAGTTCACTTGCTCAACCTGCCCTTAAGTCCATTAATTTTTCCACTATTCTCACACTAAAAGAAAACTTCCTAACATCTCTGAGACTCATCTGAGTTTCCAGCTTCCACCCACGTTACCTCGTTCTGTTAGTATTCAGTGTGCACATTTCGTCTATTTCCACTTCCAATCCCCCTGAGTATTTTATATGTTCCTGTCATATCCCCCATTCACCTCTTTTTATTCTAGTGTCGTCAGGCTCAGTTCCTTCAGGCGCTCTTCATACCCCACCCCTCATAACGCTGGGACGAGTTTTGTTGCAAACTTCTGAACATTTTCCAGTTTCCTTATGTGTTTCTTCAGGTGGGGACGCCATGATAGGGCGGCATACTCCAAGACTGGCCTCACACAGGCAATGTAAAGCGCCCTAAATGTCTCCTTACTTAGGTTTCTGAATGATGTTCTAACTTTTGCCAGTGTATAGAACGCTGCTGTTGACATCCTATTTCATTTGCCTCAGGAGTTACATTAGGTGTTACGTCCATGCTCCGGTCTCTTTCTCGAGTCGTCACAGGTAGGCAGTTCCCCTTCATTGTATAATGTTCCTTTGGTTTCCTGTCACCTAATCCCATTACCATAACTTTACATTTGCTCGTGTTGAATTCCAGTAGCCATTTTTCTGACCATCTCTCAAACTGTTCAAGTCCTCTTGGAGGATCCTACAATCCTCATCTGTCACAGCTCTTCTCGTCACCTTTTCGTCATCTGCCTACAACGACATGTAGGATTCTACTCGTGTTAACATGTCATTAACGTATATTAGAAATAGAATAGGTCCCAGCACCGATCCTTGAGGTATTCCACTCGTTACTGTTCCCCAGACCAACTAGTCGCCCTTTACCGTAGCTATCTGGTTCCTTCCTGTTAGGTAGTTCTTTATCCTTACTAGGGCCTTTTCGCTTACTCCCGTCTACCTCTCAAGTTTGAATTGCAGTCTCATGTGCGGTACTGTATCAGAGGCCTTTTGACAGTCCAGAAATATGTAGTCTGCCCAATCTTCACTGTCCTGCCTTATCCTTGTTATTTTATCATAGAATTAATTCCAAAAGGTGTGTTAGGCAAGATTTTCCTTTCCAGAACCCATGTTCATGTTTGTTTATAAACCTTATTTTCTCCAGGTGCTCAACAAGTCTTAGCCTAATTATTCTTTCAAGTATTTTGCAGGGGATGCTTGTCAGTGATACGGGTCTGTAGTTAAGTGCCTCCTCCCTATCTCCTTTCTTGAAAATCGGTACGACATTTGCCCTCTTCCAGCAATTGGGCAATTCTCCCGACATAAGTGATTCATTAAAGATCCTTGCCAGAGGCACGTTGAGGGTCTGTGCTGCCTCTTTTAGTATCCACGGTGATACTTTGTCTGGTCCAACTGCTTTAGTTGCCTCCAGTGTTGTCAACTGTTTCATTACCTCCTCTGCTGTCACCTTTATATCTGATAGTCTTTCATCTAGTGTAATCTCTTCTAACATTGCGAGCTGCTCAGGCTCGGTTGTGAACACTCCATGGAAACTGGCATTCAGTGCCTCACAGATGTCGTTGTCCTTTTCCGTATTCCCCCCTCTGTTTTCTTTAGTCTTGTCACTTGGTCGTTCCCCGACATTTTTCTTCTAATATGGCAATTTAGTAATTTAGGCTGCTTTTTCGCTTTGATCGCAAAATCGTTCTCATAATTTCTTTCCGATACTCTTTTTATGATAAGGTAATCGTTTTTACCTCTGTTGCATCTGATCTTGTTGTCCTTTGTCCTTTGTCTTCTGTACTTCCTCCACTCCCTACTGCTTCTCATTTTTTCTTCCTGACACTATCTATAAAACCATGCGTTATTATATTCCCTCTTACTTTTTTCCTTTACTGATGGTATAAATCTCTCCTCGGCCTCCTGGCATTTCCGTATGGACTAGGTTCATTATATCTTGGACAGTTTTTCCTCTAATTTTGTCCTTCCATTGCACTTCTCCCAGAGTGTCCCTTATCCTCCTATAGTCCCCTTTCCTGTAGTCAGCTCTCCTTTTCCAAACCTCTTGTACCTTGGGCCACAAGTGTGAGTTCCATCATGTAGTCAAAGACTAGGACACAATGGTCACCGGCCCCTAGAGGTATTTCATGTTCCAAATTCTCGACGTCTTCTACATTCTGGGTGAAAATTAGGTGTGTGTGTGTGTGTGTGTGTGTGTGTGGTGTGTGTGTGTGTGTGAGTACTCACCTATTGGTGCTTGCGGGGGTTGAGCTTTGGCTCTTTGGTCCCGCCTCTCAACTGTCAATCACTGGTGTACAGGTTCCAGAGCCTACCGGGCTCTATCATATCTACATTTGAAACTGTGTATGGAGTCAGCCTCCACCACATCACTGCCTAATGCATTCCATCCGTAAACTACTCTGACACTGGAAAAGTTCCTTCTAATGTCCCTTTGGCTCATGTGAGTACTCAGTTTCCACCTGTGTCCCTTTGTTAGCGTACCACCAGTGTTGAATAGTTTATCCTTGTTTACCCGGTCGATTACCTTGAGGATTTTGTAGGTTGTGATCATGTCTCTCCTAACTCTTCTGTCCTCCAGGTCGTAAGGTGCATTTCGTGCAGCCTTTCCTCGTAACTCTTGCCTCTTAGTTCTGGGACTATCTAGTGGCATACCTTTGGACTTTTTCCAGCTTCGTCTTGTGCTTGACAAGGTACGGGTTCCATGCTGGGGCCGCATACTCCAGGATTGGTCTTACATATGTGGTGTACAAGATTCTGAATAATTCCTTACACAGGTTCCTGAACGCTGTTCTGATGTTAGCCAGCCTGGCATATGCCGCAGACGTTATTCTTTTTGTGTGGGCTTCAGGAGACAGGTTTGGTGTGATATCAACTCCTAGATCTTTCTCTCAGTCTGTTTCATTAAGTACTTCATCTCCTATTCTGTATCCTGTGTCTGGCCTCCTGTTTCCACTGCCTAGTTTCATTACTTTGCATTTACTCGGGTTGAACTTCAACAGCCACTTGTTGGACCATTCACTCAGTCTGTCCAGGTCATCTTGTAGCCTCCTACTATCATCCTCTGTTTCAATCCTCCTCATAATTTTTGCATCGTCGGCAAACATTGAGAGGAACGAATCTATACCCTCTGGGAGATCATTTACATATACCAGAAAGAGTATAGGTCCAAGGACTGACCCCTGCGGGACTCCACTTGTGACGTCTCGCCAATCTGAGACCTCACCCCTCACACAGACTCGTTGTCTCCTGTTGCTTAGGTACTCCTCTATCCACCGGAGTACCTTCCCTTTCACTACAGCCTGCATCTCCAACTTTCGCACTAGCCTCTTGTGTGGCACTGTGTCAAAGGCTTTCTGACAATCCAAAAATATGCAGTCTGCCCACCCTTCTCTTTCTTGCCTTATTTTTGTTGCCTGGTCGTAGAATTCAAGTAACCCTGTGAGGCAGGATCTGCCATCCCTGAACCCATGTTGATGCTGTGTTACAAAGTTCCTTCGCTCCAGATGCTCCACTAGTTTTTTTTCGCACAATCTTCTCCATCAGCTTGCATGGTATGCAGGTTAGGGACACTGGCCTGTAGTTAAGTGCCTCCTGTCTATCCCCTTTCTTGTATATCGGGACTATGTTAGCTGCTTTCCAAATATCTGGCAGTTCCCCTGTTGCCAGTGATTTGTTATACACTATGGAGAGTGGTAGGCACAGTTCTCTTGCTCCTTCCTTTAGAACCCAAGGGGAGATTCCATCTGTGCCTATAGCCTTTGTCACATCCAACTCTAGTAAACACTTCCTTACTTCCCCACTGGTAATCTCAAACTCTTCCAGTGGTTCCTGGTTAGCTATTCCCTCACTTACCTCTGGAATTTCTCCTTGCTCTAAGGTGAAGACCTCCTGGAATTTCTTATTCAATTCCTCACACACTTCCTTGTCATTTGTAGTGAATCCTTCCGCCCCTATACTTAATTTCATAACCTGTTCCTTTACTGTTGTTTTTCTCCTAATGTGGCTATGCAACAATTTAGGCTGAGTCTTTGCCTTGCTTGCGATGTCATTTTCGTATTGTCCTTCTGCCTCTCTTCTCATCCTGACATATTCATTCCTGGCATTCTGGTATCTTTCTCTGCTCTCCAGAGTCCTGTTATTCCTATAGTTTCTTCATGCCCTTTTACTTTGCTGCTTAGCTAGCCTATATCTCTGATTAAACCATGGGTTTCTCATTTTCATTTCTCTGTTTTCCTTTTGGACTGGGACAAACTTGTTTGCTGCGTCCTTGCACTTCTGCGTGATGTAATCCATCATATCTTGGGCCGTCTTTCCCCTGAGCTCTGTTTCCCATGCTATATCTGTTAGGAATTCATAGTTTCCCTTTCGGTATGCTAACCTTTTGGTTTCGGTATCCCTCCTCGAGTTCAATAACCCTTCTTCAATCAAGTACTCAAACACCAATACACTGTGGTCGCTCATTCCTACTGGGTCCTCAAAACCGATTTCTCTTATGTCGGAGTCGTTCAGAGTGAAGACTAGGTCGAGTCTCGCTGGTTCGTCATTGCCTCTCATCCTTGTGGGTTCTCCGACATGCTGGATTAAAAAGTTGCTTGTCACCACCTCCAATAGTTTGGCTCTCCACGTATCCTCGCCTCCATGCGGTTCCTTGTTCTCCCAGTCAATCTTTCCGTGATTGAAGTCGCCTATGATGAGCAGGTGGGATCTATTTCTACAGGCAGCAGAGGCTGCCCTCTCAATTATAGTGTTAACTGCCATGTTGTTGTTTTCATACTCTTGATTGGGTCTTCTGTCATTTGGTGGAGGGTTGTATATTACTGCTACTACTATTCTTGGTCCTCCCATTGTTATGGTGCCTGCTATGTAGTCTCTGAACTCCTCATAGCCCGGGATGGCCATCTCCCTAAAACTCCATTCCTTTCTCATGAGTAGGGCCACTCCGCTTCTTCCCCTAACTTCCCTCTCTTTCCTTATTACTGTGTACTCCTGGGGAAACACGGCATTCGTTATGATTCCAGAGAGTTTTGTTTCAGTGAGTCCGATTACATCCGTTTTAACTTCTTGTGCTCTTTCCCTTAGTTCACTTGTCTTGCTTGTGATCCCATCTATGTTCGAGTACATCACCCTGAAACTGACTCTCTTCTGCTTCTTCTCTGGGGGGGACCTTTGGGATCTGGGGTGAGTGGGATCTGGGGGGACCTGGCACGGGGAGATTGGTGGAGGAGGGAGGGCTTGGGATGGTGGGGGAGAGGGGGAGGGAACAGGGGTGGGTAAGAGGGGGAGGGCACAGGGGGTGGGTAAGAGGGGGAGGATACAGGGGGTGGGTAAGAGGGGGATGGTACAGGGGGTGGGTAAGAGGGGGAGGGTTGGTGGGGGTGAGAGAGGGAGGGTTGGGGAAGCATGGGGGGAGGAGAGGCTTTGGGGGATAGGGGATATGGGAGGGGGAGAAAAGGGTGGAGGGCTTGGGGGGCGTGGGGGAAAAGGGAGGGCTGAGGTGGGTGAGGAAGAGGGGAGGGTTTAGGGGAGTGGGGGAGAGGGGAAGACTTAGGTGGGGTGGGGGAGATTGGGGGGCTTAGGGGGGAGGGGGGGAAGGGAGGGCTTGGGGGTGGGAGAGACGGGAAGGCATGTGGGAGAAGGGAGGGCTTGGGGGATGGGGGAGAAGGGACGTCCTGGGGAGAGGGGTGAGTGGGAGAAGGGGGGTGAGTGGGAGGAAGGGGGTGGGTGGGGGGAGGGTGCCCTAGGTGGGTACTTAGTGGGGGGCTGACAGGGGATGGGGCAGGTTGGGTGTCTGTTGGGTAGAATGTGGGGGGTGGTGCCCCAATCCCAGTGGCTGTTGCACTGTTTGAGGAGGGTTCTCCACTTCCCTCTGGGATTGTAGGGTTCTGGGTTGTGGTACTCTGATTTCTTTCTCTCTCCCTGCGCTCCTTCCTCGCGTCTGCTGTCCGTATTCTCTCTTCCCTCTACAGGAATACTTTTTTGAACTTCTCTACACCTGCTAGACAGCACTTCCTTGCTAACAGTTCCTCTTTCGTGATTTCGCTCATGAATACCACCTTTATCATTCGGTCCCTGTCCTTTTTGTACTTTCCAAGCCTGAAAACCTGTGTGTGTGTGTGTATTCACCTAGTTGTACTCATCTAGTTGTGCTTGCGGGGGTTGAGCTCTGGCTCTTTGGTCCCGCCTCTCAACCTCAATCAACAGATGTACAGGTTCCTGAGCCTATTGGGCTCTATCATATCTACATTTAAAACTGTGTATGGAGTCAGCCTCCACCACATCACTTCCTAATGCATTCCATTTGTCAACCACTCTGACACTAAAAAAGTTCTTTCTATTATCTCAGTGGCTCATTTGGGCACTCAGTTTCCGCCTGTGTCCCCTAGTGCGTGTGCCCCTTGTGTTAAACAGCCTGCCTTTATCAACCCTGTCGATTCCCTTGAGAATCTTGAATGTGGTGATCATGTCCCCCCTAACTCTTCTGTCTTCCAACGAAGTGAGGTTTAATTCCCGTAGTCTCTCCTCGTAGCTCATACCTCTCAGCTCGGGAACTAGTCTGGTGGCAAACCTTTGAACCTTTTCCAGTTTAGTCTTATGCTTGACTAGATATGGACTCCATGCTGGAGCCGCATACTCCAGGATTAATCTGACATATGTGGTATATAATGTTCTGAAAGATTCCTTACACAAGTTTCTAAAGGCCGTTCTTATGTTAGCCAACCTGGCATATGCTGCTGATGTTATCCTCTTGATATGAGCTTCAGGGGACAGGTCTAGCATGATATCAACCCCAGGTCTTTCTCTCTCTCTTACTTTGAAGTATTTCATCTCCCAAATGGTACCTTGTATCTGGTCTCCTGCTTCCTACCCTATCTTCATTACATTACATTTGCTTGGGTTAAACTCTAACAGCCATTTGTTCGACCATTCCTGCAGCTTGTCCAGGTCTTTGTGAAGCCTCAAGCTGTCCTCCTCTGTCTTAATCCTTCTCATAATTTTGGCGTCGTCAGCAAACATTGAGAGGAATGAGTCTATACCCTCTGGTAGATCATTTACGTATATCAAAAACAGGATAGGTCCAAGTACAGAGCCCTGTGGGACTCCACTGGTGACTTCACGCCAGTCTGAGGTCTCACCCCTCACTGTAACTCTCTGCTTCCTATTGCTTAGGTACTCCCTTATCCACTGGAGCGCCCTTCCAGTTACTCCTGCCTGTTTCTCCAGCTTATGCATCAACCTTTTATGGGGTACTGTGTCAAAGGCTTTCCGACAGTCCAAAAAAATGCAGTCTGCCCATCCTTCTTTTTCTTGCTTAATCTTTGTCACCTGATCGTAGAATTCTATCAAGCCTGTAGGGCAAGATTTACCCTCCCTGAACCCATGTTGATGGGTTGTCACGAAGTCTCTTTTCTCCAGATGTGTTACTAGATTTTTTCTCACAATCTTCTCCATCACCTTGCATGGTATACAAGTTAAGAACACTGGCCTGTAGTTCAGTGCCTCTTGTCTGTCACCCTTTTTGTATATTGGTACTACATTAGCAGTCTTCCATATTTCTGGTAGGTCTCCCATTTCCAGTGATCTACTATACACTATGGAGAGTGGTAAGCAAAGTGCTCCTGCACAGTCTTTCAATACCCATGGCGAGATTCCGTCCAGCCCAACAGCTTTTCTCACATCCAGCTCAATAGGTGCCTCTTGACCTCATCTCTTGTAATTCCGAACCTATCCAAGGTCACCTGGTTTGCTGCCACCTCTTCTAGCTCCGTGATTTCTCCCTGTTCTATTGTAAAGACCTCCTGGAACCTTTTGTTGAGTTCTTCACACACCTCTTTGTCATTCTCTGTGTACCTGTCTTCGCCCACCCTAAGTTTCATCACCTGGTCCTTCACTGTTGTCTTCCTCCTGATGTGACTGTGTAGTAGCTTTGGTTCGGTCTTGGCTTTATTAGCTATATCATTTTCATACCTTTTCTCAGCTGCTCTTCTCACACTGACATACTCGTTACTGGTTCTCTGGTATCTCTCTCTACTTTCTGGTGTTCTGTTATTACGGAAGTTCCTCCATGCCCTTTTGTTCAGCTCCTTTGCTTTCATACATTCCCTATTAAACCACGGGTTCTTCCTTTTCTTCTCTGTTTTTTCCTGTCGGGCTGGGACAAACTTGCTTACAGCCTCCTGACATTTTTGGGTGACATAGTCCATCATGTCTTGTACGGACTTGGTTCCGAGTTCTGTGTCCCAATGTATATCCCATAGGAATTTATTCATCTCCTCATAGTCTCCCTTTCGGTACTCCAGCCCTTTGTTTCCCAGTTCTAATTTTGGGGGTGATAATTCCCAGCTCAACCAGGTACTCAAAGCTCAATACACTATGATCACTCATTCCCAATGGGGCTTCCAACTTAACTTCCCTTATATCCGACTCATTTAGGGTAAATATCAGATCAAGCAAGGCTGGTTCATCCCCTCCTCTCATTCTTGTCGGTCCCTTGACGTGTTGACTTAGAAGGTTTCTTGTTGCCACATCCAGCAGCTTAGCTCTCCATGTGTCTGGTCCTCCATGTTGGTCTCTGTTTCCCCAATCTATCTTCCCATAGTTGAAGTCTCCCATGATTAGAAGTCTGGATCCATTCCAGCTAGCCACAGAAGCTGCTGTCTCTATTATATTGATGGTGGCCAAGTTGTTTCTATCATATTCCTGTCTGGGTATTCTGTCATTCGGTGAGGGGTTATATATGACTACTATTATAATTTTCTGTCCTCCATTTGCTATGGTGCCTGAAATGTAGTCACTGAAACCTTCACAGTTCTGAATTACCATCTCTTCGAAACTCCAACCTTCTCTTAGTAGCAAAGCTACACCACCTCCTCCTCTCCCTTCTCTCTCTTTCCTCACTACATAGTAGCCCTGTGGAAACACTGCGTTTGTTATGATTTTAGAGAGCTTTGTTTCTGTGAGTGCTATTATGTCTGGGTTTTCTTCTAGTGCCCATTCTCTAAGTTCACTTGTTTTATTTGTAATCCCATCTATGTTAGTGAACATCGCCTTGAAGCTCACTTTCTTCTGTTCATTTTCATGTCCCTTTCTTGGCGAGCATTCTGCTGGTGTGGGAAGCTGTTCCGTGGGTGAGAAGATCTGTAAGGTGGTTTGCAGGGTCTCAGAGGATTTTGGGGTGGGGGGTGGGGGTTTAAGGGAAGGGGGGACAGGTAGGGTGTGGGTTAAGGAGATAGGGGGGACATGGAGGATACCGGGTGAGGGGGGAGGAGGGATAGGGAGGGTATGGGACGAAGGGGGAGGGGGGACAGGGATTGGAAAGGTGGGAGGGGGGACATGATGGGAATGGGGATGAGGTGTCAGGGTCAGAATGAGGTGGGGGGGGGGGAGGGAGGGAGGGATGGGTGGGGGCAGGTAGAGTGAGGGGAAGGGAGGGTTTCTATGCAGAAGAGGGTGGTGGTGTTGCCCTCCCCTCTGGTGTTGCTGGGAGTCTGGTTTTGGGTTCCCCTCTTGTCTCTGGGACTGTTGTGTTGGGGGCTGTGATTTCCTGGTTTGCTCCTCTCTCCCTGCGCTTCCTCCTTGCCTCTGCTGCCCTGGCTCTCTTCTCCTTCATCCTGTCCCTCTGCAGGAATACTTTTTTGTATCCCTCCACATGCTGCAGACGACTCTTCCTTTCGAGAATATCCTCCTTCGTGGTTTCGTTTGTAAACACCACCTTTACAAGTCGGTTTCTGTCCTTGTTGTACCAGCCCAACCTGAAAACCTTCTCAATGTTATGTACAGCCCCTTCCATCTGTAACCCCTTCAGTAGCCCATGTACTGCCTCTCTATCCTTGCTATTCCATTCTTGCCTGTTGGATCCTTCCTGTTCTTTGATGCCTACAACTACCACTGATCTTTTTCTTTCCAGCAGTTGAGTGGTGCACCTTGCTGCTTCCTGTGACGTAGCTGCCTGCATCGCTACCTCCCTCACTGTGTCCATTGCTTCTGAGCTCTTTTTCAGTTGTTCTGTAAATGTTTCAGGTACAGAGGCATTTTCTTCCAATGTAACATTCCCACCTTCCCTTTGGATGATAATCTGATGCTCGGACTCTATTTTTCTCTGTGAGATATTTGATCTCCTCCCTTGCTGATGCCAGCTCACTTTGCAGATTGTTAATTGTAATCCTCATTTCATTCATCTCCCTCCTGAATTCCTCCAGAACTTGGGTTAGCATTTCTTTCGTTTGGTCACCCTGGCTGCTTCCCGTGACCCTGTTGCGGCCTCCTGCCATTTTGCCCCTTGTCAAGAGAGAGAGCAAGAGAGAGCAAGGGAGAGAGAGAGAGCAAAAGAGAAAGAGAGCAAGAGAGAGAGAGCAAAAGAGAGCAAGAGAGAGCGAACAAGAAAGAGAGAACAAGAGAGAGACAGCAAGAGAGAGAGAACAAGAGAGAGAGAGAGAGAGAGAGAGAGAGAGAGAGAGAGAGAGAGAGAGAGAGAGAGAGAGAGAGAGAGAGAGAGAGAGAGAGAGAGAGAGAGAGAGAGAAAGAGAGAACGTGTGTGCGCGTAGGATGGGGGTTAAGAGGAGGTGAGGTGTTCAGCTTACGGCAGGTAAGAAAGGGGGTAAGAGAAGGGGCAAGAAAGGTGGTGGATTATGAGAGTTTTATCCCCTTTCAACGAAAGGTGTTAACCCCTTGTAGCCTGTGTGTGTGCATGTGTGTGTGCGTGCATACGTACGTGGGCTTGAGTGCGTGCGTGCGTGCGCGTGCGTGTGTGCGTGTGTTACGAGTTCCCGTAAGTGGTAACTTTACCCAGAATGAGCCACTCTGAGATTTTAAACATATATGCTATCCTGAACAAGAATTTGATAATATTTTACCTCACACTGTACACCTGATTAATTGACCAGAGAGGGGTACATACCAGTTTGCTTCCTGCTCACACAACTAGATGAGTAATGATGATGTATGGTTGACGATGGTGCTCCGTCGTCGCCTTCCACTTGGTGATTCTCTAAGTGCTAGTAGATTGATGATGGCGGTTGTTCTCTATCTACACAAATCTCTAGAGTCACAGTCACCACCCAACAAACACAAACAGCAGTTCCACGGCGGGTCGTCCCACCTGGCCGTCAGGTCAGGCCGCTCTACGCGGTCCTCCACACTATATGCACCAGTGATGCCACTAGCTACTGATGCCACTGAGTGTGTGTGTGTGTGTGTGTGTGTGTGTGTGTGTGTGTGTGTGTGTGTGTGTGTGTGTGTGTGTGTGTGTGTGTGTGTGTGTGTGTGTGTGTGTGTGTGTGTGTGTGTGTGTGTGTGTGTGTGTGTGTGTGTGTGTGTGTGTGTGTGCGCGCGTTTATTATTTGTGTTTGTAGAATCGGGCTATTAGCACTTGGACCCCGCCTTTCTAACCAATCTATTTTTCCCTCTTCTATGTATATTACAAATATTTTTAACATAATCACTCACACACACACATTCCCAGGAAGCAACCCGTAACAACCCGTCTAACATCCAGGAATTTATTTACTGGGGGAACAGATGCTTCAGGGTAAAAGAAACTCTGCTCATTTGTTTCCGCCTAAGCTGGGAATCGTATTTGGGCCCTTAAGAATACGACATTCGAGTGCTCTCCACTCAGCCGTGAGGCCCCAAGGTGCCTCGCGCGCTCGCGTGTGTGTCTGTACTTTCCTAGTTGTGCTTGCGGCTGTTGAGTTTAGGCTCTTTGGTCCCACCCCTCAACTGTCAGCTAATGTAGCGATTTCTGAGCCTACTGGTCTCTATCATATTTACATTTGAAACTGTGTATGGAATCTGCCTCCACCACATCACTTCCTAATGCATTCCATTTGTTAACTACTCTGACACTAAAAAAATCTAATATCTCTATGGCTCATCTGGGTACTCACTTTCGACTTGTGTCCCCTTGTGTTTGACCCCCCCCCCCCCTCCAGGTTAAATAAATTGTCTTTATCTAGCCTATCAATTTATCTAGGAATCTTGTATATGGTGATCATGTTTCACCTAAACCTTCTTTCGTTCAGCAACATGAGGTTTATTTCCCGTAGTTTCTCTTCGTTGCTCATGCTCCTCAGCTCGGGTACTAGTCTGATGGCATGTCTCGTCCTTCTCCAATATAGTCTTGAGACACAGACTCAATGCGAGAGCTGCATGCTCAATGATTGGTGTGACATATGTGGTATACAAAGTTCTGAATGATTCCTTACACAAGTTTCTAAAGACCGTTCTTATGTTGGCCACCCCTGGTATATGCCACTAATGTGATCCTCTTGATGTGGGCTTCAGCGAGACAGGTCTGGCGTGATATCAATCCCCGTGTATTTCTTACTCTCAGATTTATGAAGAATTTCATATCCCAAATGGTACCTTGCATCTGGCCTCCTGCTCTTTACATCTATTTTCATTACTTTACATTTGCTCGGGTTAAACTCTGAGAGCCATTTATTTGACCATTCTTTCAGTTTGTCCAGGTCATATTGAAGTCTCATGCTGTCATCTGTCTTTATCTTTCTCACAATTTTGGCATCGTCAGCAAACATCGAGAGGAATGAGTCAATACCCTCTGGAAGATCATATACATATATCAGAAACAGGATAGGTCCGAGTACAGAGCCCTGTGAGACCCCATTGGCGTCCTCACGCCAATTTGAGGTCTCACCCCACACAGTAACTCTCTACTTCCTATTGCTTAGATACTCCCTTCTCCATTGGATCACCTTACCAGTGCTCCAGTGGATAAAATGGAGCTTAGAATGTGAAATGACTTCAATCTTTTCCAGCCTTTCCTCTCCTCTCTTAACAATCTGGCTTCTTCGGTAAATTTCAATGTGGATTGGGGAATCTAATTCACTCCTTCCTTTCCTTGACGTTCAAGTTCACAGCTGTGTCCGGTTTCTCTTTCCCTGTCTACCGCAAACCCATGCATAATGGTATGTACATTCACTTCTGTTCCTACCATCCTCCTTCTCTTAAGAAAAGTGTTCTCGTCTGTCTCTTCCTCCACGCTTGCCTTGGTTACCATTTACATTTTATCAACTGTCCCTATTTTTCAAACTAAACGAAATTTCTTTCACACTAAACCTGCATCCAGCCTCTTTAGCACTGTGCTCTGCCTTCCCCTCATATCTGAACTCAAAACTCTTACTAATACCTTTCGTCCTCTTGACATTAGTCGTCTTTCGACAAACTATCACACTTCGAAGTAATTTGGTTCACACTTCTTCTCCTGCTTCTAATGCTGCTGGTGTAAACTCTATTTCATCTTCCTCTTATCCACTCCAATACTTTGGGGAAACTGGCCGTTCACTTATTGACAGATTTACGGAACACAAAAGATGTGTTAAGTCTGCAGACACAAACATTGCTCTCATCTGTCATGTTATGGATTCTAATCATCCTATTGACTGGTCTTCTTCAAAAATAATCTTTCCTGCCTATATTCTTTACAGATGCCTTGTTGAATCGGCTCTGATACACAACCTACCAAACATGAACCTTATTCCTGGCTTTGTTGCTGTTGACTCTTCCCTTTCACAGTATATACTCAAATGCTCTAACCTTCATAACAAACGTGACCTGACATAGACCCACTCACATTTTCCGTTTATCTTATCCTCCTCGTACTCTTACCTATCCCATCCTTCCTTCGTCCTATTATTACACTCATCCAATTCGTACCTTTCATCCTATTCTCACCTTTCATTTTGTGAGAGTATGGTCTCTCAAAATCCTCTCACAACTGACTTGAATGGCTCATCGCAGTGCACAATGCACCGATCTCGTGCACAGGGCCCTACCTCTGTTAACCCTGGATGAAAACTATCATATTGGGTGTCATTAGAAGGCCCACATAACCAGGAATACGTATAAGATACGGAAGCCGCCATATGCCCAAGGGGAAATTAGATAAAGAGGAATTAAATATGCTTGCGATACAGTCAGGGAGTCAGGAAGTACATAGCTTGAGGGGCAAGGCGTTAGAGAGAGGCGCCTGCGAGGCGAGAGATATGCTCTAACCTCTGGGGTCAGTCTCAATAACAACAGTGACGTAGTCGTGACGTGTTCATGATGTCACCTCTTCTACTGATCATGTAACAATCAGTATCATTGGTTCCGGCACCTTCGCTACAATGCCATTGGTCACTTGGAAGATCTTGTGTTTTGAGCCACGTGGAAATTTGCAAACTTTTGCATGAGCAATCTCGCGACGAAATCCGTACATGGTGGTTGTGTCCATCTGTCTATTGGGTAATAGATAGAACATCGTCCATTCCTCACCGTCAAGTTAAATTCTGCATTCTGCTCGATACACCAGTGCACGCCCGGAATCGCGATCGTGACTATATTGCTTAGAAACCTTCTAAAAGTGAAAAGTCTGTGAATCACCAGAGCGAAACAGACTGGTATCAGGTAACTCCTGGTGACAAATTGAGATCGTTTCTGGGTGACCTAGAGTGAACTAAGGAAGTGCTGCAACCTAAGTAATCTGTGTGACTTTTCCACGGTGTAGCTGCATGGTACCATAATAATTACCCGCCGCCACCGCCCTCGGTCTGCAGCGTGTAGCAGCCTCAAGACACCACTAGCCCTGCCTCACTGTACTACATGACGTCACCGCTCGTCACCACCTTACTCAACGCCAGTACCATCAAGAGGTGTGTGTCTCTGTAGATATACAGCACGCCCTCCTGCAAGTACCCTCCGTGTCAAGTACGGTCTGTTGGGAAAGCCTACCATCAGTGGTCTCTCGTCGTAATGAGCGTAACCAGCTGTCAGGCTTCCTACGAGTTCTTTAATAATTGAGCACGAGTGAGTGAATGTGAGAGGTAGCCTACCTGTAAGTACAAGATCTTGTACTTACTTACCTGTCTGTGTGTTGATCTGAGGGGTCAACCACAGTTCTCACCTTCTGCATACCTGACACAAGTACAGGTGGAATGAGACACCTGACGGTGTATGAATGTTTATCTGTGTGGTACCACAGCACTACACTTATCTGTGACTGTGAGTTTTACATACACCTCACATTTATTAATTGTGAGACAATTATTGTGCATAATTATTGCCTTTCCCATTGACAGTGCCATTGTTGATTTGTTGTGCATCACAATTACCCGAGAATCCTGTTGGAACTCCTGAGACCCTTTGCACACCTGCAGTTAGGTTTGTCGTGTTAATGATTGGCTGTCAATCTTGTTAAGTTAAGTGTTTCTTCACGAGTGGAGCAGAATTGATTAGTCAGACGTCAAGAGTCTCGCTATTGCAACCATAGCCTTTCTGACGCTAATCTAAAGTAAATCAAGCACCCTTTGTATTAGTGGTTAAGCTTGTAAATAAACTACCATTAAGCATTATGCGGTGTTTGCGTTGAACCACTTCTGAATACTGCCAACTATTACTTAAGCCTTCAGCCCCTAGTGTTTTCAGTACCAAGTTGCCTTTTATTCAATAATCTATTTTCAGAGTTTCTTTCACCCTATGCCCCTCTTACCTAGCAGTAAAATAGATACCTGGTTGTTAGTCAGCTGTCACGGGCTGCTTCCTGGGGGTGGAGGCCTGGTCGAGGACCGGTCCGCAGGGACACTAAAGCCCCGAAAACATCTGAAGATAACCTCCCTTAAAGTGTTTCAAGTATTGAGGAGATTCCAACGACCAACGTGGACCAGGACCAGGTGAGGATAGTCCGAGAAGAGACCATCAAGGACTCTTATTTGACCATGCTCCTAGGCCCTGTAGGCTTGCTCTCGTATTTTCTCTGCTGGATTCTGACAGCTTCGTGAAGCGTCTGCCACATGTACATTGGTGATGTACACATTGCAGTCGGGAAGGCAAAGTAGAAAACCCCACACTTTGCTCGTATATTCTTCTATGAACTACTTTCTTCTCCCCTTACCTGTTCCTTCACACCTCTTTTATCTGCACAGCTGCCGGCAAGCCAACACAGCTGCCCAACACAACTGCCGGCAAACCACTTTACAGTTAAGGTTCTCCAGACAATCCGAGCCATTGCTAGAGAATATGACATACAAAGTGAAAGTGCGACTCCTCGGAGTCTACAAGCACTCTGAGCGCAAAATTACAGCAGCCATTGACAAGGCAACATCAGTGGGACCAGTTGACGTCCATGTGCATGGTAACGAGGCCACGGTAATCGTGCCAACAAAAGAGGACCTACAAAAGATCCTGCATCCGGAACGCCGGGTCCCACTACTGGAGGCGAACCTCTCACCAATTCCTCCTAGACAAATCACTGCCGGGAAAACAATATTTGTGAATAGGCTGACCCACTGGTTACTGGGTGAGGTACCCGACACCATAGTGCGGCCAGTGAACGAAGAAAATCCTACTCTGAATGCGACGACAGCTCTACTCTTCAAAACTAACGACGCCACTCGACCCACGATAAAGATGCCTTTCGAAACAGCAGAATTGGCCCAGTCTCACTGCCTCCTCTACCACTCCGGAGACTTCCACCAGTACGACCACGAGGTCGATCTCAAAACAGACTCCATAACCATCCATGGCCCGGGAGGCACAAACAGAGGTATTTCCGTCTCAAGCTCCCAACACTCCCACCATCACCATCTCTGCAGACGCGCTATCTTCAAATACTAACAGCACCACCAACGCTCCTGAAATAGCTTCTACCACTAATCAACCACACGTGACCCTATCTCAGACTGCAAGACCAAAGATAAAACTATTAACTTCGGAGGATACGGAATCCTCAGGTGAGGGAAATCTTAATAGGAGCTTCACCGCCGCACCACAAATACGACACCTACTCGGTACAAGACCTCCTCATGGAGGCCACCTCACCAAACTCCGACCACAGCACGGCCATATCAACTCGCAGCAAGGCTCGGCCAAAGAAAAAAACGGAAGATCTAGAAGTATACACTAACCCACCAGCTCCATAACTGGTACAGCCAGCCCCTTCCCCAAATCTACAGTATCATCTATTGATACAGATAATGGCTCCAAAGAGCCTCCATTTATGGTCTCACCATAGCCCTTGCTGCTTGCAACTGTTTGTTCTGAGCAGCTCAATCTTAAACAACAATCATCTCGCTCCCGTTATGGGCTATTCATGCCCGTGCCACCTCTTGGGTGGCTTAATCTTCATCAATCAATCAACCTCACTCCCATCACACACGACCTGATAATGGTCCAGGGCAGACCGACACATCTTCGTCTCCTAAACTTTTCATAGTAGTTTGGTCATCATAAGTTGTATAATATCTCTACAGTATTATTAAAAAAAGGTGACAGTATTGAACGTCAAATAAATTTCTCATGATGGTATA
Organism: Procambarus clarkii; assembly: GCF_040958095.1. NCBI lineage: Eukaryota > Metazoa > Arthropoda > Malacostraca > Decapoda > Cambaridae > Procambarus > Procambarus clarkii. The sequence continues at coordinate 6,099,675 of NC_091203.1, read as the reverse complement.
TAATATTACAAAACTAATTTATACCGTAATTTAACGATAAGAATAAATTTGCATTTATTTCTGCAACATTAATTTGGGATATTTATATTTCCAACATTAATTTGAGTACAGAACAGTTTGTAATCCGCACTACAATAAATATAACAGTCAATGTGAGGTTAGGGAAGGATTATATTTCTGTTTAATAGTTTTTAATTTTATAATAAATTTTTCTTTGTGGACAATTTCAAAGCATGTGATGACGCAAAGAAATGAATAGGATTTATGTCCCAACAATAATAATTGGATTAGTTTCATTGTTTGATTTCCTGAACAAATTTAATCAGTAGACCTTTAATTTCGAAAAAAATGTAAACGTTTTTAGTGAATTACAATTAGTTGATACAAAAAATAATTAATGTAACGCATTGATTCAAACAATCACTGACTTCTCATGAAGTAATCATCAGTGTTTTTGTCTTAATAACTATTTCTGCACTACAGAAATTTATGCACTACAGAAATATGCCATGCAAATATTGTATTTATTTGATTTGAATAAAATATTTTGTATGATTTATAGACATAGTTATTTACTGGCAATGACGCCCTATCCATGCAGCTACTGCCTATCCTGGCAGCTACTGCCTATCCCCGCAGCTACTGCATATCCTGGCAGCTACTGCATATCCTGGCAGCTACTGCTTATCCTGGCAGCTACTGCTTATCCTGGCAGCTAATGCCTATCCTGGCAGCTACTGCCTATCCCGGCAGCTACTGCCTATCCCGGCAGCTACTGCCTATCCTGGCCGCTACTGCCCATCCTGGCAGCTACTGCTTATCCTGGCAGCTACTACCTATCATGGCAGCTACTGCCTATCCCGGCAGCTACTGCCTATCCCGGCAGCTACTGCATATCCTGACAGCTACTGCCCATCCTGGCAGCTACTGCCTATCCTGGCAGCTACTGCCTGTCCTGGCAGCCACTGCCTATCCTGGCAGCTACTGACTATCCTGACAGCTACTGCCTATCCTGGCAGCCACTGCCTATCCTGGCAGCTACTGACTATCCTGGCAGCTACTGCCTATCCTGGCAGCTACTGCCTGTCCTGGCAGCCACTGCCTTTCATGGCAGCTACTGCCTATCCTGCAGATACTGCTTTTCCGGTAGCTACTGCCTTGTGTGGCAGCTACTGCCTATCCTGGCAGCTACTGCCTATCCTGGCAGCCACTGCCTTTTCTGTAAATGGTCTCCACAGGAGTTTACTGTCAGACCAGCAAGTATTCACTACTGAACATGGTTTAGCGTTAAAATAAACTCTGTATATACAAAGGGAAGGTGGCTAAGCCTCGGTGTGAATTCCAGCAACAAATTTTAGTTGATGAACATCAGCTGACATTGCACGTATGACATCGGTCAGTTCTCTAGCAATGGTGATGAGCCGTGCAGTGTTACCTTCTCTTTGGTTGGTCCAACAAAAAGGGCTAGTGCCCTATGATGTTAGCAAATACAGAGTACTTAGCTGTGTCATTAGCAAAGTAATTAATTATACAATTTGCTATGGTCCGTCCTTTAACAAATCCATTGATCCCCTCCCATAGCCTGCCTATTTTGTGCAACAGTCGGTTTAGGATGATCCTTCAAGCATCTTGCATGTGCATAATGTTGGAAATTTCCAACAGTTATTCTCATCCCTAATACAATAGGATGTATTTCCTGTATTAGGCGTCTTAATTATTTAATACTCATTTACTAATCCTTAGTATAATGTGATGTATTTCCTGTACTAAGCGTCATAATTAACTAACACTACTAATACGTAGTTTAGTATCACAGAATTCATTGCATTAGGATGTGGAACATCATGTAATTTCTCCTAGAATTGTGGCAGTGTTGCGTCAGCCACCGACAGAGAATAAATTTCCATATATCTGTAGATCTAATAGAAGTCCAACCATTTACTTTCCTTTATTAAGGATAATTATTTATTAATAGGTTTACTTTATTTAGTATATTACAGTTTACTGGAAGTCCTTTACCCAGCTAGATAGCTGTTCAAGTAAATAATATCATAATCTAAAATAATTTCCACCTCCAAAGATTTTCGTTTTATTTGTACAGTCTAGTCTCTGACTTGCACTATGAGAATCAAATATTACAGCATAATGCATTTATATATGACATAAATATTCATCATAAACACTTCCTTCCCTTTTTAGAATTTAATGAATAAATATCATTTATGCTCGGGCCCCCTTCTGGGAGTTATCACGCATGCGCGTCCCTGAGAGAAAAGGAGGAGACTCTCTCGCCATATTTGATCCCCTGGCAGCAAGGTGTTCTGAAGCGATCCTATTAATTCTCACAATCCTGCAAGCATCTGCACATCATCGGGCTTCAGATTGAGAGCGCAGTTTACCAGAATCACGGACACCAGTTCGCCAGGCATTTTTACCTCTTTGTATTATTGTTATGACCTCATTATTAATATTCTTCTTCTTCTTGAGAATAGGTGCATTTTGCATGAAGGGGTAACCCTCCCGATGACTGCACGAGGACAGATGTAAGGAGACGCGTTGATGGTAAAGAGGAGAAGAAAGTCAAAAGCGGTAGACGTGATGGGCCGTAGAGAGAGGAGTGGCGACGAAAACAGAGGCGAACGTCAGAGGGAGACTCCCCGCACCGGGGGGCGGGGCGTCATGGTCACTGAGGTAGCTGATCCAGGCACAGCGTAGCGGTGGGCGCAAGACGGGAACTAATATTTCTCCGGAAACTTACGGTACGGAAAGCGCAAGCGGTACGCTTCCCAAACCACCCACAGGTCGGCGGGCAGCCGGCCATCAGGCTGTACCCTCAGGTGAGACATCCTATCCGGCACCCTATAAACAAACTCCTTCTTTGACGACACCCAGATGGTTGACGAGCACCACGGGATCGGAAGCACCCGGGCATCCCGATAAGGGCCCAACTCCGGACCCTCACAGGGCACGACCCCAGCAGACGGGACTAGACAACCCCCAGACCGGGGCAAGGAAGGAGGGGGAACTGCAGGCGCGGCAGCGACCCCACCACAGGGCACAGGAGCCGAGGCTCCCTGGCGCACATCTTTCCGCAACTTCACGACGAGGTCCCGACCATCAGGGACAACCCCCCACCGCGGGGACCCAACAGCAGGAGACGCAGGAGGGGGGGCACAGGGAGCAACGTCGGAGCCCCTCACAGCACCATCATCCTCGGCGGGGGACGCCAGCTGAGCCCCATACTCCCCCACCTCCTCCCAAGGCACACCACGAAGGGGGGAGACACTCCGAGCCCGCCGCGAACGCTTCGAGACAGGCCGCACCACACCACGCCCAGCAGGCCCCGCCGCAGGCACAGCCTCCACCGTCATATCCATACAGGCCACACCCGCACCGTCCGAAGAGTCCACAGAGGCCACATCACCCACACTGTCTACATCATCCACGGAAACAGCCTCAGAACACCGACGCGCGCGCTTCTGCAAAGGAATGGGAAGAGCAGAACTACAGGAGGCAACACACTCAGGCACGGCAGGCACCTCACCACGAAGCACCCCCTCCAAAACGGCAGAACCCGCGTCCCCGGGAGCCAGTAACACATCCACAGGCGGGGGCGGAACATGAACCTCCACCGGGACACCTTTCACTACACACAGCTCAGGCGACAGCCCGACACCCTCACACACCGGCGGAACAACCCCAGGGGCCACAGCTGGCACTAGACGTGTCGCACAGGCCGGAGAGCTCTCCTCAACAGGCGGAGCAGCAGACAGGCAGGCAGGCGCCTCAGGCACAGCACCTACACCGCCCGAACGCAACAGGGGCGGAAAATCCTCCGCACGAAGAACATGCACACGACCAGTCGCTCCCACGTCGCACGCAGCAGCCAGATGACCCTCGTGACCACACCGATAACAGGTGCGCGGTTGACCCCGGTACTGGCAGCGGAGCGTGTATCCCAACACGGACATCGACGACGATACACTACCCTTCAGCGACATCGTCAGGGTGCGGGAGCCGTCAAGCATACCAACACAGTGCCCGGCAACGACCTTGTTCCAACGAACACTCAACACTGTCCCAAACCGTTCGAAACAGGAGGTTAAAAAGTCGTCCTGAAATTCGAAGGGGGCACCATGCACCGTCACAGACGTCAAGGTGACACTAAGATTCACAACCTTAACTGAGCCAGCTGAATCAGGGAGAGGGTAAACACGCCCCTCACACCGCTCGAGAAACGCCTGAAAGGCAGCCTGGAGGCGGAACTTGACCACAGCACGGTGGCCCTGGAGCAGCTGGATGCCCACCAGGTCAGACAGCTGCACATGCAGCACGTCTACTAGGGCGACACCAACCAATGGATGGTCCACCGGCACCGTAAACGCCAGACCAGCTGACAGCGTCCTCTGCAATGGAGGGCGAAACGTCCCCATGGCGAAGCAAACGTCACCCCGTCAGTGGCAAACCACCACCAGCAGGGCAAACAAGCGATCACCCAACGTAAACACTAGCCAGTGCGGAGAGACCTCAGGAACGTCCGACCCGGCCGGCGGTCACCACGCAACTCTATTAATATTCATGTAGGTGCCCTGTCGTCATGCTGCAGCCAGTAAAATAAACCCCATGTGAGTGCTACTTCCACCCCTCCAATTATTTAGATATTGCCATTATGTGTGTAAATATTAGTTTGGAGTGGAAATTATGGAAATTAATTATTGCAGCATGGTGCAACACAACTGAGGAGACGTGTGACTGTCATATACTCACGTGTTCCAAGGATCACTATCTCAAGGCTGATTCCAGACTGTTGTAGAGATTGGACTCCAACTACGTTCCTCTGTCACAGCTGAGATTTAATCAGTTTTCATTTGTAGATAGTCTCCTCTCCGTTGTGAGAGTCAATACATTTACATTATTGCACTAGCTGTACCGGGCCATGCGTTGCTGTGGCTCAGCAACGCAGCAACCTTTTCCCTCCCAGTCCTCTCCAACATTCCCACATCCCCTGTCCCTTCCTCCTCCCAACCATTCCCCACTCTTCTGTCCCTTCATCCTCCCGACCATTTCCTTCCTCCCCCAACCCTATGTCTTCCCCACCATCCACCACTCAACTGTCCCCGCGTCCTCCCAACCATCCCCCACTTCCCTGACCCCCCTCTCCTCACCCACCAATCTCCATTCCCCTGTCCCCTCATCCTCACCATCCCTAACTTCCCCATCCTCTCTTCCTACCCACCATTACCCCCTTCCAATTCCCCTCGTCCTCCCCACCATCCCCCATTCAGATCACCTCGTCCTCCTGACCATTCCTCACTCCCTTGTCTGATGCATTCCCAAATGATCTGATGTTATCATCAGAAAATTGGGAACATCAAATGATCTGATGTTCCTATCACTGAAATATAAGTAAAACAATTAATAAAGACATGAAAAAATTAAAATGAAAAAAATAAACTATACTCACGAAATGAACGGTATGGTAAACAACATAGCTCAATTCCAAAGCAATGTTACACAAAAAAAAAATCAAGATGAAAATAAATAGATATGTATAGAAATTTAATTTGTCAATGCAATCGAAGACATTGAAATGGAATTGTAACATATTTAGTATAGCATATGTGGCTCTTACGTGCAACATATGGCACTATTTCTAAAAAATATATATTTTTGCCAGTCACAGGTGTTGCATTTATACACTTATACTTATGAAATAAACGGTATGGTAAAGAGCACAGGTCAATTCCAACACAATGTCCCACAAAATAATCCAATAAAATGAAAATAAATCAAAATCAATGAAAATTTCATTTATCAATGCAATTGGAAACATTGCAATGGAATTTGTAACATATTTAGTATTGCATGTGAGTTGTTATTACGTGCAACAGATGGCGCAGTTTTTGAAAATAACATGTTTTTTTCTGTCACAGGTGTGGCAACTATATAGTAGGTATATAAAAAAACATGCCCATATTCAAATGAAATGTGTCAGAATTTCAAAGCAATCAGTGAAGAACTTTGGGAGATTACAGAATGTGTTGCTCTTACATCCAACAGATGATGCTGTTTTTTTAAAAAAAAAACATTTTTTGTCCTGTCACAGGTAAGGCATGTATATAGTAGGTATATAAAAACACGCACCTATTCGAATGCAACGTCGTGTCAAAATTTCAAAGCATTCGGTAAAGAGGTTTCGAAGATTTCTCTCACACGAAAAACACATGAAAAACACAGCTTTTCAAAAAAGCATGTTTTTTCCGTCACAGACGTGACATCAATATGGTATATATATATATATATATATATATATATATATATATATATATATATATATATATATATATATATATATATATATATATATAAACCTGCTCAGATGCGAATGGAACATTGTGTGAAAATTTCAACGCAATCGGTGAAGAGCTTTCGGAGTTTAGCGATTTTGAACAAACGAACATTTTCATTTTTATTTATATAGACTAGCAGTACCCGCCACACGTTGCTGTGGCTCAGTCTGGGTAAGTGGGAAAGAAAGAAAAGAGAAAGCGCACTTTTCTAATGTGTTTAATTTTTCAATACTGGTGGGTATACAATATTTTTTTTTGTTCCATTATCTGTGGATATATAGAGATTGTCTGGTTTGCCTACTCTAGAACACGCAAAATGTAATTGTCCGTGTGAGAAACAATCTGTGTCTAGATATAAACTGCACAATTCTAAAGATTGGCCCTGAGTTTTGTTGATGGTGATTGCATACGCCAATCGAACTGGAAATTACAATCTCTTAAATTGAAATGGCATATCTGTTGAAATCATACAAATGCGAGGAATGAGGACATCTTCACCTTTGAAAGGTCCTGTCAAGATTGTTGCTTCTACGACGTCGCCGATTATTTTTTTTTACTGCAAGTCCCATGGCCTTGCAAAGTTTTGGGTGGATGATATTTCGGAACATGATAATTGGCACGCCAATTTTCTATTGCCGTACGTGTGATGTATCCCTGGCAGCTCGAATTAATTAAAAAATTCTGTTGGATAACTATCCACTTCATCTGCTTCCTCAACAGTGTCGACGGACTTGTATGTGACTGCCTCACTTTGAATGTTAGACTTAATAATATTGTTAAGTTCGTGTGCCAGATGCTTTGGAAATGTTGCACGTGGGAGTTTTAATGAATTGCATGTTCAATGGCAATTTCAAAGCCGAGGTAGCAGTTCTTCCACCTGGTACCAATGTCCCATCTATTCTGGACATTACAAGAGCTAAGGCTATACCATTTTGGGATCGAAATGCTGCCAGAATCAATCTAATTAGTAAGGTTTTACCAGTTCTTCCTGGCTCATCTAAGAACATTTCTCCAAGCCCGTTATTGACAGTTTGAATTATTTGATTGTAAATGCCTTTCGCTCAAACGTTAGATTAGGAATATTTGAGTGCAAATACAACAACAGATCACCTGCGTTGTAACTTTGTTCACGACGCAATTCTCATCGAACGAAGCAGCAGCAGATTGATTCGATGAAGGCATTTCCAATTCATTGAGAACTTTATTCGCGATTTCTAAGCACAAATCTTCACTTATTATCAACGTTTCGTTGTAGATTTCTGCTGTGAAATCCATGTTCATGTTTGAATTTTCCTTGCGTATTCGATGGACAATATCTTCAGCCATGTGCGATTTATATTTCTCCCATAACTCTGTTGGAGAAGAAGGAGAGCCGGTGGTCAATATGATTGCAAACAATGCACGAATTTGATTTGGATGTGACGTGTTAGATGCTTCATTAATGCATACATCCCAGTGTCGGTCGTTCTCCAATTAATTCAGAGCTTAACATGCACTACGGATAGTGGCATGTGTATAGTGGAAAAAAATATTATCAAAATATTTCAGTTCAAACGAAGATCAATAGATACAGTCAATTTCACCACCAACTGCACTGAGAAATAAGAAGGATATTTAAAAAAACGAAATGAAAAACAATGAAAAAAGAAAGAAATATACTATACCCACGAAATGAACACTATGGTAAACAACGCAGCTGAATTCCAGTGCTATGTCACACAAAATAATTAAATCAAAATCTATGAAAAATCAATTTATCAATGCAATTGGAAACATTAAAATGAAATCATAACGTGTTTTGAATAGCGTGTGTGTCTCTCACGTGCAACAGATGGCACTGTTTTTCCCAAAACGCATGTTTTTACCTGTCAAAGGTGTTGTATCTAAACAGTATGCATATAAAAACATGCACGTATTCGAATGCAACGTTGTATCAAAATTTCAAAGCAATTGGTAAAGAGGTTTCAAAGATTTCCCCTCACATGAAAAACACAGTTTAAAAAAAAATGGTTTTCCCGTCACAGACGTGACATCTATATAGTATGTATATATATACCTGCTCGGATGCGAATGGAACGTTGTGTGAAAATTTCAAAGCAATCGGTGAAGAACTTTCGGAGATTCGCGAATTTGAACAAACGAACATTTCCATTTTTATTTATATAGATATTGATAATACATATTATTTAATCGTTAATATGCAGTAGTATTTTCTCATTTCACTTTTCTAATCATTATAATCTATGTGTGCATATTATTATCATTATCATGTCTACAATTTATTATACACATTATGCATTATGGAGACTAACCTCATAGAAGACCACCCCAAAATGTGTCGTGGGAAGAAGTTCTAGAATTTATAGAATTTTACAGTTCATTGCATAAGAATAGAATAATAGAATTTGTTGCATTTAATCATAGAGATCCGTAAGTCACTGGTTCTCTCATTTAACATCGCATTCTGGTCCTTCGAGCTCTCTTGGAGTTAATTATTATTTTGCATTCATATAATTATACATTTATTACTATTAAACTAGAACCAGATTTCCCCACACAGAACATGAGACTGATTGGTCTGTAATTGCCAGAGTCATTGGGCTTTGGTATGAAAACAATTATTGAGTGTTTCCATTGCATTGGCAACACCCCACTTAGGAATGACTTTAAACAGGTGGAGGAGTGGATTCCCAGCCACCTCACGCAGTGCACTGAGTATGTCGTAGGTGACTCTATCTTCACCAGGTGCAGTACTTTTACCCTTTTTCATAGCTCCACTTACTTCCTGGGCAGTGATGGGCAACTGGGTTGCCCATACTCCTCATCACGAGACTGCTCTTATTATCCTAATTCTTCTGTCATTATGTCGCAGGAGCTGTTCCCTACTTATTTCTGCAGGAAAGGGGAGGAAGTCGTGGCGTAGTTGCCAAAGGCATTTGCTTGGGAGTATTCAGAGCATAGGTTCGAATCCTCTTCAGAGTTCCTACAGATTTTCTCAAGTTAACACCATAATTTTGTAACAGATTGATGAAGAAAAGGACCTTGGAGTCAAAATCTACCATTCACTTACAGCTGCTCAACAAATGGAAGCTGCAGTTAAGAAACTAACCAAACCCTAGTAATAGTCAAGCAAGCCTTTCACTTCGAGGAAAAGAATGCTGTATTTCTTATATATATTATAATACATATTTTTTATACCCTATTGATATTATATTATACAGTTATTCAAATGCATAAATTTCTGGTGTGCCCCCACTTGGATTATTGAAGCAGGGCAAAAAGGACAAAGAAGGACAAAGCTGAAAGTTCAACACCAGGCAACAACAATAATTTCAGAATTAAGTCAATTCTCCTATGTTTGAGGAGTGGCCACAGAGTGAGCACCACTGCAAACCAGACATCTTGAGGTTATCTTGAGATGATTTCGGGGCTTTAGTGTCCCCGCGGCCCGGTCCTCGACCAGGCCTCCACCCCCAGGAAGCAGCCCGTGACAGCTGACTAACACCCAGGTACCTATTTTACTGCTAGGTAACAGGAGCATAGGGTGAAAGAAACTCTGCCCATTGTTTCTCGCCGGCGCCTGGGATCGAACCCAGGACCACAGGATCACAAGTCCCGCGTGCTGTCCGCTCGGCCGACCGGCTCCATGACATGACACGGCTGATCTCATCGAAACTTAAAACACTGAAGAATTGGGATGACGTTATTCCAGACAACTTCTTCAAAAGAATGAGGACCAACGGCTTTATGCTCAACAAGCCACAATGTAGGATAGACAACAGGAGATGATTTGTCCACCCATACGGTTATAAGCCCATGGATCTGCCTACCCGCCGAAGGCGTAAATGCCAAACTCTGTTGAATTTTAAGATCCAGCTCGATACAACCATCTGGACAAATAGGGGGATCTTTGACAAGTCGCCGGCTTTCGGTCCTCGTCGAGGCTCTCACGTAAATTCAGGTAAATTTCAGTGTTTCTAGCCCTGATTGGCTGTATTGTTTGATCTAGTGCAAATAGTGAGAAATATCGGTGTTTCATCACTGATATTGAGCAATATTAGTGTTAAAAACTTTAATAGTGAGCGATATCGGAGGTTTTAACGCCGATGATGAACAATATTATAAATACCGGCAAGAATCCCAGCAGTACAGTTGGGTTCGTTTTCGACGCACAATCGAAAATTCTGGGTTCGAATCCCGGGTGGGAAAAAATGGTGGGGCACGTTTCTTTTCACCTAATGCGTCTTTCAACAAGCAACAAGTAGGTACACAGGAGTTAGTCAGCTTGTTGTGGGGTTGCATCCTGGGCGGGGTCAGTAATTCGACCTTGTGGGAAGGGGAGAGGTACCTCGATATAAGCCTAACGTGTAGGCTTATGTCGAGGCTTCTGGCTTCCTGTCCCCTGACACAATGAATTATTATTATTAAACTAAACTTCTTACACCATCTCACTAATAATAATAATGATCTGTGAACATTATCTCACTAATAATAATAATGAACTGTGAACATTTAGGACTACCAGCGGTGTTGTGAGGCATGGTTCAGTAAATGATTGACGAGGCAGCTCTCATGTGTAACTCTGGCTATGGAGGTGGTTCCTCTAACGTATGTTGAGGCATCAGGTACTTAATTAATGAGTGTTGTTAAGTATCTGGAGTGAGCAATAGCCAAGCACCAAGCTTTTACTGAGAGGATACTGCCCACTGAGATCCAACTACACCGTAACTAATTGTAGATGGTCTGTGAGTTATGTTGGTAGGGGAAGATTATCATAAATGAGTCCTGGAGACACTTATGTCAAGTATATACTGTATATTACATAACTTTTAAACAATGTACTGGATGAACTCTAACAAACTGTTTGGAAGTTTAACTTAAAGGGGTGAGTTTGTGCTATTTGAGTTCCAACAATGTCTGCATGGTCTGCTTTCCGCCCAAACATGGCGCCAGCTTGCATGGCATCAGGGGAGCTGATGAAGAAACAACACACCAGAAGATGAGAGCAGACGACGACGTTTCGGTCCGTCCTGGACCATTATCAAGTCGATTGTGGAAAGGTCGTCGTCTCCTTATCTTCTGGTGTGTGGTTTAGTCTTCACATCTTCAGCCCCGCTATTGTGACTCATCGTCTGCACTAGAGGGAGTTATTTCGTCATTTCGGTGATTACATAACGTGTCTTATTTTGTAGATTACGAAGTCCTATGCAGTTTCAATTTGAGTAATTTGGAAAAATTGTATTATTTCATATTAAGGATTGTCCTTCCTAATCAAAGGACAATGAATGATTGTCTTTTATGAAAACATCAAGAAACCCGGTATTCTTCCCTGGGAGAGGAAGAAAGTTGTGTTTGGCTACAACCACTTGGGCTGGACGGTAGAGCGACGGTCTTGCTTCAGCAGGTCGGCGCTCAATCCCCGACCGTCCTAGTGGTTTGGCACCATTTCTCCACCCCCCCCCCCCGTCCCATCCCAATTCCTTATCCTGATCCCTTCGAAGTGCGATATAGTCGCAATTGTTTTGCGCTTTCCCCTGATAATTCCCTTTCTTTGAGGGACGATGGCTCATACTCTCTCCAATGTGCTCACGTTACAAATTTTGTTCTGCCATTTAACTGTCCCAATTTTTCTTATGGCTGTAAAGTGAGCTTAGCAAATTTTGGATATATATATAAATGGTGATAAAGGCAGCAAGATTTTAGGATATATAGCCAGTAAAGTTGTCATGTGCTGCCAGTCACATGTTGGGCCAGAAGTATATTATATATTATATATTATATATTATATATTATATATTATATATTATATATTATATATTATATACTATATATTATATATTATATGTTGGGCCAGGAGTCATTATATATTATTAAATGTTTCTATGATTGGTTCTGAGGTCCTAGTAATGGGTTTTACTGTGAAGGGTCGGAAATATATGCACTATGTAGGAAGGTTAAGCTTTTTTGTTTTAATGAAGTCAGCAATACATAAAGTATTTAGTAAATCCGTAGGAGCCGTGATGGGGATTCGAACCTGTGCTCTGTGTAATCCCAAGCACGTTAATGTTATTTCCCTGTGCACATAAAGTATTACTCATTTTCCAGGTAATAAATTGCGAGTGCGCATGTGTATTTACTATTTGTACCTGGAGGATGGAGCTGCTAGCTATTGGACTCCGTCTTTCCAAATGGCGGTTGACTAACGTACCGACTCCTGGCCTATTTTCCTTGACCTATGATATATATCATATATTTCTAACACACACACACACATACACACACAGAGTAGTTAACAGGTGTAATGCATTTGGCAGTGATGTGGTGAAGGCTGACTCCATACATAGTTTCAAGTGTAGATACGATAGAGCTCAGTAGGCTCAGGAACCTGTACACCTGTTAATTGACAGTTGAGAGGCGGGACCAAAGACCCAGAGCTCAACCCCCACAAACACAAATAGGTTAGCACACAAACACACACACACACACACACACACACACACACACACACACACACACACACACACACACACACACACACACACACACACACACACACACACACACACAAGGGAAACTACGAGGAGATGAATAAATTCCTATGGGATATACATTGGGACACAGAACTCGGAACCAAGTCTGTACAAGACATGATGGACTATGTCACCCAAACATGTCAGGAGGCTGTAAGCAGGTTTGTCCCAGCCCAACAGGAAAAAACAGAGAAGAAAAGGAAGAACCCGTGGTTTAATAGGGAATGTATGAAAGCAAAGGAGCTGAACAAAAGGGCATGGAGGAACTTCAGTAATAACAGAACACCAGAAAGTAGAGAGAGATACCAGAGAACCAGGAACGAGTATGTTAGTGTGAGAAGAGCAGCTGAGAAAAGGTATGAAAATGATATAGCTAATAAAGCCAAGACCGAACCAAAGCTACTACACAGTCACATCAGGAGGAAGACAACAGTGAAGGAACAGGTGATGAAACTTAGGGTGGGCGAGGACAGGTACACAGAGAATGACAAAGAGGTGTGTGAAGAACTCAACAAAAGGTTCCAGGAGGTCTTAACAATAGAACAGGGAGAAGTGATGGTGCTAGGAGAGGTGGCAGCAAACCAATTGACCTTGGAAAGGTTCGAAATTACAAGAGATGAGGTCAAGAAGCACCTATTGGAGCTGGATGTGAGAAAAGCTGTTGGGCTGGATGGAATCTTACCATGGTTATTGAAAGAGTGTGCAGGAGCACTTAGCTTGCCACTCTCCATAGTGTATAGTAGGTCACTGGAAACGGGAGACCTACCAGAAGTATGGAAGACTGCTAATGTAGTACCAATATTTAAAAAGGGTGACAGACAAGAGGCACTGAACTACAGGCCAGTGTCCTTAACTTGTATACCATGCAAGGTGATGGAGAAGATTGTGAGAAAAAACCTAGTAACACATCTGGAGAGAAGAGACTTCGTGACAACCCATCAACATGGGTTCAGGGAGGGTAAATCTTGCCTTACAGGCTTGATAGAATTCTATGATCAGGTGACAAAGATTAAGCAAGAAAGAGAAGGATGGGCGGACTGCATTTTTTTGGACTGTGCCTTTGACACAGTACCCCATAAAAGGTTGATGCATAAGCTGGAGAAACAGGCAGGAGTAACTGGTAGGGTGCTCCAGTGGATAAGGAAGTATCTAAGCAATAGGAAGCAGAGAGTTATAGTGAGGGGTGAGACCTCAGAATGGCGGGAAGTCACCAGTGGAGTCCCACAGGGCTCTGTGCTTGGACCTATCATGTTTCTGATATACGTAAATGATCTCCCAGAGGGTTTAGACTCATTCCTCTCAATGTTTGCTGACGACGCCAAAATTATGAGAAGGATTAAGACAGAGGAGGACAGCTTGAGGCTTCAAGAAGACCTGGACAAGCTGCAGGAATGGTCTAACAAATGGATGTTAGAGTTTAACCCAAGCAAATGTAATGTAATGAAGATAGGAGTAGGAAGCAGGAGACCAGATACAAGGTATCACTTGGGAGATGAAATACTTCAAGAGTCAGAGAGAGAGAAAGACCTGGGGGTTGATATCACGCCAGACCTGTCCCCTGAAGCTCATATCAAGAGGATAACATCAGCAGCATATGCCAGGTTGGCTAACATAAGAACGGCCTTTAGAAACTTGTGTAAGGAATCTTTCAGAACATTATATACCACATATGTCAGACCAATCCTGGAGTATGCGGCTCCAGCATGGAGTCCATATCTAGTCAAGCATAAGACTAAACTGGAAAAGGTTCAAAGGTTTGCCACCAGACTAGTACCCGAGCTGAGAGGTATGAGCTACGAGGAGAGACTACGGGAATTGAACCTCACTTCGTTGGAAGACAGAAAAGTTAGGGGGGGACATGATCACCACATTCAAGATTCTCAAGGGAATCGACAGGGTTGATAAAGATAGGCTATTTAACACAAGGGGCACACGCACTAGGGGACACAGGTGGAAACTGAGTGCCCAAATGAGCCACAGAGATATTAGAAAGAACTTTTTTTTAGTGTCACAGTGGTTGACAAATGGAATGCATTAGGAAGCAATGTGGTGGAGGCTGACTCCATACACAGTTTCAAGTGTAGATATGATAGAGCCCAATACGCTCAGGAACCTGTACACCTGTTGATTGACGGTTGAGAGGCGGGACCAAAAAGCCAGAGCTCAACCCCCGCAAGCACAACTAGGTGAGTACACACACACACACACACACAGTGGATCCCCCTTCAGTGGATCCCCCGCCCCTCATCCCAGTATCCTCTGAGACCCTGTTATCCACCTCACAGGTCCTCACACCCATGGAACAGCCTCCCCCACCAGCAGAACATTCACCAAGGAGGCGATTTGAGAAGGGACAGAAGAAAGTGAGCCTCAAAGCGATGTACACTAACATAGATGGAATTACAAATAAAGCAAATGAGCTTGGAGAACGGGTACTAGAGGAGAACCCAGACATAATAGCCCTCACAGAAACAAAGGTCACGAAAATGATAACAAATGCAGTGTTCCCACAGGACTATTATGTTATGAGGAAAGAGAGGGAAGGAAGAGGTCGGGGTGGTGTAGCTCTGCTGGTAAGAAAAGGCTGGGATTTTGAGGAGATGGATATTCAGGGCTGTGAAGGTTTCAGTGACTACATAGCAGGTACCGTAACAAATGGAGGGAAAAAAATTATAGTCGTAGTCATATATAATCCACCACCAAATGACAGAAGACCTAGACAGGAATATGATAGAAACAACATGGCCACCATTAACATAATAGAAAGAGCAGCTTCTGTTGCTAGCTGGAATGGATCTGGACTACTAATTATGGGAGACTTCAACCATGGAAAGATAGATTGGTCGAACAGAGACCCGCATGGAGTACCAGAAACATGGAGGGCTAAGCTGCTGGACGTGGCAACAAGAAACTTTCTAAGCCAGCACATCAAAGAACCAACAAGAATGAGAGGAGAAGATGAACCAGCAATGCTTGATTTGATATTTACCCTAAATGAGTGGGATATAAGAGAAGTTAAGATGGAAGTGCCCTTGGGAATGAGTGACCACAGTGTATTGAACTTTGAGTACCTGGTAGAGCTAGGACTTATCTCCCCCAAAAAAGAACTGGGAATCAAAAGGCTGGCATACCGAAAGGGAAATTGTGAAAAGATGAGAAGTTTCCTAAGTGAAATACCTTGGGGCACAGACCTCAGAGATAAGTCTGTACAGGGTATGATGGACTATGTTACCCAAAAGTGTCAGGAGGCAGTAAACAGGTTCATCCCGGCCCAAAGGGAAAAATCCGAGAAGCAACAGAAGAATCCATGGTATAAGAGGGCATGTATGGAAGCGAAGAAACTGAACAAAAAAGCGTGGAGGAACTTCCGGAATAACAGAACACCAGAAAGCAGAGAGAGATACCAGAGAACCAGGAATGAGTACGTCAGGGTGAGAAGAGAAGCAGAGAAAAGTTTTGAAAATGATATAGCAAACAAAGTCAAGACCGAACCAAAGCTACTCCACAGTCACATCAGAAGGAAAACAACAGTGAAAGAACAGGTATTGAAACTTCGAACAGGCGAGGACAGGTATACAGAGAATGACAGAGAGGTGTGTGAAGAACTCAACAAGAGGTTCCAGGAGGTCTTCACAATAGAACAAGGTGAGGTCACTGTGCTAGGAGAAAGGGAGGTAAACCAGGCGGCCTTGGAAGAGTTCGAAATTACGAGAGAGGAGGTCAAGAGACACCTGCTGGATCTGGATGTTAGAAAGGCTGTTGGTCCAGATGGGATCTCACCATGGATACTGAAAGAGTGTGCAGAGGCACTTTGCTTGCCACTCTCCATAGTGTATAGTAAGTCACTGGAGACGGGAGACCTACCAGAAATATGGAAGACGGCGAATGTGGTCCCAATATACAAAAAGGGCGACAGGCAAGAGGCACTGAACTACAGGCCAGTGTCCTTGACTTGTATACCATGCAAGGTGATGGAGAAGATCGTGAGAAAAAACCTGGTAACACATCTGGAGAGAAGGGACTTCGTGGCAAATCGCCAACATGGGTTCAGGGAGGGTAAATCTTGCCTTACAGGCTTGATTGAATTCTACGATCAGGTGACAAAGATTAAGCAAGAAAGAGAGGGCTGGGCGGACTGCATTTTCTTGGATTGTCGGAAAGCCTTTGACACAGTACCGCATAAGAGGCTGGTACATAAGTTGGAGAGACAGGCAGGTGTAGCTGGTAAGGTGCTCCAGTGGATAAGGGAGTATCTAAGCAATAGGAAGCAGAGAGTTACGGTGAGGGGTGAGACCTCCGATTGGCGTGAAGTCACCAGTGGAATCCCACAGGGCTCTGTACTCGGTCCTATCTTGTTTCTGATATATGTAAGTGATCTCCCAGAGGGTATCGATTCATTTCTCTCAATGTTTGCAGATGATGCTAAAATTATGAGAAGGATTAAAACAGAAGAGGACTGTTTGAGGCTTCAAGAAGACCTAGACAAGCTGAAGGAATGGTCGAACAAATGGTTGTTAGAGTTTAACCCAACCAAATGTAATGTAATGAAGATAGGTGTAGGGAGCAGGAGGCCAGATACAAGGTATCATCTGGGAGAGGAAATTCTTCAGGAGTCAGAGAAGGAAAAAGACTTGGGGTTGATATCACGCCAGACCTGTCTCCTGCAGCACATATCAAGTGGATAACATCAGCGGCATATGCCAGGCTGGCCAACATACGAACGGCATTCAGAAACTTGTGTAAAGAATCATTCAGAACTTTGTATACCACATATGTCAGGCAAATCCTGGAGTATGCAGCCCCAGCATGGAGTCCATATCTAGTCAAGGATAAGACTAAACTGGAAAAGGTTCAAAGGTTTGCCACCAGACTAGTACCCGAGCTGAGAGGTATGAGCTACGAGGAGAGACTACGGGAATTAAACCTCACTTCGCTGGAAGACAGAAGAGTTAGGGGGGACATGATCACCACATTCAAGATTCTAAAGGGAATTGATAGGGTAGATAAAGACAGTCTATTTAACACAAGGGGAACACGTACAAGGGGACACAGGTGGAAACTGAGTGCCCAAATGAGCCACAGAGATATTAGAAAGAACTTTTTTAGTGTCAGAGTGGTGGACAAATGGAATGCATTAGGAAGAGATGTGGTGGAGGCTGACTCCATACACAGTTTCAAGTGTAGATATGATTGAGCCCGATAGGCTCAGGAATCTGTACACCTGTTGATTGACAGGACCAAAGAGCCAGAGCTCAGCCCCCGCAAACACAACTAGGTGAGTACACACACACACACACACACACACACACACACAAACACACACACACAAACACACACACACACACATACACACACACACACACACACACACACACACACACACACACACACACACACACACACACACACACACACACACACATACACACACACACACACACACACAGTAGTAGGCCGTAGCCGGTAGGGGACACACACGATTAGTGAGGTCCGCGGAAATTCGTCAATTTCTCGGGACATTGAAGGAGTATAGAAGCTAGATCATAGTATTTGGCCTCTCGCAGTGTGTAGCTAGCAGGGTGCTACATAGCATAGGCATATCGCTAGCGATAGTGCGAAGAAACCAAAGTGGAACTAGTGGCATCACCGGTGCATATAAGTGTGGAGGACCGCGTGGAGCGACCTGACCTGACGGCCAGGTGGGACGACCCGCCGTGGAACTGCTAATTGTATTTGTTGGGTGGTGACTGTGATCAGTGGTACAGTAAATTAGTGAACTGTCACACAACGATACAGTGACTGACTCCAGAGCTTTGTGTAGACAGAGAAGAACCGCCATCATTAATCTACTAGTACTTAGTGAATCACCTAGTGGGAGACAACGACGGATAACCATCGTCATCCATACTTCGTCATTACTCATCTGGTTGTGTGAGCGGGAGGCAGACTGGTATGTACCCCCTCACTGGTCAATTAATCAGGTGTACAGACTGAGGTAAAATATTATCAAATTTTTGTTCAGGATATCATATATATTTAAAAATCTCAAAGTGGCTCATTTTAGGTAGATGTTAACGCTGACGGGAACTCGTGACACACGCACACACGCACACACGCATGCCCACGTATGTATGCATGCACACAAGCGTGCACATGCAAACACACACACATACACACACACACACACACACACAAACGTTCAGTCAGGGGATAAAGGATTAACGCCTTCTGGGAACAGGGGATAGGACCTTACTATACCCCACCCCACCCCCTCTTACCACCCCATCTGACCTGATCTGACCTGGTCGCCATTTCCGCCCCCTCCCCACCCCCAGTCCCCAACATCCCCCATACACACACTCTCCCCCTCCCCACTCTCCCACTCTCTCTCTCCCACTCTCTCTCTCTCTCTCTCTCTCTCTCTCTCTCTCTCTCTCTCTCTCTCTCTCTCTCTCTCTCTCTCTCTCTCTCTCTCTCTCTCTCTCTCTCTCTCTCTCTCTCTCTCTCTCTCTCTCTCTTTCTCCCTCCCTTCCTCCCTCGCTCTCCCTACCCTCCCTCTCTCTCTCTCTCTCTCCCTCTCTTTCCTTCTCCTTCCCCCCCCCCTCTCTGCCCACACACTCACACACACACACACACACACACACACACACACACACACACACACCTCTCTCTCTCCCCCTCTCTCCCTCACCCTGTCTCTCCCTCACCCCCTCTCTCCTCCTCCATCTCTCTCCCTCTCCTCTCTCTCCCTCTCTCTCTCCCTCCCTCCCTCCTCTCTCTCCATTTCTCCCCCTTTACTCTCTTCTCACTTCAGCGGAAGGGTCGGATCGACCCCCACCCACCCATTTATCTCTCCCTTTATCTCTCCCTTTATCTCTCTCTCTCTCTCTCTCTCTCTCTCTCTCTCTCTCTCTCTCTCTCTCTCTCTCTCTCTCTCTCTTTTTTTCTCTCTCTCTCCCAGAGAGAGTACAGGCTCAGGAACCTGTACACCTGTTGATTGACAGTTGAGAGGCGGGACCAAAGAGCCAGAGCTCAACCCCCGCAAGCACAACTAGGTGAGTACAACTAGGTGAGCACACACACACACACACACACACACACACACACACACACACACACACACACACACGCACACACACACACACACACACACACACACACACACACACACACACACACACACACACACACACACACACACACACACACACACACACACACACAAAGAGTTAGAGAGTTAGACAAAGTTAGACAAAGCTAGAGAAGATTCAGCGGTATGCCATCAGGCTCGTCCCGGAACTGAGAGGATTGAGCTACGAGGAAAGGCTAAAGGAGCTGAACCTCACATCCCTGGAAAACAGAAGAGTAAGGGGAGACATGATAACCACCTACAAAATTTTCAGGGGAATTGACAGGGTGGACAAAGACAAACTCTTCAGCACGGGTGGGACACGGACAAGGGGACACAGGTGGAAACTTAGTACCCAGATGAGCCACAGAGACGTTAGAAAGAATTTTTTCAGTGTCAGAGTAGTTAATAAATGGAATGCACTAGGAAGTGATGTGGTGGAGGCTGACTCCATACACAGTTTCAAATATAGATATGATAGAGCCCAGTAGGCTCAGGAATCTGTACACCAGTTGATTGACAGTTGAGAGGCGGGACCAAAGAGCCAAAGCTCAACCCCCGCAAGCACAATTAGGTGAGTACAATTAGGTGAGTACACACACACATATGGGAAGGGAAGGGAAACATTAGTACAGCATGAGGAAAAAGCGCCAAGCAATTATTACTATATAGCACTTGGAAGGGGTCAGGATAAGGATTTGAGATGGGACGGGAAGGGAGGGGGCGCCCAAGTGGTTGGGCGCTCTCCACCCCCCCCCCCCCCGCTCGCTCTCTCTCTCTCTCTCTCTCTCTCTCTCTCTCTCTCTCTCTATCTATCTATCTATCTCACCCTTTCTCTCCCTCCCCTCTCTCACACTTTCACTCGCACACTCATTCGCACACTCACTCTCACACTCACACTCTCACACACTCTCACACACTCTCACACACTCTTACACACACACACACTTTTACATACACACACACTCTACACACACACACATTACATCTCAGGAAGCTGCAATGTGCACGACTCAAATGCTGGAAAGAAAAAGATCTATAATAGTTGTAGGAGTAGGCAAACGAGGCAACGAAAGAGGAGAGGGATACAAGGATGTTTTTCTGCAGAGGTACATGACGAGGGAAGAGAGAAGGAGGGCTGCAGAAGGAAGGGGGATATGCAAGGGGAGAGATGGAAACATGGGAGTCACAGGACTTGGTGCAGTACCTCCAGTAAACTCAGAGAGGAGTGAGAATCCGTTCACCAGCAGGCCATCATCCCCAGGGCGGAATATAACATAAACCTCCCACCATCCCACGCACCCTTCGATCATCCCCCCCCCCAATCACTTGCTCCTTCTCCACCAGTAGATACCCTCCCCATACCATAGCCCCTCCCCCTGCTCCCCAACCCCAGGCCCCACATGTTTTCGTCCATGCCCTCCTTCCCACCCCCCCCCCTTCCTCCATCCCAGGCCCTCCCTGTTCCCACACCCCATGCCCTCCCCTGTTTCTCCAGCCTATGCCATCCCCAGTACCCCAGCCCAATCTCTTTCCTCACACCCCCCCCCCCACCCTCTATGCCCCCCTACCCCAGGCCTCCCCTCTTCCCTCCGTAACTTCTGACCTCCCGGCCCCCCTTCCCAAGGCTCCCCTTCATTCTCCAGTCAGTGACCTCCCTTCCCCAGTTGTCTGACTCCTACAGTCTCATTCACAGAGTACCAGCCGACACACCTTCTAGTAAGACATCCCGGTCTAATCCTGTAAGAGTGAGTACCAGCAATGTGAACCCCTCGTTGTATTGCAGATACCGCCGACTCTATGTACATACCATAGAAATATGTACTAGGAACAAGGGCACCAGTGAAACCCCTAAAACCCAAATCGACTCCTCCTAAGCCCAGTAAGTCTGTTTTGAATATTCATGTGTCATACAATGATCTATCTCTCTTCAACAGACACTGTATCCCGGAACTGTCTCTGCCAGCAGTGGAGATTCGGAGGGAAGGTTCAAAGTGAATATCTTGAAGGACACAGCTGCTCTACAATATATACTTCTGAAGTCAGCTGTACCCAACGTCAC
Source organism: Procambarus clarkii (assembly GCF_040958095.1). Taxonomy (NCBI): domain Eukaryota; kingdom Metazoa; phylum Arthropoda; class Malacostraca; order Decapoda; family Cambaridae; genus Procambarus; species Procambarus clarkii. The sequence continues at coordinate 6,077,604 of NC_091203.1, read as the reverse complement.
CTACACCGGAGAGACTGTCCTCATTACGGATCTCACTGCAACTATCCCTTATCCACTTGCCAGAGTCCGCCTGGATTGTTCGTTTATACAAGGTGAAGTCCAAGTCGTCATCCAGGAAAAGCCTTTTCCCATGTCAGGAGTTCAACTTCTCCTCGGCAACGACTTGGCAGAAGATTAACAAGGAACCTTTTCATCACAGAAAAATCCCAGGTATGTGACTCATCAGTGGAAAATCCTATCTTGCAGTTTGTTAAAGAATAAGTCCAAGCAACAGATTATTCTGATGACATCTCCTATCCTGTCCTGGTGATGACACGTGCGCAAGCCGCACTCCGCAACAAGCTGCTCCATTTGCTTCAACTGTCCCTCAAAATTCTCAGAGCCTCCCACCGAATCTCACCATGCTGGAGTTCCATGAATTGCAGAGAGAGAATCCATCCATAACATCCTTATTCTTTCAGGCTGTAACACAATCAGACAATATCCCTGGGTTCTTTGTAGAGAACCAAATACTCTACCGTAAATATAGACCCAGCAAATTGAAGGAGGACGGCGATTAGGCCAACGTCAACCAATTGGTAGTTCCCTCCAGCCTACCGCCCGATATCTTGCGTCTGGCCCATGGACCACTCTCACACTACGGCTTTAACAAGACCTACCAAGCCCTTAGACAGGACTACTACTGGCCAGGTATGGTAAGAGATGTAAAAACTTTTGTACAAGATTGTCACACATGCCAGATGGCAGGAAAGCCCAACATTTCTATTCCCAAGGCACCTCTGATTCCTATCCCAGTGCCTTCGGAACCCTTTAGTAAATTAATTATCGACTGTGTTGGTCCATTACCCTGGACCAGCTTTGGCAACATCTTATATAATCACTGTCCTATGTCCAACTACCAGGTTCCCCATAGAAGTTCCTGTAAAGAACATTACGGCTGCTACAATTGTAAAACAGCTCTTGAAGATCTTCACCCAGTATGGATTTTCAAAGGAAATACAGAGTGATTGTGGCACCAACTTCACAAGCGATCTTCTCAAGAAAACGTTGGAGGAATTTCACATAAATCAGGTACTGTCCAGCCCCTATCATCCTACCTCACAGGGATCACTTGAATGTAGTCATCAGACTATAAGTCACTCCTGAAGAAATTTTGCACTGACACCGAGAAAGACTGGGATAAACAACTTGATCTTATCATTTATATTTTCAGAAGTCTCCCAAATGAGTCACTAGGAGTGTCTCCTTTGAGATGCTCTACGGCCATAAGTGTCGTATCCCCCTCAAAGCTTTAAAAGGCTTGCTATGCTCTAACACCTTCAGTGATTCTCTTCATGTGCCTCAGTTTCTTCAAAACGTGAGGCACCTTCTGGAAAGAGTGCATAAGTTCGCTAGTAGCAATTTAACAGTCTCAGAATAAAATTAAAACTCATTTTGACAAGCAAAGTAAGATTAGAAACTTTAATGAGGAAGACTTCGTCCTAGCATATTTTCCTATCCCAGGTTTTCCTTGCCAAAGCAAATTCTCAGGTTCCTACCGCAGCAAGAAATGCAGGAATAACTACAACTTCGTTCTAGAGACTCCAGATAGGCGGCGGAAGACCCAGCTGTGCCACATCAATTTCTTGAAGTAGTATCAAGGTACACCTCCCACTGTGTTAATGTCCCTCTCCACCTTCATGGATTCCTACATTCACAATGAGACCTTTCCTGCTTCTCCCGAATGTACTGACTCTGATTCCGTGTCATCCAACTCGGAAATCCTAAAAGACCTTTCAAACTATTTTCAGGACTCACACAGTACTCCTCTCATGAGAGTCTTCAACCAACACCTGGAGTTGTTCAAAGATGTTCCACAGGAGTGTACAGTAGTCAAGCACGACATCAAGCTACTTCCTGGTACGTTGCCTATACGCCAACCGTTTTATCCATCAGCCAGCAGAAGAAGGAAGCTATGCTTGCTGAAGTACAGTACCTCCTTGATCATAGACTGGCCACACACCTTGTGAGCCCCCTTGGGCCTCACCTTGCATTTTGGTACCGAAACCTCACGGTAAGGTGCGACTCTGTACTGATTTTCGCAAATTATATGCTGTCACCAGCAAGGACTCCTACCCCTTGCCACGAATCGACGATATTCTTGACGCTATTGGTAATGCAACTTATCTTTCACAGATTGACTTGTTGAAGAGGCTACTGTCAAATTAGTCTAACAGAGCAGGCTAAGGAGCTATCTGCCTACACCACTCCCTTTGGCCTGTTTAGGTATGAGCGGCTTCCCTTTGGCCTTTGTAATGCCCCGGCCTTTTTTCAGAGAGCTGTCAACATCGTCTTCCAGGGCCTTGCCAACACCTACACCTACTTGGATGACATTGTTGTGGCAACCACCACCTGGAATGAACATCTGCTCCAGCTACAGGGGTTGTTCACCAAGCTCCTGAAAGCCAGCCTCACCATTCACTTGGGCAAGTCCACCTTCTCCAAAGGTAAAGTACACTACCTAGGTCATGTGATAGGCAGTGGGAGCCTAGCTCCATTAAATGTCCATCAACAAGTCATTCAGCATTACTCTCGTCCTACCACCAGGAAACAGCTCATGCGCTTCCTAGGTCTAGCGTCATATTATCGTAGATTCGTTAAGAATTTCAGTACAGTGGCGACACCTCTAATTAACTTGACCAGTCCTAAACAACGATACCATTCTCGCCTCGCCAGATGTTACGAAGCCCTTCGTCCTCAATGTCGACATAACAGAACCGGCATTGGGGGTGTTCTTATGCAGCAGCGAGGCGAAGAGATCCTTCCTGTCAGCTATTACAGCTCCAAGCTGAAACCTCATCAAAGGAATTACAGCACCATTGAGAAGGAGCTACTAGCGATCATCTTAAGCATACAACATATGAATCTTATTTACAAGGTTACCAGTCCATCACCATCTATTCGGACCATAATCCTTTATGGTTTCTGCAGCAGGCGCACTTCACCAACCAGCGTCTGCTACGCTGGGCCCTGTATCTGCAGAACTTCGATATCACTATCTACTTTTCAAATGTTCCGACAACGTCGTCGCCGATGCGCTTTCCTGAGTCCACGAAGTGGAACCTTCCTTCTTCCACTCTACACTCCACTGCAGTCGAATAGCCAATAGGAACAGGCTTCGGGAGAGAGCTGTCATGGTAACCTCTCTTGGAAGAGATTCGGCCTGCTCCATCCTCTCCTATTCTACTACACCACGTCTGCATATTCAAGAACTACAACAGCAAGAGCAACATCAACTAGTATTTAGACGTCTAGAGAGTGGTCTACTCCACCTTCAATCCAATGCTCGTCACCCCATCGCACCTGGTAGTTGGGAGCTCACACCACCGGCCGGGAAACAAGTGCAATGGTAGTTTGTGAGAGCCGGGCATCCAATTATCGAAGACACCAGCGCCACCTACCTTGGTCCAGCTCCCATATAAATAGAAGCTAGCCACCGCCACAATTCAGAATACTTCTCAGTGCTCAACTGCCTGGATCTGCTAACATACGACTCTGTGTGGTAGAATATTTACGCAGCCTGGCATTCAGTATTCCCACACTATTTTATTGTTTGATCTTTAACGTAACATTAAATTGTTTCTTTAATGATTTTATTCATTTTGCACATTGTAATATTGCCAAGTCTAGAAGGAGCTTTTTTATTTGTTGTATTTGTTAAAGTCATTTTTTCCATGGTAAAGTATTTAAAATTTTCCGCTTTGTTTTATCCTGCAGTTACTTCACTGTGGAGACGTCAGCAAGCAGTCTACTTTCTTGTTAATTTGTTTATTTAATGTGACAGGCATTCCATCTGGCGTAACGACTGCACTAACAACCGTTTTTTTCACTTCACAACGGAAACTGAGGATGGAATGAAGAGAGTTAATTTCAAGGTAATGTACTCGAACATCGATGGGATTGCAAGCAGGGTAAGAGAATTTAGAGAAAGAGCACAAGACGGGAACCCAGATGTAATTGGATTCACGAAAACAAAACTCTCAGGAATCATAACAAATGCAGTGTTTCCCCAGGACTACACTGTAATAAGAAGAGAGAGGGAAGGAAGAGGAGGAGGCAGAGTGGGTCTACTGATAAGAAAGGAATGTAGTTTCGAGGAGATGGTTATCCAGGCTGCGAGCAGTTCAGAGACTACACTACAGGCACCACGACGATGGCAGGACCAATAGTAGTTGTAGCAGTGATATATAATCCTCCACTAAACGACAGAAGACCCAGGCAAGAGTATGACAGGAACAACAAGGCAGTCAAAACTATAATTGAGAAAGCAACCTCTGCTGCCTGTAGAAATAGATCCCATCTGCTCATCATGGGGGACTTCAATCTTGGAAGGATAGACTAAGAAAACAAGGAACCACACAGAGATGAGGAAACATGGAGAGCTAAATAGCTGGAAGTGGAGACAAGAATGTTTTTAAATCAGCATGTCAGGGGATCCACAAGGATGAGAAGCAATGATGAACCAGCGAAATTAGACCTAGTCTTCACACTCAATGACTCCGACATAATGGAAATTGAGTTCGAGGACCTAGTAGGAATGAGCGAACAAAGTGTACTGATGTTTGAGTCGAAGAAGTGTTAATGTACTCAAGGAAGGGAACAGAAAAAAAATGGCATTGCAGAAGGGAAACTATGAAAAGATAAGAAAATTCCTAACAGATATGACTTGAGAAACAGACCTCAGAAGAAAGATGACCCAAGGCATGATGGACTACATCACATAGAAGTGTAAGGAGGCAACAGACAAGTTCGTCTCAGTCCAAAAGGAAAGAAATGAAATGCAGATAAGAAACCCGTTACCTACCTTGAGGTTACCTTGAGGTGCTTCCGGGGCTTAGCGTCCCCGCGGCCCAGTCGTCGACCAGGCCTCCTGGTTCCTGGACTGATCAACCAGGCTGTTGGACGCGGCTGCTCGCAGCCTGACGTATGAGTCACAGCCTGGTTGATCAGGTATCCTTTGAATACCTGATCCCATGGTTTAATCAGAGATGTAAAATAGCAAAGCAACGAAGTAAAAGGGCATGGTGAAACTATATAAATAATAGGACACAAGTGAGCAGAGAAAGATACCAGAGCACCAGGAATGAATACGTCAGGGTGAGAAGAGAGGTATGTTATGAAAATGACATAGTAAGAAAGACAAAGAATCAACCTAAATTGCTGCACAGCCACATCAGGAGAAAAATAACAGTGAAGGAACAGGTAATGAAAGTGAGGATAGGAGCAGACAAATTCACAACAAACGACAAGGAAGTGTGCAAAATATCAGGGAGGAATTAATAGGACATGAGACTAAGTGTAGTGTAAGAGGAGATAAAAACATAACAACAGGCCCTCCTCAGACTCTGGACCAGGCAACAAACCTTCAGGTACCTGGGAGTAGTGTGGAGTAAGCGCTACACGTGATATTTTTTGGGGGTCAAATATCACGTGTAGCGCTTGGGGGTTTTGAGGTCAAATATCACGTGTAGCGCTTGGGGGTTTTGAGGTCAAATATCACGTGTAGCGCTTGGGGGGTTTCAGGTGAATTTGGGGAGTCACAGATTTGGGATTAAGGATTTCTTATGAGTGAGTAATTTCTGAGATTATAGAAGTTTGTTAAGGTTTCTTATGATGAAAATAAGTTCATACGAGTTAGTTAAAGCTCTTATGGGAGAAATTCAAATATCACGAGTAGCGCTTTAGGGTTTCTTGGTGAATTTGGGCAGTCACAGATTTGGAATTAAGGAATTCTTATGAGGAAAATAATTTCTAAGATTTTAGAGGTTTGTTAAGCGTTCTTATGAGGAATATAATGTCTTACATGTTTGTTAAGAGTTCATATGGGAGAATTTTTTTTTCAGAGTTCCTACCGATAATAAACAGATATTTAGGCTGTATATATTTAAGTTGGATTCTTACTTAGAAACTAGTATATTGCTATATAACTAAATCCTTTTCCTGCCCCCTCCCCCCCTGCATCTCCTGCTCGTACATCACACCCCTCCCTCCCTCCCCCTTACCTCGCAATCTCTTGCCGCACCTGTGTTTACTTTAGACCATCAGCCAGACGCCGCATGCAGGTCATCTCTTAATCTTATCTTATCTTCTCCATAATATCTGGACCGTCCCTCTCTCTCTCTCTTCCTATTTCCTTACAGCTATTTTCAGAGTTTCAAATAATCATAGAAGTTTATTTATATGTTTATGACCGAATTTGTAAAAAGACCATTTTCAGAGAATATTGTCTTAGATGTTTTGTTAAGGAAAACAGACAACTTAGCCATAACATTTAGTTTTATATCCATTTACGGCTATTTCACCTGTAAAGACCAAAATTGAACAGAGCCCAGTTATAGACAGAATTTCGTCAGAATCCATTTTATACCTAAAAATGAACAGAGTCCACTTTGTGAGCAAAATTAGTCAGAGACAGTTTTAAGCTCAAATTTCATCAGTGTCCAATTATCAACAGAAATTCGTCAGAGTCCAATTAACGACAGAAATTTGACAGAGCCCATTTTCTACCCAATTTTCATCAGAGTCCAGTTCATGATCGAAATTAATCAGAGTCCAATTGAAGATCCAAATTTGACAGAGACCACATTTTCACTACTAGCAGTCCAATCCCCCTGAAATTTTAAACAGTCATAGTAAATAAGATCAAGTCAGTTACTGAGCTCCAGCTCTCGTCCCCCACCCTACTCCACCCTCAAGTCTTTGTTAATATCCTATCAATTCCCCTGAAATTTTTACCCTCTGTATTTCAGGCACCGTAAATAAGGTCAAAGCAGTTAACGAGCTCCAGGTCTCGTCCCCACCTTAGTTCTCTCTCGAATCTTTGTAAATAACCCATCAATTTCCCTGAAATTTTTACCCTCTGTATTTCAGACATAGTAAATATGATGTAAACAATTATAAAACTCTAGCTCTTGTCCTCTGTCCAAGTTCACTCATGTAAATTCATTACTATCAGTCCAAATCGCCCTGAGATTTAAACACCCAACTACATTTTCAGACATAGTAAATAAAAACCAGTTCAGTTATCAAGTTTCAACTCTTGTTCCCCAGCTTAGTTCATTTGTACAAGTTCTTTATTATCCAACTAAATCACCTGAGATTTAAGATCACCTTACTTCTAACGTAGTAAAATTAATTTGGACATTAGCCAAGCTCCATTTCCTCTGTCTTAGATCATCGAACATAAATATATCCGATCAAGTCCCTCTCCAGCCTAACTCTTTATCAGAGTAGTCACATAACCCCAACCTGTGTAATTATCTTTCATCCCCAACGTATCCAAACCTTCAATAATCATCATACTGTATTTTCATATTTTCTCTATATTCAGCTGTGTTCTTCACATTTTTTGTCCATGTTTTTTGTGTATATTCATGTTCTCAATGTTCTAAGCTTATTCTTCACACGTTCAGTGTTCATTCTTTGTATTCCCTATGTTCCTTATCATGTCTTCATATTCTCTATAAGTTCATATTCCCTGCATGTTCACTCTATTCATCAACTTTTTCTTACATGTTTTCTGTGTTCACCGTATGTTCACTGTGTTCATTCCCCTACTTAACCTCAAATTTTTTTATGTTCTTTGTTTCTTTAAACCAATTTGTTTCTTCCATTCACTAACTAGTTCTTTGTCAAATAATATTAAACTGCAATACAGTTCCCTCAACAATTTTAGTCACCCAGTTTTTATTTGCAAAACTATGTCAAAGTAATTCTCGTAGTCAACTTAATAGTTCTACCAACCCTGTTCTTAAACAAATCTACAATTTATTCAGTTCCAAATTTACAAAGACAAACCTTTCTTGTAACTTCTTAACTAAAAATCTTTCGCCAATCAACTAAAACATAGTCACTTTCGTCATTTCTCAACTAAACTTATTATCTAATCAACCAAAAATAGTCAGGATCAATCTCATTCAACACCGTTCTTAACTAAAACAACCTTTCTCGTAGCTAAAAATCGTCAAAGGAATCTTACCATCACTGTTCTTAACTAAAATAACCTTTCTCTTAGCAAAAATAGTCAAAGGAAACGTTTCCAATACTGTTCATAACTAACTTTACCCATCGTCAAGTAATTGAAATAGTCTTGTTCATCATTTCGTAACAGCCATTATGTTTTCGTCAAGTAAGAAAAAATAACCAAAGATATCTTTCATCGCTGTTCTTAACTGACATTATACTTTGGGGAGCACAAAAAATAGTCTCCCTCATCATATTTTGTCTTTTTGCTTAACTAAAAGTATTAATCAGTCAGCTAAAAAAATAGTTACTTCATTATGTTTCCCTGTCATTTCTTAACTGAAATATCACTTCTCTCATCTGAAATAGTCATGTGTAGCCTCTTTCCAACACTGTTCTTAACTAAAGTAACCTTTCACTTGGTTAAAATATTCATATGTAACTTTTTTCAGCACTTTCGTAAAAAATTATATGTCGTTAAGTAAGAAATATAGTCAAAAGTGCTCTTCGAGACAGCAAAGACACTCTCAGTGTCACCAAAGTTACTCTTAGAGAAATCAAAGACACTCTTCGAGACATCAAGGACTTACTCAAAGACAATAAAGTTGCACTCAAAGACATCCTTTGAGACATCAAAGACATCCTTTAAGACTTCAAGGGGAACTCTTCGAGATATCAAAAGACACTCTCAAACACTCAAAAATTTACTCGCATCCTCAAAGTTATTCTCAGTCATCAAAAAGTTAATCTCAGTCATCAAAATGTTATTCTCTAAGTAACCTTTCGTTCATCAGAGAAACTTTCTAAGACATCTTCGTTCCTTAAAGTTAATCTCAGAGGCATAAAAGTTATTTTCAGAGCTATCAAAATTATTCTCGATGTCATCAAAAAGGTATTTTCACGTACTCAAAGTTAATCTTGGCCATCAAAGTTGTTCTGTAAGATATCTTCAAGACATCAAAGTTATTCTTCATTACATCAAAGACGCATTCAAATACTACTCAGGTTCTCAGAAGTCATTCTCAAAGTTGTTCTGTAAGATATCTTCAAGACATCAAAGTTACTCTTCAATACATCAAAGACCCATTCAAAATACTACTCAGGTTCTCAGAAGTCATTCTCAAAGTCATCAAAGTTGTTCTGTAAGATATCTTCGAGACATCAAAGTTACTCTTCAATACATCAAAGATGCATTCAAAATACTACTCATGTTCTCAGAAGTCATTCTCAAAGTCACCAAAGGTATTCCAAGAGACGTTAAAATTAATCTCAGTCATCAAACTTGTTCTCAAAGTCATCAAAGATAATCTTAGAGTCGTCAAAGGTATTCTCAGAGAAACTTTCCAAAACATCTTTGTTCATCAAACTTGTTCTCAAAGTCAACAAAGTTATTCCAAGAGACATCAAAGTTAATCTAAGACATCATCTTTTCATCAAAGTTATTTTTAGAGACATCTAAAGTTAATCTTGCTCATCAAAGTTGTTCTCTAAGACATAAAAGTTATTCTCAGTCATCAAAGTTGTTCTCTAAGACATCAATGTTGTTCTCTAAGACATCAAAGATGTTCTCTAAATCATAAAAGTTAATCTCTAAGTCACCTTCGTTCATTAGAGAAACTTTCCAATCCATCTTCGTTGACCAAAGTTATTCTCAGAGTCATCAAAGTGATCTCTAATTCGCTTTCGTTCTCCAAAAAGTTGTTCTCTAAGACGCCTTCGTTCATCAAAGAAACTCTCCTTCTTCCATCATGTTATTCTTTAATACATTTTCAGTCATAAAATTTCTCTCCAAAATGTAACTAGTTCAGCTTTTCATACCAAACCTGAACTTCTGTTAAAATATATTTTCTTAGTCACTTTACCCTAAAACTGTTTCTCTGAACTACACTGCTCAAACCTACGTAACCTATCCTCTCCACCCAATGTTACTTAGTTAATGTAACGTTCCTAAACCTAACTTTACCTATCCTAACATAACTTACCTTACCTTTACCTATCTTACCTAACTTAACCTGCATAACCTAACTTTACCTATCCTAACATAACTTACTTTACCTTACCTATCTTTCCTAACTTTACCTATCCTAACTTAACTAACCTTACCTTACCTATCTTACCTACCTTACCTGACTTAACCTAACTTATCCTGCTTAACCTAACTTACCTACATTACCTAACTTAACCTGCTTAACCTAACTTTACCAATCCTAACTTAACTTACCTTACATTACCTATCTTACCTAACTTAACCTGCATAACCTAACTTTACCTATCCTAACATAACTTACTTTACCTTACCTATCTTACCTAACTTTACCTATCGTAACATAACTTACCTTACCTTACCTATCACACCTAACTTACCTAACCTAACCTAACTTATCCTGCTTAACCCAACTTACCTACATTTACCTAACTTAACCTGCTTAACCTAACTTTACCTAACCTAACCTTACCTATCTTACCTAACTTAACCTGTATAACCTAACTTGCTTAACCTAACTTACCTTACCTTACCTATCTTACCTAACTTACATAACTTAACCTAACTTATCCTGCTTAACCTAACTTACCTACATTACCTAACTTAACCTGCTTAACCTAACTTTACCTATCCTAACTTAACTTACCTTACCTTACCTATCTTACCTAACTTACCTGACTTAACCTAACTTATCCTGCTTAACCTAACTTACCTACATTACCTAACTTAACCTGCTTAACCTAACTTTACCAATCCTAACTTAACTTACCTTACATTACCTATCTTACCTAACTTAACCTGCATAACCTAACTTTACCTACCCTAACTTAACTTACCTTACCTTACATATCTTACCTAACTTACCTAACTTAACCTAACTTATCCTGCTTAACCTAACTTACCTAACCTAACTTAACCTGCTTAACCTAACTTACCTTACCTTACCTATCTTACTTAACTTACCTAACTTAATCTTACATTCCCAAACTGATGTATCCTAACTTATCTAGTCCAACCAGACATGATCTAACTTACATAATTATTCCTGTTTGTCTTTTGTGTTTCGTCAATCATTGTCTCATATTCATTTACTCATTTCTAGGGTTAATTTCTCAAATGGACATTTTTGCATTTCAAGTGTTATTTGTTTAAAATTGGGTGTTTAACCATTTCAACGGATTTTTGTTATATATGGGAATTTAGTCGTTTCAAGGGCTAATTTCTCAAATGGTCATTTTTGCAGATCAAGGGTTATTTGTTAAAGTTCATCAAGTTGCTCATAAGTTGTATTTATTATGTTTGTTATCATTTATTCTTATTCCCCAACCCCTTAACCTAACCTCTTGTAATCTTAGTGTATTTAGTAGGTTCTATCATATGTTCTTATTCCCCAACCCTTTAACCTAACCTTTCAGATGTAGTTTATTGTGTTTTTGACGTATTTGTTAAATATATTATCCTTTTCCTAACCTTTCAGATGTAGTTTTTTCTCCTTTTTGTATATTTTTACCCAAACCCACCATCCCACTTAACCTTCTTTCCTTCTTTTACTTTGTTTTCACATATAAGTTCATTCTTTATCTTAGTAATAATAAAATTACAATAGTAAAGAATCAGATCTACTAAGACTTGAAATTGAGAAAAAACAAGAGAGCAAGGGAGTGAGAGCATGAAAAGAGGAGCAAGGAGTAAGAGAGAATGGGAGGAAGAGCATGGGAGCACTAAGACTTGAAATTGATAAAAACAAGAGAGCAAGTGAGTGAGAGTGAGGGTGAGAGAATGGGAGCATTAAGACTTGAATTTGAGAAACAAGAGAGCATTCGAGCAAATGAGTGAGAGAGAGGGGGAGGAAAAGAGAATAAGGGAGAGAGATAGAAAGGGGGGTTAGAAGGAGTAGGAGAAACAAAGTAAAAGAAGGAAAGAAGGTTAAGTGGGATGGTGGGTTTGGGTAAAAATGGTAGAAAAAATTTGAACTGAGCATGCTGTGAACATTTGTAGAACATGGAGCGAACACAGAAAACATGGACAAAAAATGTGAAGAACACAACTGAATATAGAGAAAATATGCAAATACAGTATGATGATTATTGAAGGTTTGGATACGTTGGGGATGAAAGATAATTACACAGGTTGGGGTTATGTGACTACTCTGATAAAGAATTAGGCTGGAGAGGGACTTGATCGGATATATTTATGTTCGATGATCTAAGACAGAGGAAATGGAGCTTGGCTAATGTCCAGATTAATTTTACTACGTTAGAAGTAAGGTGATCTTAAATCTCAGGTGATTTAGTTGGATAATAAAGAACTTGTACAAATGAACTAAGCTGGGGAACAAGAGTTGAAACTTGATAACTGAACTGGTTTTTATTTACTATGTCTGAAAATGTAGTTGGGTGTTTAAATCTCAGGGGGATTTGGACTGATAGTAATGAATTTACATGAGTGAACTTGGACAGAGGACAAGAGCTAGAGTTTTATAATTGTTTACATCATATTTACTGTCTGAAATACAGAGGGTAAAAATTTCAGGGAAATTGATGGGTTATTTACAAAGATACGAGAGAGAACTAAGGTGGGGACGAGACCTGGAGCTCGTTAACTGCTTTGATCTTATTTACGGTGCCTGAAATACAAAGGGTAAAAATTTCAGGGGAATTGATTGGATATTAAGAAAGACTTGAGGGTGGAGTAGGGTGGGGGACGAGAGCTGGAGCTCAGTAACTGACTTGATCTTATTTACTACGGCTGAAATATGACTGTTTAAAATTTCAGGGAGATTGGACTGCTAGTAGCGAAAATGTGGTCTCTGTCAAATTTGGGTCTTCAATTGGACTCTGATTAATTTCGATCATGAACTGGACTCTGATGAAAATTGGGTAGAAAATGGGCTCTGTCAAATTTCTGTCGTTAATTGGACTCTGACGAATTTCTGTTGATAATTGGACTCTGATGAAATTTGAGCTTAAAACTGTCTCTGACTAATTTTGCTCACAAAGTGGACTCTGTTCATTTTTAGGTATAAAATGGATTCTGACGAAATTCTGTCTATAACTGGGCTCTGTTCAATTTTGGTCTTTACAGGTGAAATAGCTGTAAATGGATATAAAACTAAATGTTATGGCTATGTTGTCTGTTTTTCTTATCAAAACATCTAAGACAATATTCTCTGAAAATGGTCTTTTTACAAATTCGGTCATAAACATATAAATAAACTTCTATGATTATTTGAAACTCTGAAAATAGCTGTAAGGAAATTGGAAGAGAGAGAGAGGGACGGTCCAGATATTATGGAGAAGATAAGATAAGATTAGGAGATGACCTGCATGTGGCGTCTGGCTGATGGTCTAAAGTAAACACAGGTGCGGCGAGAGATTGCGAGGTAAGGGGGAGGAAGGGGTGTGATGTACGAGCTGGAGATGCTGGGGGGGAGGGGGCAGGAAATTGATTTAGTTATATAGCAATATACTAGTTTCTAAGTAAGAATCCAACTTAAACATATACAGCCTAAATATCTGTTTATTATCGGTAGGAACTCTGAAAAAAAAATTCTCCCAAATGAACTCTTAACAAACTTGTAAGACATTATTTTCCTCATAAGAACGCTTAACAAACCTCTAAAATCTCAGAAATTATTTTCCTCATAAGAATTCCTTAATTCCAAATCTGTGACTGCCCAAATTCACCAAGGAACCCTAAAGCGCTACACGTGATATTTGAATTTCTCCCTTAAGAACTTTAACAAACTCGTATGAACTTATTTTCATCATAAGAAACCTTAACAAACTTCTATAATCTCAGAAATTACTCACTCATAAGAAATCCTTAATCCCAAATCTGTGACTCCCCAAATTCACCTGAAACCCCCCAAGCGCTACACGTGATATTTGACCTCAAAACCCCCAAGCGCTACACGTGATATTTGACCTCAAAACCCCCAAGCGCTACATGTGATATTTGCCCCCCAAAAAATATCACGTGTAGCGCTTACTCCACACTACTCCTGGGGATGTAGCAATGGCAGAGAGCCCTACAATGGGTACCATTTTGCTGAAATACTGAGGAGCCCAGATGCCATGTCCACACTCAGGGACGTTGTGATGAAAGCAGTAACTTCACAGGAGGCAGCTAGATGCACGAGCCAGCTAATGGAAAGGAAAAGAGCTGTAGTCGTGGTAGGTATTAGGGAACAAGAAGGTTCTGAGAAGGAAGAATGGAGGACTAAGGACAAAGCTACAGGGTCAGGGATACTAAAGGAGATAGGAATAGAAGGGGGCTAAACGAGACAGAAAAGTTTTTCCGGATTGACAACAAAGACAAAAGTCCATTGATCAAGATAGAATTCAAGAATGAAGCCATCAGAGAGAACATCCTAGTAAAGAAGAGCACACTGAAAAATCCAAGGAATTACAGAGAAGTATACCTTCAGAGCGACCTGACCAGGGACGAGATAATAAAGGCAGCAGAGGCAAGGAAAATATGAAAGGAGATGGAAAGGAGCAAGGGAACCTCTGCCTCCAGCCCAGCAATCCCAGAGGGGAGTGGGGAACCTCAGTCCAGCAATTCAGGAACTCCAGAGGAGACTGCAACACCCCAACCCACAACCCCATAGTCTCTCCTCCCACCCCATCACAAATCCTTCCTTGCCCCTACACAATGCCCACCATATCCCCCAAATCTTCCCTCCCCCTTACACCAAGTATCCCCCTGCCTTCCTGTCCCCTGGTCTTCATCCTGCCCCAAGCAGGCCCAGGCAAGACCTAAGCCCTCTATCCCCACCGCATCTCCAACCAAACCCCTGTTAACTACACCACAGGAGGGCGTCCCCTCACCCTGAGCAATCCCTGCGCTCCCAACCCCCAAGCACTCCCTGCCTCCTCCTCCCCCCCACCCCTAGGACTTCTTCCTGTCCCAAGCAGGTCTGGGCAAGACCTAAGCCCTGCATCCCCTACCCCACCTTCCTCTGAACCTCCTGGGAACTACCGCACAGGAGGATGAGCCTACCCAAGTAGCAATGCCCATGGAACACCTTCCCACACTTGTTGGAAGGGAGGGTGAAAATGGATATAGGAAAGTGAGCTTCAAGATCATGTAACCAAACATCGATGGGATTACCGATAATGCAAGTGAACTGGCAGGAAGGGCGCAGGAAGAAAACCCAGATGTAATAGGACTCATTGAAACAAAATTGTCAGGAGTCAAAACAGACGCTGTGTTTCCAAAGGACTACTATATAGTAAGGAAAGAGAGAGAAGGGAGAGGAGGTGGAGGGGTGGCCCTGCTGATAAGGAAGGACTGGAGTTTTGATGCGATGAAATTCTGGGCTGTGACGGATTCAGAATTTACATAAAAGGAACTATGACAATGGGTGGACCTAAGATAATAGTATAGTGGCAGTTATTTACAATCCTCCACTAAATGACAGAAGACCCAGACAGGAGTTTGATAGGAACAACATGGCAACCAATAATATAATAGAGAGAACAGCTTCACTTACCTGCAGGAATGGCTCCAGACTCTTAATCATGGACAATTTCGAACATGGAAAGATAGACTAGGAGAATGGGGACCCACATGGAAGTGCAGATAAATGGAGAGCTAAACTCTTGGAAGTGGCAACAAGGAACTTTCTGAGCCAACATGTCAGGGAACCCACAAGAATGAGAGGCAATGACGAATCAGTTAGACTCGAACTGATTTTCACCTTGAATGAGTCAGAAATAAGGGAAGTCAAATTTGAAGCCCCCATAAGAATGAGCGACCACACAGTGTATTGACATTTGAGTTCCTGGTGGAGGTAGGGATAACCTATTCAAGAATGGGATCGGAGGGGAAAAAAAACTAAATTAACGAAGAGTAACAATGACGAGATGAGGAACTTCCTAAGGGAAATACCATGGGAAACAGAACTCAGAGAGAGAAGACTGTACAGGATATGATGGACTATGTCACTCAGAAGTGCCAGGAAGCTACAGGAAGTTTTATCCCGATGTAACACGGGTTTGGGTGTTCCTCTCTCTTTACTTCCTTCTACTCCCTCTACCCGTATTCTTACTTTTATTTCTAAACCAAGGGACTCCAAAACTTTTAACAAAGCCAACTCCACGCCACGTGGTCCTAAGACGATTGACCGACTTAGGATTCTACACCCAGTATGACGTGACCTAAGCTCTGAACAAAACCCTAGAGTCACCTCTGCTGCCACCACCAGACCAGTAATACAAGAGCAATGATCGAGGTCTGGATCGATCACGCTAATTAATCAACCTAGGGGCTTGATCCCCACTATAAACGATGACCTTGAGTGTGGAATAAATTACACGGTAATGATAATTCCGATTCGATGTTAGAATCGGCGCCCAATGCAACTCTGCCTCGTGTGGACCACGTGACCAGGACAAGTATACACATAAACAAATGGAAACAATAAAATGCAAATTAATAACAAATTTAATTTATTAAGAGAAAACTAAAACAAAATCTAAATGTGTTCACTCCCTATCACTTTAACACTCCCTACTTGACCTGAATGGCAAATGAGAAGACTATCCCTATAATTTACAATAGCAACTATACCTTGGGCGACCAGCTCTGGGTGTTGTGCTGGTCTTGGGGAGAGGTAAGATGTTGACCTCTTATCCCAGCTGCTTCCGTGACCACACTGATTTTTTTCCTTGTCTGGACTACCCCAGACAGAGTATTGTATCCTTCCGCATCGCTTACCCAGTTACTTTAGCAAGGTTAAGTTATAACAATTAAACTCTGTTGTACTTAATTGATCCAGACTGGTTGAATTATTTTACTGAATTAAATTACAAACATCTAACGGCAGAGCTGTTCCCGATCACAAAAATGGTTATTAAAACTTTGAGAAATAGTAGACCTGTCAACCCCTGATGACCTATGACCGCCGGTCACTCCGCTTTAAAAGTTAGATCTGATTCGTGACGTCACTGATGGTGACTTAAACTCAATAATTAGAATACTCTTGATATTGTATCCAGTACTATTATACAATACAATTTTAATGCAAAATGAATAAAGGCTAATTTTCTCTAAATTACTTGAATACTATAGGATGATTCATTATACGCAGATATGAACAAAGCGTCGGTTATTTCCACCGCGAATTCCCCTGGGGGTCAGGTCACCATGCGGCTCAGCTTCCCATTCTCTTTTGTCGATAAACCACTCTGGATAATTCTTACAACAGCCTAGTTTGTTACACCGATCCAAAAGGAAAAAAACGAAAAAGCAACAGAAGAATCCATGGTTCAACCAGGAATGTAAGGTAGCAAAGCAATTGAGTAAAAGAACATGGAAAACTACTGGAATAACAGAACACCAGAGAGCAGGGGAGAGATACCAGAGGGCAAGAAATGAGTACCTCAGAGTGAGGAGAGAAGCAGAGAGACAGCATGAAAATGACATCGTGAGTTAAGCTAAGACCCATCTAAAACTGCACCACAGCCACATCAGGAGGAAAACAGCAGTGAAGGAAGAAGTGATGAAACTGAGAAAAAGGGAGAATAAATACACAGAGAATGACAAGGTGTATGAAGAACTCAACAAGAGATTCCAGGAGGTCTTCACAGAAGAACAAGGAGAAGCCCGGGCACTAAATAAGGAAGAGGCAAATGAAGCAACCTTGTAGGAATTCGATCTCACCAGTGAAGAAGCCAAAAGGAATCTTTTGGAGCTGAATGTGACAAAAGCTGTTTGGCCTGTCAGAATTTCACCCTGGATACTAAAAGAAGGCGCAGAAGGACTAGATGTGCCACTCTCCATGATGTATAACTGGTCAAAAGAAACAGGAGACCTACCGGAAAGATAGAAGACAGCTCATGTAGTCCCAATATACAAAAATGGTGACAGGCAAGAGGCACTGAACTACAGGCCAGTTTCCCTAACTTGTATACCATGCAAGGTGATGGAGAAGATCGTGAGGTAAAGGCTCGTAGAGCATCTGGAGGGAAATAGCTTTGTAACACACCACCAACATGGGTTCAGAGATGGTAAATCGTGCCTCACAGGTTTAATAAAATTCTAAGACCAAGCAACAAAAATTATGCCAAAAAGAGAAGGGTGCGAAGACTGCATTTTCTTATACTGTCAGAAAGCCTTTGACACAGTACCCCATAAAAGGCTGTTACAAAAGTTGGTGCAACAGGCAGGAATAAAATTTAAGGTGACCCAGAGGATAAGGGAGCATCTATGCAACAGAAAAATGCGAGTAACTGTGAGAAGGGAGACATCAGATTGGTGAGATGCCACCAGCGGAGTCCCACGCAGCTCTACTTGGACCCATCCTGTTTCTAATATATGTAAACGATCGTTCAGAGGGTATAGGCTCATTCCTCTCAATGGTTGCTGATGATTCAAAAATTATGAGAAGAATCAAGATAGGTGAAGACAGACAGAGATTACAGGACGACCTGGACAAACTGGAGGAATGTCTAGAAAATGGCTACTAAAGTTCAACTCAGGAAAGTGTAAAGTAATGAAATTAAGCGAAGGGAGCAGAAGGCTGAACACAAGTTGCCATCTTGCAGGAGAAATCCTGGAAGAATCAAATAGAGAGAAAGATCTCGGGGATTGATATCACACCGGACCTGTCCCCAGAGGCCCATATCAAAAAGGATATCATCAGCGCCATATGCTAGGTCAGCCAACATAAGAACTGCCATTAGAAACCTGTGTAAGGAATCGTTCGGGACCCTGAATATCACTTAAGCCAGACCAATCTTGCAATATGCAGCTCCAGCCTGAAATCTAGTTAAACAGTTAAACTAGTTAAACAGAAGACAAAGTTAGAGAAGATTTAGCGGTATGCCACCAGACTCGTCCCGAAACTGAGAGCTATGAGCTACGAGGAAAGGTTAAAGGAGCTGAACCTCACGTCCCTGAAAAACAGAAGAGTAAGGGGGAGACATGATAACCACCTACAAAATTTTCAGGGGAATTGACAGGGTGGACAATGGCAAACTCTTTATCACGGGTGGAACATGAACAACGGGACACAGGTGGAAGCTGAGTACCCAAGTGAGCCACAGAGACATTTAAAAGAATTTTTTCAGTGTCAGAGTAGTTAACAGATGGAATGCGCTAGGATGTGATGTGGTAGAGGCAAACTACATACACAGTTTCAAATGTAGATATGATAGAGCCGAGTAGACTCAGGAATCTGTACACAAGTTGACTGACAGTTGAGAAGCGAGACCAAAGATCCAAAGCTCAACCCCCGCAAGCACAACTAGGTAAGTACATACATGCCTGACGAACCTCCTGGAGCTTTATGATAAGCTAACGAAAATTAGGCAAGACATAGAAGGATGTGTGATTTACATATTTCTAGTGCCAAAAAGACTTTGATACAGTATCACACAGGAGGTTACCATACAAACTTGAGAGGCAGGTGGGAGTAGCGGCAGCGCATTAACATGGGTAAGGAATCACCTAACGGCTAGGTGTCAGAGTGACAGTGAGGGTCGTGGAGTCGGACAAGCATAGAGTAACAAGCTCTCAAGGATCGTTGCTGAGTCCCATACTATTTCTCATTTATGTAAACGACTAGACTGCAGGAGATGAGTCTTATATGTCAATGTTTGCAGATGATGTAAAACTAATGAGGAGGATTAAACAGATGAGGATTGTCAGATTCTTCAGGATGACTTGAACAGGTCTGAGAAATGGCTGCTAGAGTTCTACACCAGCAAATGTAAGGTGATGGAAATGGGATCAAGAGCCAGGAGACCGAAAAGGCGATACATAATAAAGGGAAACTACCTACCTATAACGACTAGAGAAAAATACCTAGGAGTGGACATAACACTAAACCTAACTCCAGAGGCTCATACAAATATAATAACGTCAGCAGCATATTCTACTCAGAATATACTCTAAGTCAGATCATTCTTCAGAATCTTGAATAAGGAGGTTTTTAAGTCACTGAATACCGCCTATGTGAGGCCAGCTTTAGAGTATGTCCCCCACATCTAAAAAAAAACACATAGGGAAGCTAGAAAAAGTGCAAAGGTTTGCAACGAGACTCATCCTAGAGATGCGAGGGATGATGTACGAAGAGAGACTGAAGGAACTAAACCTGATGACGTTAAAAATGAGGAGGGAGAAGGGATGACATGACACAGACGTATAAAATACTTAGAGAGATTGATGTGGTGGAAACATAGAAATTGCTTACAATGAATGTACGGATGGGAGCTTCAAACTCATATGTGTTATGGGAATGTTAGAAAGTTTTCCTTTAGCGTGAAGGGTAGTGAGTAAATGGGATGACCTAAAGGGGCCTTAACACAGTAAAATGAAAGTCGTCATCATATCTATGACTAAGCAATCACAAGAGCATATAATAAAGTATTTTAATAACTAGTTTTATGCCCAAAAAATGTAAAAAAAAAAAATTCTTCTCATTTTTTTTATCGGGCAATTTACATGAAAGTTATACACCTTACAGAACGTAAGCCGACCTGTAGGAGTTCCAATTTTGGAGGAAATTGGTTGATGTCAACCTCAACTACAGGTGGCAGAATCTATGACTATTTATTGCCAAGTAACATAAAATTTCTAGTACTCTTTCATTTTTTTTATTTATATGAAATTTACACATTATATGTAGAGCTTACGTCTCTACAATCTCTCTAAAACACTTTATTCCTAAGTTCATTTACTGATTTTATAAATATTTCCAAACATGTAATAGTGGCATAAATTTGGGGGGAAATTTGACAGTTTGTATTAGTAAAACTAAACATATTTTGGATAATCCGGTTAGACAAATTCCTTTATTATATGCTAATGTGATAGAAGAGGGTTATAGAAATGATATCATTTGAAACTTGTGGTTTTACTGACTTATTGAAAATGTGAAAAAACTTGTTGAAAAAAACTATTTTTTTTTCTCCCTCTCTATTTAGCGTGCGATACTGAAACATGGACCAGTTGCAGCCCTTTTCATTTACAACTAGCAAATAAAGTTTGATTGAAATTGAACAACTTTTATTTTACCGTGAAAAGGCCCCTAAAGGAGCAAGTAATAGAAGCAAACTCCATTCATAACTTAAAAAGCAGGTATAGCTGGGTAATAATAGGTCAGGAGTCATTGCATTAGACAACCAATGGCTAGAAAAGCGAAGTCTAACACACAACTCCTAGCGACATAGCGGATACTGCTCCAGAGTAGTAGTCCTAAGGGCCTGGGTTCGATTCACGGCTGAGGCAAAAACAAGTAATCAGGGTTTCTTTTACCTGAGGCGCCTGTTCACCTAGAAGCAATAGGCACCTTTTAGTTTGGCAACTACTAAGGACTACATCCTGAGTGTGTGTATGTATGTACTCACTTATACTCACCTATTTGTGTCTGCAGGATCGAACGCAAGCTCTTGGATCCGGCTTTTCTAGCCGTTCGTTGTGTAATGCAATGACTCCTGACCTATTTCGGTATGATAAGTGTTTATGAAGTTATGAATGGAGTTTGCCTCTACAACTTTCTCCTTTAGGTCATGCCATTTACTCACTACCCTTTCACAAAAAGAAAACTTTCTAACATCTCTATGACACTTACGAGTCTCATGCTTCCATCCGTGCTCTCTTGTTCTGTTGATATTCATTGAAAACATGTTTCCACCATGTCAATCCCTCTAAGTATTTTATACGTCTGTATAATGCCCCCCCCCCCTCTCCCTCTTCCTTTCTAACGTCGTCAGGTTTAGTTCTTTCAGTCTCTTTTTGTACCTCATCCCTCGCAAGTTTGGGACGAGTCTCGTTGCAAACGTCTGCACTTTTTCGAGCTTCGTTATGTGTTTTTTTAGCTGTGGGCTGCAAGATGGGTCATATCTTCTTTTACAATGATGAATGGAATTTGTTTCTATAACCTGCTCCTTAGTTTACTTCATTCCTTTCCCCCATCCCATCCCAAATCCATATCCTGATCCCCCTTCCCAGTGCTCTATAGTCGTAATGTCTGGGTGCTTTCCCCTGATAGTTCCCTTCCCTTCCTTTTTTTACCTCTGTTCTTATTCATAAAGAACACTTTTTAAAACCTTTACGACACATCTGAGTCTCGAGCGTCCATCCATGCCTCCTTGTTCTATCGGTATTCATTGTCAATATTTCCTCTTTTCCCTCTGTCACTCCCCCTAAGTATTTTATACGTCTGAATCATAGTCTTATAAACCTCACCTTTCACAACTCTTTGTCATTTGTTTTGCATTGTCTGCAAACATCAACATGTAAGGCACAAAGAAATATTAATGTGATGCATTAATGAGAGATATATATGTCAATTCCTAAAATAGGTAATTTACATAAATAAGGTATAGTAAAGGTCCCAACAACGATCCTTGAAGTACTTCACTTGTTTCTCTACGCCAGTTTGACTTCTTGCCCCTCACTGTTACTCTTTAACTCCAGCCTGTTAGGTAATTCCTTACCCATGTTAGAGCTTTTCTGCTAACTCCCGCTTGCTTCTCCAGTTTGTATTGCAATCTCCCGAGAAGTACTGTATCAAGGGGGTGTTGATAGTCCCGAAAAAGGTAATCTGCCCATCCTTCTGTGTCTTGCCCAATTTTCGTTACATTATCATAGAACTCCAATACGTTTGTGTCTTATATTTTTGTTAACTCACCTAAATGCGTTACTTTATACATAAACACATCACTTCCTTAAAACCCCTTTTTAAATTTTGAGTAGGTCACTGCAATGATTATTCTGTCATTTTTTCCAGTTACATTCAGATTTACCAATGTACATTCACACACGTGTGAGTGTGAAATGAGACATATTCAATAATTGATAAGCACATCATAATTTCAATTTTTTTTTGTTATTCCTAACTGTGAATTTCGGTGCTCATATGTAGGTTTCCAGTTATATATACAGGAATAATTCCTCCACCATTATCAGCCTTGTCACTGTTACCACCACCATTATCACCTCATCACTGTGTTACTCCCACCATTATCAGCCTCATTGCTGTGTTACCGCCACCATTATCAGCCTTATCACTGTTACCACCACCATTATCAGCCTCATCACTCTGTTACCACCACCATTATCAGCCTCGTCACTGTGTTACCACCACCATTATCAGCCTCATCACTGTGTTACCTCCACCATTATCACCTCATCACTGTGTTACCACCACCATTATCAGCCTCATCACTGTTACCCCCACCATTATCAGCCTCATCACTGTGTTACCTCCACCATTATCACCTCCTCACTGTGTTACTCCCACCATTATCTGCCTCATCACTATTACCACCACCATTATCAGCCTCGTCACTGTGTTACCACCACCATTATCACCTCATCACTTTGTTACCATCACCATTATCACCTCATCACTGTGTTACCTCCACCATTATCACCTCATCACTTTGTTACCATCACCATTATCATCCTCATCACTGTGTTACCCCCACCATTATCAGCCTCGTCACTGTGTTACCACCACCATTATCACCTCATCACTGTGTTACCTCCACCATTATCAGCCTCATCACTGTGTTACCTCCACCATTATCAGCCTCGTCACTGTGTTACCACCACCATTATCAGCCTCATCACTGTGTTACCTCCACCATTATCAGCCTCGTCACTGTGTTACCTCCACCATTATCAGCCTCATCACTGTGTTACCTCCACCATTATCAGCCTCGTCACTGTGTTACCACCACCATTATCACCTCATCACTGTGTTACCTCCACCATTATCAGCCTCATCACTGTGTTACCTCCACCATTATCAGCCTCATCACTGTGTTACCTCCACCATTATCAGCCTCATCACTGTGTTACCATCACCATTATCAGCCTCATCACTGTTACCGCCACCATTATCACCTCATCACTGTGTTACCACCACCATTATCAGCCTCATCACTGTGTTACCTCCACCATTATCACCTCATCACTGTGTTACCTCCACCATTATCAGCCTCATCACTGTGTTTCCTCCACCATTATCAGCCTCATCACTGTGTTACCCCCACCATTATCAGCCTCGTCACTGTGTTACCTCCACCATTATCAGCCTCATCACTATGTTACCTCCACCATTATCAGCCTCGTCACTGTGTTACCTCCACCATTATCAGCCTCATCACTGTGTTAGCCCCACCATTATCAGCCTCACCACTGTGTTACCTCCACCATTATCAGCCTCACCACTGTGTTACCTCCACCATTATCAGCCTCGTCGCTCACACCTGACCATTCGCTTTAACCATGAATTATATTCAAGTTTTTATAGGTTACATCTGGTACATTTTGTGCTCACCAATTTACGTAAATATGTTAGATTCCATGTATCACTGGCATTATATATGTTTCGCTTTGAGAATAACATTACATTTTTAATGATTAAACTTACAAGAATATCATCAATGTCTTTTAGTCAATGATAAGTTTGCTCTGATTTATTACACAACTTACACAGCTGTATTTGTAACATTTTCAATTTAGGTTGTGTACAAATTTTAAAAACGTTTAATTCCGGGAAACCAAATGACAAGAAATTTATATTCCAGCAATTAGTCATATTACACACAGTTTTGAATTCGCTACAAACTCACAGATCCTTCCCCACTGACAGCCAGCGGCACACTGAGACTCACGTGGACCATCACATGTTGTGGCGGGGAGAGAGGGGGCGGAGCCTGCTGACGTCATCAACAATGTCACACTACCTTCCCCTTCCACCCATACCGTCACACCACCTTCCCCGCCCACCAGCACCGTCACACCACCTTCCCCGCCCACCAGCACTGTCACACCACCTTCCCCGCCCACCAGCACCGTCACACCACCTTCCTCGCCCACCAGCACCGTCACACCACCTTCCGCGCCCACCAGCACCGTCACACCACCTTCCTCGCCCACCTGCACCGTCACACCACCTTCCCCGCCCACCAGCACCGTCACACCACCTTCCCCGCCCACCAGCACCGTCACACCACCTTCCCCGCCCACCAGCACCGTCACACCACCTTCCCCGCCCACCTGCACCGTCACACCACCTTCCCCGCCCACCTGCACCGTCACACCACCTTCCCCGCCCACCTGCACCGTCACACCACCTTCCCCGTCCACCTTCCCCGCCCACCAGCACCGTCACACCACCTTCCCCGCCCACCAGCACCGTCACACCACCTTCCCCGCCCACCTGCACCGTCACACCACCTTCCCCGCCCACCTGCACCGTCACACCACCTTCCCCGCCCACCTGCACCGTCACACCACCTTCCCCGCCCACCAGCACCGTCACACCACCTTCCCCGTCCACCTGCACCGTCACACCACCTTCCCCGCCCACCTGCACCGTCACACCACCTTCCCCGCCCACCTGCACCGTCACACCACCTTCCCCGCCCACCAGCACCGTCACACCACCTTCCCCGCCCACCTTCCCCGCCCTCCTGCACCGTCACACCACCTTCCCCGCCCACCAGCACCGTCACACCACCTTCCCCGTCCACCTGCACCGTCACACCACCTTCCCCGCCCACCTGCACCGTCACACCACCTTCCCCGTCCACCTTCCCCGCCCACCAGCACCGTCACACCACCTTCCCCGCCCACCTGCACCGTCACACCACCTTCCCCGCCCACCTGCACCGTCACACCACCTTCCCCGCCCACCAGCACCGTCACACCACCTTCCCCGCCCACCTTCCCCGCCCACCTGCACCGTCACACCACCTTCCCCGCCCACCAGCACCGTCACACCACCTTCCCCGTCCACCTGCACCGTCACACCACCTTCCCCGCCCACCAGCACCGTCACACCACCTTCCCCGTCCACCTGCACCGTCACACCACCTTCCCCGCCCACCAGCACCGTCACACCACCTTCCCCGCCCACCTGCACCGTCACACCACCTTCCCCGCCCACCTTCCCCGCCCACCAGCACCGTCACACCACCTTCCCCGTCCACCTTCCCCGCCCACCAGCACCGTCACACCACCTTCCCCGCCCACCTGCACCGTCGCACCACCTTCCCCGCCCACCAGCACCGTCACACCACCTTCCCCGCCCACCAGCACCGTCACACCACCTTCCCCGCCCACCAGCACCATCACACCACCTTCCCCGTCCACCTTCCCCGCCCACCAGCACCGTCACACCACCTTCCCCGCCCACCTGCACCGTCACACCACCTTCCCCGCCCACCAGCACCGTCACACCACCTTCCCCGCCCACCAGCACCGTCACACCACCTTCCCCGCCCACCAGCACCATCACACCACCTTCCCCGCCCACCAGTACCGTCACACCACCTTCCCCGCCCACCAGCACCGTCACACCACCTTCCCCGCCCACCTGCACCGTCACACCACCTTCCCCGCCCACCAGCACCGTCACACCACCTTCCCCGCCCACCAGCACCGTCACACCACCTTCCCCGCCCACCAGCACCGTCACACCACCTTCCCCGCCCACCTGCACCGTCACACCACCTTCCCCGCCCACCTGCACCGTCACACCATCTTCCCCGTCCACCAGCACCGTCACACCACCTTCCCCGCCCACCTACACCGTCACACCACCTTCCCCGCCCACCTTCCCCGCCCACCTTCCCCGCCCACCTGCACCGTCACACCACCTTCCCCGCCCACCAGCACCGTCACACCACCTTCCCTGCCCACCAGCACCGTCACACCACCTTCCCCGCCCACCAGCACCGTCACACCACCTTCCCCGCCCACCAGCACCGTCACACCACCTTCCCCGTCCACCTTCCCCGCCCACCAGCACCGTCACACCACCTTCCCCGCCCACCTGCACCGTCACACCACCTTCCCCGCCCACCAGCACCATCACACCACCTTCCCCGCCCACCAGCACCGTCACACCACCTTCCCCGCCCACCAGCACCGTCACACCACCTTCCCCGCCCACCAGCACCGTCACACCACCTTCCCCGCCCACCTGCACCGTCACACCACCTTCCCCGTCCACCAGCACCGTCACACCACCTTCCCCGCCCACCTCCACCGTCACACCATCTTCCCCGTCCACCAACACCGTCACACCACCTTCCCCGCCCACCAGCACCGTCACACCACCTTCCCCGCCCACCTGCACCGTCACACCACCTTCCCCGTCCACCAGTACCGTCACACCACCTTCCCCGCCCACCAGCACCGTCACACCACCTTCCCCGCCCACCAGCACCGTCACACCACCTTCCCCGTCCACCAGTACCGTCACACCACCTTCCCCGCCCACCTGCACCGTCACACCACCTTCCCCGTCCACCAGCACCGTCACACCACCTTCCCCGCCCACAGCACCGTCACACCACCTTCCCTGCCCACAGCACCGTCACACCACCTTCCCCGCCAACCTGCACCGTCACACCACCTTCCCCGTCCACCAGTACCGTCACACCACCTTCCCCGTCCACCTTCCCCCCCCACCAGCACCGTCACACCACCTTCCCCGCCCAGCAGCACCGTTACAACTTGTATACCATGCAAAGTGATGGAGAAGATCGAGAGAAAAAATCTAGTAACACATCTGGAGAGAAGGGACTTCGTGACAAATCGACAACATGGTTTCAGGGAGGGTAAATCTTGCCTTACAGGCTTAATAGAATTCTACGATCAGGTGACAAAGATTAAGCAAGAAAGAGAAGGCTGGACAGACTGCATTTTTTTGGACTGTCAGAAAGCCTTTGATACAGTCCCCCATAAGAGGCTGGTACATAAGCTGGAGAGACAGGCAGGAGTAAAGTGCTAAAGTGGATAACGGAATACCTAAGCAATAGGAAACAAAGAGTTTCAGTGAGGGGTGAGACCTCAGATTGGCGTGAAGTCACCAGTGGAGTCCCACAGGGCTCTGCACTCGGTCCTATCCTGTTTCTGATATACGTAAACGATCTCCTGGAGGGTATAGACTCATTCATCTCAATGTTTGCTGACGATGCCAAAATTATGAGATGGATTAAGACAGAGGAAGACTGCTTGAGGCTTCAAGAAGACCTAGACAAACTAAAGGAATGGTTGAACAAATGGTTGTTAGAGTTTAATCCAAGCAAATGTAATGTAATGAAGATAGGTGTAGGGAGCAGGAGGCCAGTTACAAGGTATTATTTGGGAGATGAAATTCTTCAAGAGTCAGAGAGAGGGAAAGACCTGGGGGTTGATATCACGCCAGACCTGTCCCCTGTAGCCCATATCAAGAGGATAACATCAGCAGCATACGCCAGGTTGGCTAACATAAGAACGGCATTTAGACACTTGTGCAAGGAATCATTGAGAACGTTGTATACCACCTATGTCAGACCAATCCTGGAGTATGCAGCCCCAGCATGGAGTCCATATCTAGTCAAGCATAAGACCAAACTGGAAAAAGTTCAAAGGTTTGCCACCAGACTAGTACGCGGGCTGAGAGGTATCAGCTACGAGGAGAGACTACGGGAATTAAACCTCAAGTCGCTAGAATACAGAAGAGTTAGTGGGGGATATGATCACCACTTACAAGATTCTCAGAGGAATTTGACAGGGTAGATAAAGACAGGCTATTTAACACAAGGGGCACACGCACTAGGGGACACAGGTGGAAACTGAGTGCCCAACTGAGCCACAGAGATATTAGAAAGATTTTTTTTAGTGTCAGAGTAGTTGACAAATGGAATGCATTAGGCAGTAATGTGGTGGAGGCTGACTCCGTACACAGTTTCAAGTGTAGATATGATAGAGCCCAGTAGGCTCAGGAACCTGTACATCAATTGATTGACAGTTAAGAGGCGGGACCAAAGAGCCAGAGCTCAACCCCCGCAAGCACAAATAGGTGAGTACACTACCTTCTCCACCCACACACCCCGTCACACAACCTTCCCCTCCCCAGCACCGTCACACCACCTTCCCCTCCCCAGCACCGTCACACTACCTTCTCTACTACATTACATGGTGTGAAGCCAGTATCATTAGCTTCAAGGATCATGAAGAGTCGTGTGCAGTTAAACAAACATTAAAATTTTACCCTGAAGGTCATAAAATAAAGTTAAAAAATTACGGTCGTGCTTATGGGCCTTCACATACTACATATATTATGATTTCGAATGCTTGTTGGACCCCTCCAATCCTCAAGGTATGATTGAGAAGCGTCACAAAGCTGTAGCATACGCTTATATCATCATCAACAGGGAATTGGAAGTGATAGATAAATTAACGTATATGGGGGATGACCCTGTGAATCATTTCATAGATACTTTGGAGAAGTCATGGAAGAGAATTAAATCTACCGTGCCTAAATACAAAATATCTATGACACATGCACATTAGCAAGCTTACAGACGGTAAACCACATGTGAAATGTGCTATAGACCATTCAAATCAGCTAAAGACGCGTACTGTCATCATGATCATGATATTGAATTTGATAATTATCTACCTGGCTATTGCCGTAGGTGCAACATGTTATGCAGAAATTCTTATAAATATTTGTACACTTTCTCTCACAATGCTGCCTATGACCTCGGGGTAATTTTAAATGAATTGTCTAACCTCCCCAACCGTACAATTGATATTGCCTCCAAAGATGGATTTAAGTTCATGAAAGTGGATATCGGAAAACTTTGGTTTATGGATAGTCTGGCTTTGCTAAATGGTGAGCTGCAAAAATTACCTAAAGAACATATCAAGGAAGGTAAACCTACCACCTACACCTCAGTTATGCAAGATGACGTCCCTGTAGCCGCCCACCATTTATTAAAGACAGGCAAACAAGTATTCTGCTATGACTACATTTCATCTTTGGAAAAATTAGATGAACCGGCTCTTCCTCCTCCAGAAGCCTTCTATAATAGTTTAAAGCATGAGGCGATAAGCGAGAACGATTATAAACAGGCTAAAGACGTCTTTAGATTAGTGGAATGCAAGACCATTGGGGATTACTTGAAGGTCTATTTGAAAGTAGATACTGGACTATTGTGTGATGTGTTTACCGTATGGCGCAAGACCATGCTTGAGCTGTACAAGTTATACATTACACACTATGTCTCGTTATCTAGTTTCGTGTGGGACGCTTTCTTGTTTAAGAGTCAAGTTGTCTTGGACTCTATTTCTGATCCCCATTTGTACGATGTATTGCGCAGAAATCTAAGAAGCGGATTTACCTCTGTTGTACGGCAACACACGAGTGTAGAAAATGAGCATACAGGTGCTGATCCTTCTAGCACTGATAAATATATTTTACATTTGGATTGTAATGGGTTATACGCCACCTGTATGACAGAACTGCTTTCTCAAGGCGGAATCCGTAAATTATCTGCTGCCGAACTCGATGATTGGCTCCAACAGGGATTGGAAAATATTGCATGTGATGGGAATAAGGGGTATTGGGTCATGTGTGATACTAAGCATGTCACACCTGAGGTGGCTCGATACGCCGATGATTTACCCTTAACCCTGTCACACACCAATATTTCTACTGATCTGTCCGATTACTGCAAACACATTTTAAATACCGAAGCTCGCAAACTCCCCAAGAAAAACAATAAATTAATTGCCTCTCATCTTCCCCAAAAAGATTATTTAGTCAGTTTGGATTTGCTTCAGGTGCTGATGAAATTGGGATTGGAAGTTGCTAAGGTAAATGCAGTTTACGAATTCCAACAAACCAAGTACCTTAAGGAATTTGTTGAAACAAATGCTCGTGAACGTTTGAATACATCTTGCGCCATTAAGGGCAAAGCTTTCCAGCTGGTATCGAATGTAATTTACGGCAAAAGTGTAACAAATGTGAGCAAATATTGTGATCAGCATTATTTAGTCACATCTCGAGACAAGTTCCAAAAACTTGCACGTAATTCGTTCTTCAAACGATGTATTTTGTTAAGTGAAGACAGTCATTTGCACAGTCAAAAAACAATCTCTTAAGTCAATACACCGACGTATCTGGGCTTCCATATCCTGCAAATATCAAAAAGGATCCTGTATGATTTTTGGTACAACACCGTCAAAGTTCATTATGGAGACAAAGCTAGATTGCTGTATATGGACACTGATTCGTATTTAATTGAATTGACCTGCCCAAATGCTTTTGAGGAATTAAGTAAACAGCCTTTGTCTCAGCATATGGATTTCAGAAATTTCCCTCCTGAATATCGCTATTTTGATGACTCTCGCAAAGGTCATTTGGGTTTGCTAAAATCGGAAGTTGGAGCCAAAATCATTAAGAAGCTCATCGCATTAAAACCCAAAATGTACTCAATTCTTACTCAAGATCAGGTTCGGATCTGTCGTTGCATACGAATTCCCACTTACTATCAGTCTAAACTTACTCATTCGGCTTTCCAAAGTGTTTTAGAGTTAAATATTGGGAAGCAATTCCAATCCAGATCTATTAGGAATGTTTACCTGTCTCACTACAAAACGTGGATTATCCGCTTTTCACGATAGGTATGTACTGAGCCCGACAGAATCCTTGGCATATGGGCACCCCGATATACCTCAAGCAGAAATTCATGAAGAAGAGAATAAAGAGAACATGTGTGTCCACATAGACATGAGGTTCTCAGCACATACCAGCAGACCACATAGGAGCGGTGTGAGCTCTTTGACAGCTCATGCAACTGTGGCGTGGGCCACCCTCCTCTCTCCCTCCCTCACCTTGCTTTGCGGGCCTGGGTGGGGCGGCTCACTTCTGTGAAGTTTGACACATAACCGAGGGCAGGTCGTGGGTGTTTGAAAGGGGGTAAGCTGTTCAATCTTACCTCCGTAGGGAGAGTGAGGAGGTCGTCAACAACACAGCACGCAGAACTTAAACAATAGGTCACGCTGGGCGAATATCCTATTACCGCAACAGTGCGGATGACGTCCATCAAACTTAAACGTTTCAAAGTCTACAAGGGGAGTCTAGGAAATGTTCACCCCGCCAGGGTTATCCCACCACTGGTGTTTACGTTAAGGACTGACATTGCTACTATTAGTAGCGGACCACACCTGTCATCATCAATCACTTCTCAATTGACTGGGTTCGTTTCCTCCACCCACAAACGGGGCGTTAGTTCACTGCGAGTCTTCATTCGCTACACACCATACCGCTCCACATCATGGAAAGACGAACTTTAACAGTCTGCATGAAATGCAGGGTGTTCTATATACCGTCACCAAATCAATGCTGTCGTCTAGAATGTGAGAGCTGTGCAAAACCGCCCCTAGGCTATTACGTCATCAAATGCAATTGTTGTCAGAAGATTTTCTGTGATAACCATGAGGGTTATTCTTATTTATTATTCCACAGTTCATTTCTTGCAACCACAGGTGAAATATCATGTGTAAACTATTCTCTCTTATAGTGTTAGAATATTTACTTACCCGGATTATTACATTTCACACACTTAAATATGTTTCTTTTTTTCAATTTCAGTTTACAAAATGGTGAAGTGTCCATACTGTACAACACCAACCCCTCGAGGTGGGCTGCGTCTGAATGAAACTTCGCATAAACGTACGCTTAAAATATATATACTTCTCTTACCTGTAATACATTTTCATCATCAACCACTTGCAAGCAAACACCTGCATAATAATATTTTCCCAATACACCCGTGCTGAATATCATTGTTTCCATTTCAGGTTATAATCCCTACCTCAATCGACGGAGGCGACAGACAGACGTTATCGAGTCATTATCCCATCCGCTCAACTCTCTGCTAAGGATAGCTAATGTCACTCATGACCAACCGCCAGCCCTTCAATGAGGGCAACCGATGGAGGGTTGCATGACATTATCCCGCCCAGTTAACACAACGTTAAGGACTCATAGCCACACACCTGCTCAGCCCCAACACCCGAACATAAGAATATAAGAACATAAGAACAAAGGTAACTGCAGAAGGCCTATTGGCCCATACGAGGCAGCTCCTATCTATAACCACCCAATCCCACTCATATACTTGTCCAACCCGCGCTTGAAACAATCGAGGGACCCCACCTCCACCACGTTACGCGGCAATTGGTTCTACAAATCAACAACCCTGTTACTGAACCAGTATTTACCCAAGTCTTTCCTATATCTAAACTTATCCAATTTATACCCATTGTTTCGTGTTCTGTCTTGTGTTGATATTTTTAATACCCTATTAATATCCCCCCTGTTATGTCCATTCATCCACTTGTAAACCTCTATCATGTCGCCCCTAACTCTTCACCTTTCCAGTGAATGCAACTTAAGCTTTGTTAATCTTTCTTCATATGAAAGATTTCTAATTTGGGGAATTAACTTAGTCATCCTACGTTGGACACGTTCAAGTGAATTTATATCCATTCTACAATACGGCGACCAAAACTGAACTGCATAATCTAAATGGGGCCTAACTAGAGCAAGATATAGCTTAAGAACCACACCAGGTGTCTTGTTACTAACGCTTCGATTAATAAATCCCAGTGTCCTATTCGCTTTATTACGAACATTCATGCATTGATCCTTTTGTTTTAAATTCTTACTTATCATAACTCCCAGATCCCTTTCGCAATCTCACCACCATCTAGCTCGTATCTTGTAACTCTATCATCATTACCTAGCCTCAGAACTTTACATTTATCAGCATTAAACTGCATTTGCCAATCCTTTGGTCATTTCAAAACCCTATCTAGATGAACTTGAAGTGATAGTGAGTCCTCCTCCGAATTAATTTCCTTACCGATTTTCGTATCATCGGCAAATTTGCAAATGTTGCTACTCAAACCTGAATCTAAATCATTTATATATATATTATAAACAACAGAGGTCCCAGGACAGAGCCCTGAGGTACTCCACTAACAACATTATCCCACTCTGACTTAACCCCATTTATACTAACTCTCTGTTTCCTTTGGAATAGCCATGCCCTAATCCAAGTTAATATAGCACCCCCAATACCATTTGACTTTGCTTGCTCTGCTATAAGAACTTCATAGTTTCTTTTTGCTTTCCTAATCTCTTTTTTAACATTTCTAACCAGTTGTATGAATTCCTGTTCTAAACTGACTTCCCCATTCTTAATCCTTTTGTACCAAGCTCTCATTTTACCTATAAGGTTCTTTAAATTATTTGTTATCCACTTTGGGTCATTAGTATTCGATCTATTCAATTTGTATGGTATACTACGTTCCTGTGCTTTGTTTAGAATATTCTTAAATAAGTTATATATTAAATCCACATCGAAATCCCCTTTTACGTCACCTATCGCTGGGTTCATGTCTCGCTCTAAGACCGGCCCACACCCCATACCCAAGACTTTCCAACCTATTTGACCCAAAAAAATTCTTAGGCTATTAAAATTAGCTTTTCGAAAATCTGGCACTTTAACAGAATTTTCTCCTACAGGTCTATTCCATTCTATGCTAAATCTGATTACTTTGTGATCACTGTTCCCTAGCTCACTCCCTATTTCGATGTCATTATTTTGCGTTTCCCTGTTAGTTAACACTAAATCTAAAATATTATTTTCCCGCGTTTGTTCCTTAATGTGTTGCGTAAGAAAGCAATCGTCAATTAATTCTTGAAAATCTTTTGCTTCACTATTCCCTGTTTTGTTCACCCAGTTTATTCCACTATAATTAAAGTCACCCATGACATAAATACTGTTAGATCTAGATGCTCTAGATATTTCATCCCATAGATGCTTTGCTTCCATTCTGTCTAAATTTGGTGGCCTATATATAACTCCTATTATAATATTATTTGCTTTTTCGTTTAATTCTATCCAAATTGTTTCTGTGTGTGGCTCAGTTTTGATTCCCTATTTGAGACTACATTTCAAATTGTCCCTAACATATATGGCTACTCCCCCTCCTCGTCTAATATATCTATCTGTGTGAAATAGTTTAAATCCATTTATCTGATATTCAGCTAATAGTTCTCTATTTTCTACATTCATCCACGTTTCGGTAAGTGCAATAATATCTATTTTTTCTGTGCAGACAAGAGCATTTAATTCATTAATTTTATTTCTTAGACCTCTACTGTTAGTGTAATAAATCCTAAGTGAATTGTTATTTTGAGGCCCTTCTCTTTCCCTGATCATTTTGCCAATTCTTTTCTCCCATGAACACATACTTTTATTACCTCCTTCCTCCAAATCAATTCCCATACCACTATCTACTAACAGTTTAAACGCAAACAAACACCTCTAACCACTGTTTCCAACGAGTTCTCAACAGCAACAACCCCAGCCCTCGATAGATGCACCCCATCACGAGCATACATTTCATTTCTTCCATAGAAGTGTTCCCAGATGTTTATGAAAGATATTGCATTTGATTTGCAATATCTTTCCAGCCGGCAATTGACACCAAGTGCCCTCGACATCCATTCATTTCCCACTCCCTTTCTTGGAAGAATGCCACATATGATCGGGATTCCTCCCTTGCTCCTAACTAATTCAATGGCTGTCCTGAATCTCTGTATTAGTTCCTCACTCCTAACTCGCCCAACATCATTACCCCCTGCACTAATACAAATAATGGGTTTGTTCCCATTTCCCGTCATAATATCATTCATGTTTCCAATTCCAGCTCCCGGATAGCAAACCCTTAATCTGTTCCCCCTATCTCTGGCACAAAACGTTCTGTCTAAATACCTCACCTGGGAATCTCCCACAACCAAAATTCGCTTCGGTACCTCCTTAACTTTCTGAGCAGCCTGAGGGGCCTGCGCTCCGCCGCTCCTCGCTGATTTCCTCACTGCAGGCGCACCACAGCACTCGTCCTCCAACACGGCAAATGAATTTGCTGTCCTTAGGGCGTCTGTAGGCGGCCTTGTCAAAGTCTTCTTAAGACCCCTGTCCTACACGACTCTCCACGATGAGGTCTCGTCAACACTGGTCTCCTTCGTTTCCTCCCGAAGTCTCAGCCGTCGTACCTCCTCCCGCAGGGAATCCATCTCTGCTCTCAGAGCTCCAACCAAACTCACCAAATCCTTCACTAATTCTTCCATTATTGCAATAATAATGTTACTCCAGAGCTCCAGCTAACACAATCTCTCACTGTGACAGCACCTGACTGACTGCTAATTATAAGTAAGTTAATACTGACTTATTTCAGTCTATTTCCAAAGCATATTAAATCCCATTAGACTGTTCCCTCACCTTCTTAATATATATATATATATATATATATATATATATATATATATATATATGTCGTACCTAGTAGCCAGAACGCACTTCTCAGCCTACTATGCAAGGCCCGATTTGCCTAATAAGCCAAGTTATCATGAATTAATTGTTTTTCGACTACCTAACCTACCTAACCTAACCTAACCTAACTTTTTTGGCTACCTAACCTAACCTAACCTATAAAGATAGGTTAGGTTAGGTTAGGTAGGGTTGGTTAGGTTCGGTCATATATCTACATTAATTTTAACTCCAATAAAAAAAAATTGCCCTCATACATAATGAAATGGGTAGCTTTATCATTTCAGAAGAAAAAAATTAGAGGAAATATATTAATTCAGGAAAACTTGGCTTATTAGGCAAATCGGGCCTTGCATAGTAGGCTGAGAAGTGCATTCTGGCTACTAGGTACGACATATATATATATATATATATATATATATATATATATATATATATATATATATATATATATATATATATATATATATATATATATATATATATATATATATATGTCGTACCTAATAGCCAGAACGCACTTCTCAGCCTACTATTCAAGGCCCGATTTGCCTAATAAGCCAAGTTTTCATGAATTAATGTTTTTTCGTCTACCTAACCTACCTAACCTAACCTAACCTAGCTTTTTTTGGCTACCTAACCTAACCTTAACTATAAATATAGGTTAGGTTAGGTTAGGTAGGGTTGGTTAGGTTCGGTCATATATCTACATTAATTTTAACTCCAATAAAAAAAAATTGACCTCATACATAGAGAAAAGGGTTGCTTTATCATTTCATAAGAAAAAAAATATAGTAAATATATTAATTCAGGAAAACTTGGCTTATTAGGCAAATCGGGCCTTGAATAGTAGGCTGAGAAGTGAGTTCTGGCTACTAGGTACGACATATATATATATATATATATATATATATATATATATATATATATATATATATATATATATATGTCGTACCTAGTAGCCAGAACTCACTTCTCAGCCTACTATGCAAGGCCCGATT
This sequence comes from Procambarus clarkii, assembly GCF_040958095.1. Taxonomy (NCBI): domain Eukaryota; kingdom Metazoa; phylum Arthropoda; class Malacostraca; order Decapoda; family Cambaridae; genus Procambarus; species Procambarus clarkii. Next base: position 6,040,468 of record NC_091203.1, on the reverse strand, counting down.
TGCCTCATAAGCCAAGTTTTCAGGAATTAATATATTTTCTCAAATTTTTTTCTTATGAAATGATAAAGCTACACCATTTCATTATGTATGAGCTCAATTGTTTTTATTGCAGTTAAAATTAACGTAGTTATATGACCGAACCTAACCAACCCTACCTAACCTAACCTAACCTATCTTTATAGGTTAGGTTAGGTTAGGTAGCCGAAAAAGTTAGGTTAGGTTAGGTAGGTTAGGTAGTCGAAAAACAATTATTTCATGAAAACTTGGCTTATTAGGCAAATTGGGCCTTGAATAGTAGGCTGAGAAGTGCGTTCTGGCTACTAGGTACGACATATATATATATATATATATGAATGAAAACTCACACCCCAGAAGTGACTCGAACCCATACTCCCAGAAGCAACGCCCTGTAGGCGCCCTGTAGTTACCAGTTGCGTTGCTTCTGGGAGTATGGGTTCGAGTCACTTCTGGGGTGTGAGTTTTCATTCGCATATAGTCCTGGGGACCATTCAGGCTTGTTCGCATATATATATATATATATATATATATATATATATATATATATATATATATATATATATATATATATATATATATATATATATATATATATATATATATATATATATTCAGGTTGGTTAAATACCCCAGAATTCCTACCTCTCTTCATGGCTTTGAAGTATAGTGTAGTGGATACAGCATGCAACTGCCACCTTGTTGGCCAGTGTTCGAGTCCCCTGGTGGGTGGAGTGTCTGAAAAGTTATAAACTTCAGCTACTGGAATAGGGTAGTCTGTGCATTAAGCATTTGGCACTGAGTTTTCCCATATAACAGGAACCGATGAAAGAGCATCTGAGGTCCCACACTATCTCATTGCCTGGGAGAGGATTGGAGTTCTGGTTGGTTAAATACCCCAGAATTCCTACCTCTCTTCATGGCTTTGAAGTATAGTGTAGTGGATACAGCATGCAACTGCCACCTTGTTGGCCAGTGTTCGAGTCCCCTGGTGGGTGGAGTGTCTGAAAAGTTATAAACTTCAGCTACTGGAATAGGGTAGTCTGTGCATTAAGCATTTGGCACTGAGTTTTCCCATATAACAGGAACCGATGAAAGAGCATCTGAGGTCCCACACTATCTCATTGCCTGGGAGAGGATTGGAGTTCTGGTTGGTTAAATACCCCAGAATTCCTACCTCTCTTCATGGCTTTGAAGTATAGTGTAGTGGATACAGCATGCAACTGCCACCTTGTTGGCCAGTGTTCGAGTCCCCTGGTGGGTTGAGTGTCTGAAAAGTTATAAACTTCAGCTACTGGAATAGGGTAGTCTGTGCATTAAGCATTTGGCACTGAGTTTTCCCATATAACAGGAACCGATGAAAGAGCATCCGAGGTCCCACACTATCTCATTGCCTGGGAGAGGATTGGAGTTCTGGTTGGTTAAATACCCCAGAATTCCTACCTCTCTTCATGGCTTTGAAGTATAGTGTAGTGGATACAGCATGCAACTGCCACCTTGTTGGCCAGTGTTCGAGTCCCCTGGTGGGTTGAGTGTCTGAAAAGTTATAAACTTCAGCTACTGGAATAGGGTAGTCTGTGCATTATATATATATATATATATATATATATATATATATATATATATATATATATATATATATATATATGTATATCGTACCTAATAGCCAGAACGCACTTCTCAGCGTACTATTCAAGGCCCGATTTGCCTAATAAGCCAAGTTTTCCTGAATTAATATATTTTCTCAAATTTTTTTCTTGTGAAATGATAAAGCTACCCATTTCATTATGTATGAGGTCAATTTGTTTTTATTTGAGATAAAATTAACGTAGATATATGACCGAACCTAACCAACCCTACCTAACCTAACCTAACCTATCTCTATAGGTTAGGTTAGGTTAGGTGGCCGAAAAAGTTAGGTTAGGTTAGGTTAGGTAGGTTAGGTAGTCGAAAAACAATTAATTCATGAAAACTTGGCTTATTAGGCAAATCGGGCCTTGCATAGTAGGCTGGGAAGTGCGTTCTGGCTACTAGGTACGACATATATATATTGGTGTATACTGGCAGTAGGTTTTCTTTCAGACATGTCTCATTGAATATGACCGCATATTCTGTATTTACTATCTTCTGATTTAGGGCTTCTATCCCTCTAACTATTTTCTTAGCATCAGGGCTTAGCTGAAATAGGAATTCTCCAAAACTCATTTTCGAAATTTCAAGGTGAAGAAAAGAAGTGAATTACTACAGAATGTATTACACTTATTTATACAATTTGCACAACGTTTCGAACCTCCATGGTTCATTCTCAAGGAAAAAGAATTTTCAGGTTTGGTTGGTTTTATACCCGCACTGGGTCAGGTGATAAGACAATAAAGGTGAAAACATGGGGGGGGGATACATAAGGGATAAATGGGGGGTGAAACATAAGAACATAAGAATAGAGGTAATTGCGGAAGGCCTATTGGCCCATACGAGGCAGCTGCTATCTACATACAAAGATTAATCAAGTGTAATTGGCCTGTTATGTTGAACAGTGTCTTCTGTGTTGGCATCGTTATGTTCTGGTTTTGTCCTTACTCTCATGGCGGGTAGAGTAAATAGTTCCGTGATTTGGGTGTTCATGGTAGGTTGTTCTATTCTTATGTGAATTGCTTCAAGAATTTGTAATCATCTTGCATCTTAGGTTTTGTCTATTATACAGGTATTTTTGTTCAACATTTCTTTTGTTAAGGTGATGTCATGGGCTTGTCTCATGTGATTCCTGGGGTCACCGGATTGAAGATGGCATGTCAAACGCCTCGTCAGCTTGGTCGACGTCATATCTATGTACTTAGATTGAAGGTTACATCCTTCGTGGGGGCAAGTGTACATGTATACAACGCTTGACTGCTGTAGAGGGTTCTCCGTCGGCTTCGGGCTGTTTTTGATAAGGAGTTCGGAAGTCTTCTTGGTTTTGTAGAATATCAGGTTTATGTTTTGGTTAGGAGTAATGCATTTTACTCCTTTACGGATTATTTCTTTCATTATTCTTTCCTCTTTTATATGTTAACTGTGCATGGTTGATTTGTAATATAATTTTATTAGAGGTATTGTGGTTTCTGTTCTAGGTTCAAGATTATACCAACGGTTCAAGTGTCTTCTTATAGCAGCGTTTATTTCCGCGTTGCTATATCCGTTGTTCACCAATACCTGAGTTACTCTTTCAAACTCTCTACTCACGTTGCTCCATTCAGAGCAGTGGGTAAGCGCTTTAGGAGTGCTTTAATAGTGTGATGACTACGTTCAAGAGAACCCTGTGAAGCAGGATGATAGGGGCTGGACAGTACCTGTGTGATGTTGAATTCCTCCAGTGTCTTCTTGAAGAGATCACTGGTGAAGTTGGTGCCACAGTCGCTTTGAACCTCTCTTGGAAATCCATACTGGGTTAAGATCTTCAATAGATGTTTCACCACAGTAGCAGCCGTAATGTTCTTTACTGGAACTGCTATGGGGAACCTGGTAGTAGGACACAGGATAGTTAATATATTTGCGTTGCCAGAACTTGTCCGGGGTAAAGGACCAACATAGTCTATGATGAGTCTGTGGAAAGGTTCCGCAGGCACCTGGATGGGTTTTAGTAAAGCCTGAGGAATAGAAATGTTAGGTTTACCTGCCATCTGACATATTTGACACTGTTGTACGTATTTCTTTACGTCTTTTACCATACCTGGCCAGTAGTAGTCTTGTCTGATTCCGTGGTAGGTTTTGTTGAAACCATAGTGAGAAAGAGCTCCGTGGGCCAGGTGTAGAATATCGGGCCGTACGCTGGTGGGAATCACTAGTTGTTCGACATTGGCCCAATCGTCATCCTCCTTCAGCTTGCTGGGTCTGTATCTGCGGTAGAGCAATTTATTCTCTAGGAAGAACCCAGGGATACTGTCAGGTTGAGTCTCAGTCTGGAAGAATAATGGTGTTAATGATTGATCTTCCCTCTGTAACTTACGGAACTCCAAACTGGTAAGATTAGGAGGTAGATTCTGAGGGTCTTGAGGGACAGCGGTAGCAGTAGAGTCAGCTGGTTGCGGTCGTGCAGCTTGTGCACGGGTGGTCACCAAAACCGGAGGAGAAACTTGATCACTTTCTTGAACCTCTGCTGTAACATATTCAAAGATGGGATTATCCATTACAGAGGTACACACCTGGGGTTTGTCCGTGATGATCAGGCTGGGCTGTTGCAGATCTTCTGCCAAGTCGTTGCCCAGGAGAAGTTGCACTCCAGGCATGGGAAAAGGCTTTTCCCTGATGGCGACTTGGACTTCACCGGTCACGAAGGGACAATCCAGGTGGACTCTGGCGAGTGGATATGGAGTGGTAGCAGTGAGGTCAGTGATAAGGACGGTTTCCCCGGTGTAGGTGACGTTAGACACAGCCGATTTCAACATAATGGACTGAAGAGCCGCTGTGTCCCTCAAGATCTTCAATTTGAAACGTCCCTCCGAATCTGTACCGTTGGTAGAGATAGTTCCAGGATACAGGTGTTTACTGAAGAGAGAAAGATCATTACCATGAACACCAACATTCATTACAGGCTTACCGGACTTAGGAGGAGTCTGTTTGGGTTTAGTAGATTCATTGCTCTTGTATTGAGCCTTCCCACATCTATCTATGGTATGTCCATAGAGTTTGCAATACTTACAATACAATTGTGAGCTCGCTTCCTCTGTACTCACTTTATCGTAACTGTACCAAGACTTCTTACTGGGAGGTGGTTCTGGTGTCAGCCGGTGGATGAGGCTGTAGGTGTCAGCCGACTTTGCAAATTTGATGTAGTCGGTTTCTTCTTTATCTGCTAGATATAAACGGACGGAAGGGGTAACACATCTCAAGAATTCCTCAACTAGCATGAGGTTGATGAGTTCTGCAAATGTAGAGACATGTGCTGCTTCCATCCATTTCATGAAATATCTTTTCTTGGTATTGGCAAATTCTAGAAAGGTGGTGGTACTTGCCTTTAGATGGTCACGGAATTTTCGTCAGTAGCTTTCGGTGGAGAGAAGGTAGGCGTCCAACACTGCTTGCTTCAGGGTCTTGTAGTCATTCTCAGATGCTAAGGTACTGAGAGTAACTGCAGCTCTACCCGTAAGATGCACTCTGAGAAGGGTAGACCATTGGTCAGCAGGCCAGCTAAGTTTATTAACTAGGGTCTCAAAGGTGGTAAAAAAGACATCAATCTCTGTCTCAAAGAATGGTGGCATTAACTTACTTGCTTGAGAGACATTAAAACTTACTGGAAGACTGGCGGTAGCTTGCTGGCGTTGAGTGAGGTGTATAGTTTCCAACGTGAGCTTCTTGTTGACGACATTCTATAGCCATAGCCGCTTGCTGTTTGTCATGCTCGCGTTGTATCTCCAGGCGGTGATTGTTTTGCTTCAAGCTGTACTCGTTCACGCTCACGGAGTATGGCAATCTCACGTTCCTTGAGGGCCACCTCTCGGTCTTGTTCTTCTTTCCTTATTGCAGCCTCTCGTTCTCTCATGTGGATAGCTGCTTGCTGTTGCTCCCTCTCGAGCTTTGCAAGTTCTAGTTTGAGTTTCATAGTTGGCAAGTCATGTTTATCTGCAATAGAAGTGAGTTTCGTGAGTTTCAGAGTCAATTTTCCCTTCATCTAAGAGGTAATCCATAATTAAGTTATGCAGTTCATTTTTGTTGGCTCCATGGAGAACATCTAGTTGATACTCTTGTGCAAGAGTTTGTAATTCAGTCCTCTTGGCACGACATAAGGTCCTTATTTCACCAGCTGGATCGTTACGGAAAGCTTGGAGACGAGACGTGGTGAATGATAGCAAATAAATGTATACGAATATAGTTGTGATATGGTAAATGTCAGAAACAGGATAACGTGGCAACTGGTAACTATCCTGAGGAATTTTAATCTTTAACAATAAACGTTAATTATAGGATGGTAAATGATTAGTCAATCAAAGTCGCAGGAAATCTTGTACCCGGTACTCAATGTAAGAGAATAAGGGCAAGAAAATCCTACTAAATAAGTGAAACTGAGTTTCTAAAACAAATGAAACATTTTAATTGCTCCAAAAGTGAATTAGCTAGTCCAAGAATGTAGGCATACCTTGCCGAGTCTCTATAGGACATAAGCAAGGGTTTCCCACTAAATGAATATGATACTTACAGAATTAGCGAACTTTATGCACTGTAAAAAGAAAGCTACTTCCCTACCTAAGTAAATATCATCATCTCTGACCGACGTGTAGGAGTGCGAGTGTCAACTGGTGACGAGAACTGCTGCTGAGGTCCCAACTCAGCAACGAAGTCCATGCTTGAGAAACTATGGCCCTCTTATCCTCCTTTGGTCGGAATGCAGAAGATAGGGTGCTTTGACCCAGAGACAAACCAAAGTACCAGGGTACCACAATGATGATCTGCCGAAAATATGAGAAATATCCTAGGGACAAAAGGTGGTAAACACGAGTAACAACACGGAGGGAGAGATGACCAATTAAGAGAATGACTGCGGCCTACAGTCACCACGTAATCCAAAGTTATCTCACACTCACCATATGCTACTCTCGGAATGCACAATACACACAGCACCATATAAATATAAAAATTAATGATAATATTGAAAAGTAACTTTAGCAAAGCGAAATACGCTTACCACAAATTGACGTTCTGGTACTAGTACCCGAGTGAAGCTCCTAGGACAGGCCCCCATTAAATGTGACGGGAAAGTGTTGGAGTGTAGATGTTCGGCAGTCCTCCAATGGCAGGTGTCAAAGCCTGGTCACACTCAAAACAAAAATATAGACTGCTTGCCTGTTGTCTGTGGTGAGAGGGAGGAACACGTAAAACACAAAGTATGAACAATGAAACTTTAATATATTTACTTTAAACATAAATGAAAATAAGGACAAATCTCGGGGGAATGAAAAGTACAGTTAAATAATAAAGATAAATGCAAAGACAATGTGAGACACAATATAACAAAAGTGAAATGTTAAAATGGTGCTGAGAATATCGGCTATGGCTGAAACCTCCCTTCGTACACAAGCCAATGAGTTAGTATGCCAGAGAGAGATGTCAACTGTAAGAGCACAAAGAATATTCTGAAGTTGATAGCTGGTCAGGCTCAGACGTCGACTGAGGTAGAGGGCGCTGAGGTGCGGTGTGCAGGTGCGCGGTCGGCGAGTCACCAATCAGGAGCAGGCAAGCTGGTGAAGGGCAGTTAGCTGGTTTGATGACGAGCCGGCGTGTGGAGTGGGGGGGATCTTGGGTACGTTTTGCCTCCTGGTCAAAACGTTTTGTGCTACCGGTGACGTATCTTGAATGTAGCATCTTATACTTGTATTTTTGGTGTAACTTGAAGTAGGGAAGAGCAGGCTCAATAGAAGACAATGTCCAACATAACAGGCCAATTACACTGGATTAATCTTTGTGTTTAAATAGGAGCTACCTCGTATGGGCCAACAAGCCTTCTGCAGTTACCTCTATGTTTCACCTCACATTTATCCCTTATGTATTCCCCCATGTTTTCACCTTTATTGTATTATCACCTGACCCAGTGCGGGTCTAAACTCCTGAACCCAAACCGACTCCTCCTAAGTCCAGTAAGCCTGTGAATGTTGTGTGTTCCTGTTAATGTTGGTGTTCCTGTTAATAATCTTTCTCTCTTCAGCAAACACCTGTATCCTGGAACTGTCTCTACCTACGGTATAGATTCAGAGGGATGTTTCAAATTGAAGATCTTGAGGGACACAGCCGCTCTACAGTCAATAATATTGAAATGAGCTGTGCCTAACATCACCTACACCGGGGAAACCGTCCTTATCACTGACCTCATTGCTACCACTCCGTATCCACTCGCCAGAGTCCACCTGGATTGTCCTTTTGTGACCGGTGAAGTCCAAGTCCCCATAAGGGAAAAGCCTTTTCCCATGTCTGGAGTGCAACTTCTCCTGGGCAATGACTTGGCAGAAGATCTGCAACCGTCCAACCTGATCATCATGGACAAACCCCAGATGTGTAACTCTATAGTGGACAATCCCATCTTTAAGTATGTTTCAGCAGAGGTCCATGAAAGTGATGAAGTTTCTCCTCCGGTTTTGGTGACCACCCGTGCACAAGCTGCACGACCGCAACCAGCTGACTACAGCTACCGCTGTCCCTCAAGACCCTCAGAATCTACCACCGAATCTTACTAGTTTGGAGTTCAATAAGTTACAGAGGGAAGATCTATCAATAACACCATTATTCTTCCAGGCTGAGACTCAACCTGACAGTATCCCTGGGTTCTTCCTAGAGAATCTGTTGCTCTACCGCAGGTACAGACCCAGTAAGCTGAAGGAGGACGACGTTTGGGCAAATGTCGAACAACTAGTGGTTCCCACCAGCGTACGGCCCGATATTCTACACCTGGCCCACGGAGCTCTTTCTCACTACGGTTTTAACAAAACCTACCACGGAATCAGACAAGACTACTATTGGCCAGGTATGGTTAAAGATGTCAAAAGTTACGTGCAACAGTGTTATACATGTCAGATGGCAGGTAAACCTAACATCTCTGTTCCCCAGGCCCCGTTGACTCCTATTCAGGTGCCTGCGGAAACTTTCCACAGACACATCATAGACTGTGTTGGTCTTTTACCCTGGACCAGTTCTGGCAACGCCTATGTACTAACTATCCTGTGTCCTACCACCAGATTCCCCATAGCAGTTCCAGTAAAGAACATTACGGCTGCTACTGTGGTGAAACAGCTATTGAAGATCTTCACCCAGTATGGATTTCCAAGAGAGGTTCAAAGTGACTGTGGCACCAACTTCACCAGTGATCTCTTCAAGAAGACACTGGAATGAGTTCAACATCACATAGGTACTGTCCAGCCCCAATCATCCTGCTTCACAGGGTTCTCTTGAACGTAGTCATCAGACTATTAAAGCACTCCTAAAGAAAGTTTGCAATGAAACCTTGAAGGACTGGGATAAACATCTTGACCTCATTATGAACATTTTCAGAAGTCTCCCCAATGAGTCTCTAGGAGTATCTCCTTATGAGATGCTCTACGGACGTAAGTGCTGTACTCCTCTCAAAGCTTTCAAAGACCCTCTACGTAATGCCACCTTCAGTGACCCTCAGAATGTGCCCCAGTTTCTTAAAAACTTAAAACACATTCTAGAGAGAGTACGTAAATTTGCTAATGACAATCTACTGAAAGCTCAGGAGAGGATGAAGGCCCATTTTGACCAAACTAAGGAAATTTAAACCAGGAGACTTCGTGTAGGCATATTTTCCTATTCCAGGTTCTCCATTGCAAAACAAGTTTTCAGGACCTTACCGCATCAAGGAGTGCAGAAACATCCATAACTACGTTCTTGAGACTCCAGAAAGGCGGCGGAAGACCAGTTGTGCCACGTCAACCTCCTGAAGCAGTATCAAGGTACTCCCCCCACTGTGTTGGTATCATTATCCACCTTTAAAGGTCCATACCTCCACAGTGAGACCTTCCCTGCTTCTCCTCCCGAAAGCACTAACACTGAGTCAGTGCCTTCCAACTCGGAAATCCTTAATGATCTTCATACCAATTTGCAGGACAGTAATAGTGCTCCTCTCATCAGAATCTTCAAAGAACATCAGAAGTTGTTCAGCGATGATCCACAGGAGTGTAATGTGGTTCAGCACGACATCCAGCTACTCCCTGACACCTGGCCGATTCGTCAACCTTTCTACCGAATAAGCCCGAGCAAAAAGGAAGTTATGCGTGCTGAGGTACAGTACCTCCTGGATCATGGGCTGGCCACCCCTTGTGAGTCCCCTTGGGTCTCACCCTGCATCTTGGTGCCGAAACCGCACGGTAAAGTGAGGTTGTGTACCGAATACCGGAAATTGAATCTTGTGACTATCAAGGATGCTTATCCATTACTTACAATAGATGACATCCTTGACGCCATTGGTAATGCTCGGTATCTATCAAAGTTAGACTTACTCAAGGGATACTATCAAGTATGTTTGACAGAGCCAGCTAAGGAAATATCTGCCTTTACCACTCCCTTTGGCCTTTACAGATACAAACGCCTTCCATTTGGACTATGTAATGCCCCGGCCACCTTCCAGCGAACTGTCAACCGCGTCATCCAGGGCTTAGATAACACCTACGCCTACTTGGATGACATCGTTGTGGCAACCAACACCTGGAGCGAACATCTGCTCCAGCTGCAACGATTGTTTGCCAAGCTCCTGACAGCCGGCCTCACCATCAACTTGGGCAAGTCCACCTTTACTAAAGGTAAAGTGCGTTATCTTGGTCATGAGATAGGGAGTGGCAGCATAGCTCCGTTAAACATACATACCCAAGCTATCCAGCATTACCCACAGCCTACCACCAGGAAACAAGCTCCTGCTCTTCCTTGGTCTTGCCTCCTACTACCTTAGGTTTGTGAAGAATTTTAGTACGGTGGCGACACCATTGATCACTTTAACCAGCCCCAAGCAACGGATATCATTGGACCATTCAGCAAACCATTGCTTTTGAACAACTTAAATCCATGCTCTGTTGTAATCCTATTCTCTCCTCGCCAGATATCACGAAGCCTTTCATCCTCCATGTCGACGCCAGTGGTACCGGCATCGGGGGCGTCCTGATGCAACAACGAGGCGAGGATGTTCTACCTGTTAGCTACTACAGCTACAAGTTAAAACCACACCAGAAGAATTACAGCACTATCGAAAAGGAGCTACTCTCCATCGTCCTGAACTTGCAGCACTTTGAATCATACCTGCAAGGTGCTCAGTCTACCACCATCTACTCGGACCACAATCCCCTATGCTTCTTGCAGCAAGCCCAATTCAACAATCAACGACTTCTACGATGGGCTTTATATCTGCAGAATTTTAACCTGGAGATCTTCTGCATCAAAGGTTCTGACAACATCATAGCAGACGCCCTCTCCAGAGTCTATGAGGTAGAGGCAGTTCCACCTACCACTCTACCACCTGAAGACGTAACTTCACCCGTAAGAGCAGGCTTCGGGGGAGAGTTGTGACAATAATCTCTTTCAAGAGAGATTGAGTCTGCTCTTCTCTACATCAAGTTACGCATATTATACAAGTATAAGATGCTACCTTCAAGATACGTCAACCAGTGGCACAAAACGTTTTGACCAGGAGGCAAAACGTACCCAAGACTCACCCCCTACTCTGTTACGTACTCCTAGCCGAATACGTATATAAATTTGAATAGACTTGTTTTGTTCCATTATATCATTGCCTGTATATGTACACATATTGTGTTTTTGTAAATTGTCGTGTGGTGTGGCAATGTCAGTGGGGACAGGAGCGCGGTTGCTCTTCACACGTCTAATACCTGTTAGATTCGGGATATTAGAATTGCTGGACCTGTTCAGTTATGGGAGTTCCAGATGTCACTTTTACTAAGTTTATATAATTAGTTTATTTACAGTAATTAAGCAGGTGGCATTGTACTTATATATTTTGCAAGTAACTATTATATTTAATTTGCATTCTTATGTGTTTTGAGAACAAGTGGTTGTTCAATTAGTTTTAAATATTGAAAAGTCTGTATTTTCCATCCCTCATCCTGGATGAGGCAGAGGAGGAGAGGATTATGGGTAATGACAGGTGCGCGAGTAGTCAGTAGCTGATACGGACCAGGAGAGATCACATCTTTGTAGAGTTAAGTCTGTAACATTCATGTTGTGCCATATTTTTATATATTATATTATGTGAGAGACAATACTTTTTGTTTGGTTGTATAAGTTAACTTGACCATCTGTGTTTTTATATTATACTGTATTGATTATATTGAATATATATATTATAAGTTATATGTATAATTCTTCAGTCCTAAGGGAGAAATACTTTTCATTCTTAGCCTGTTATCATTCATGGGGTTACACTGGTGACCCGCTCTTGAGAACAGCAGTTTGTAGTATCCCTAGTTAATTAAGGTCCATGCTGTTGTTAGGGTCACGATCCGTAACGAACGATAGGTAACAAGAGTTATGGGGGCCTGTGCCGGGAAATATTGTTCCCACTTAAACTTAACTGTGCTAATCTAACCTTGCCTTCCTAGAGTACCAGTGTGTTAAGTGTCTGTGTGTTTTATAAGAACTATTCCATGTGCCAAGCAAAGCTCCCTGTGTGTCAAGTAACAACGTTTCACGATTTTGAGGTAAGTCATCCTATATATTTTGTTTGTGCAGTGTGGCCAAGCGAATTTTCAGTGTTGTGACAATTTTACAGTGAAGTGTAGTGCAGTGCCATTGTTTTAATTATTGTTGTGAATCAAGTGCCAAGTGTTAGAACGATGGAGAGTCAAGTGGCGTCGTTGTTGGCTCATCCAGACTTTGAGGGAATTAAGAGCCTAAAAAAAGGTCTGAGTTAGTACAAATGGCAAATCAGTTGGATTTGAACGCCAACAATAGAATGGTTAAAGCCCAACTTGTGAAAGTCATTGTGACGCATTTTGTTGAGAATGGAGAGTTAGACGAAGAAATACTGGAGGAGTTAAGAGAGGAGTCGAGTGACCAGATGCCGTTAAAGCGTCTTGAGTTAGAAGCGCAAATAGCCAATGCTAAGCTTGAAGCTCAAAAAGAACAGAAAATTTTAGAGCTTGAAGTTTTAAAGGAACAGAAAATATTAGAGGCTGAAGCTCAGCAGAGAGAGCTTGAGACTAGGTGTTTAGAACTTGAGGCACAAAATAGCAGATGTTTAATTGAGTTGCAACTAGAAGCCACAAAGAAGCAACAATTAGAGATTCAACAGCAAATGGCTGACACTAACTTCAGGCTTGAAACACAGCGTATGGCAGCTGGGCATGGAAATACTAGTTATGTTTCAACAAATAGTGATAATAATCCCATAAGGATGAATAAGTATATAGAGTTACCCAAGTTTAATGAGGAGGATCCTGAGGTTTTCTTTGCACATTTTTATAAGATTGCCATCAGTATGAACTGGCCAAGGGATCAATAGGTAGCCATTATGCAATCTCAATTTAAGGGGCGTAGTCAGGAGGTTTTTACATCCCTACCTGACGCTCATAGCATTGATTATGAATTTGTAAATAAAAGCATCTTAAATGCGTATCAATTAAATCCAGAGGCACACAGGCAAAAGTTTCAGAAACTAAGAAGGGTAAGTGATCAGACAATAGCAGATTTTACTCGTCAGAAGACGAATTTTTGCAACAGATGGTTAAAGTCACTTTCAGTAACTGAGTTTGATGCTCTAAAGAATCTTCTTATAATGGAGGAAGTATTGTCATGTCTCCCAGACAAGTTGTCTACTTTTATGGCAGAACAAAAGAATGTAACAGACATTTATGAGCTGTCAAAGCTCGCGGATGAGCATGAGTTGTTGACTAAGGCCCAGTTTACGGCCTACTTCACCTAAGTCTAGTCGTAGAGTAAATTATAATGCTCACCGAACTCCTTATCAGAATCCATCCAGTCCTAGTGCTCCAGTTACTCCCATGAGCTCTTCTCTTACAAAACCTAATCCTGCTACTTCCTTGTCAGGAATGTCAAATAATAATAAGGTTAATTAATAAACCTACAGTTGGTTCTGCCAGTGTGTCCACTGTAAGGTCCTGTTCCCATTATAAGAGAAAAGGCCATGGAATTAATTCATGTTTTATATTGCACCCTGAGTTACGACCAACTGGTCTCATTTATTGTTAGAGGTGTGCAAAATAAACTTACTAATAAACATGTAACTGTAAACCCCAATTGGGTGAAACAGTATTCACCATATATGTCTTCAGGTGAAGTTTTGTGTATTAATGGGAAGTGGATGCCAGTAGTTCTTCTTCGTGATACAGGTGCTTCCCAAACCATAATTTCATCCAGTATTCTTTCTGATGTTGAAAAGAGAGATACTGGAAAGTTTGTAGTTCTTCAGAGTTTTGCAGGATGTAAGACTGTACCTCTAATAGACATTAAATTCAGATCCACCATTACACCAAGTTTATGCACTGTGGGTGTTAGTACACAGTTGCCCATCCCAGGTGTGGATGTTACATTGGGTAATGATGTGGCCATAAATCATGTTGTGGGTGAGATTGATCCCCGTTTGTGTAAACAGCCAGTTGCAGACCATGTTTATTCTGCCTGTGCTGAAGTTAGTTCTATGAATGAACAACTTGTTGTAGAAGATGGTTTTGTCCATTCTACCTGTACTGATGTTCAGTACTATTATAAATCCAGTTGTCAGTTCTAATGTTGTTACTCAAGCATTTGTTCCAGTAACCAGTACCCTTACAGTGGAGAAGTGGGATGTGGTTGTTCCAGATTCCTGTGTGGCCGACCTAGTTGTTGAGAGTAAGCCTGATACTATGACTGCTTTATTCCAATAAATTGGGAAAGGATGTCCATGTACCATTGTCTTGCCCGCTCACTACGAACGTTGTGCCAGGAGTTGAGAGAAACTTAAAAGCCACGACTCTATTGTATTCCAGCCAAGTGAATGGTTTAGGACAAGATGCCGGGTTGGCAGAAGTATTCCCGCTCACTCCAAGTTTAGAATCAGTTGTCGAGAGTAAGTCTGTTGTAGAGGCCCCGTCCTCACCCTAGCCAAGGTGATAGTATAGGGGAGGAGGTCAAACTACCTGTTACTTGCCCGCTCGTTTCAGATTCCCTTAATTTATGTGCATTGAGTAGAACTGACCCTAAGATTTCTGAGAGAAGCAAGGAGACAGTCTGTACTGTAGATCCAGTTCTGGAGAGTGTGGGAAAGCAGCCAGAGGATCAGCTTCTGTTGAGTAGATGGAGACCCATTGAGCCTCCCTCTTCAGTTGTCTGTGAGGATGTGACCCAGCTTGGTAGTGTTATTATTGATTGTGAGCAGACAGTACTCCGAGCAGCTCCAGAAGTCATGGGAGAAAATTCTGGTAAAACCATTGAGAGTGGTAAAGTGTCATTTGGATCTAAGTTGCGGAGTTGTGATTCTTATTCCATGTTTTATTTTATTTATTATTGATTTATTTTATTTATATATATACAAGAAGGTACATTGGGTTAGTGAGAATACATTGGATAGTACAGTATTTACATTCTTGTAAAGCCACTAGTATGCACAGCGTTTCGGGCAGGTCCTTAATCTAGCAGATAATTTTAAGTAGGTAACTTCAATCAGAATTGATAAATGATAAAGATACATTACAAGGGAAAAATGAGATGAGAGAGATAAGTAGGTATATTAAAGCACATTGTTATATTAAAGCTCTGATTGATTACATTGACAGCTTGATTAGTAATTTAAACAAGGTTAATAAACACCATACAACAGATTGACAGCACATATAAGACAGCAATGATCACAATGGTAAAGATGTTCAGATTGGGTACATAAAGATTGGGAGACTGGGTAGCAAAAGATACAGATAAACAAGATTTATAAACACCATACAACAGATTGGCAGCACATATAAGAAAACAGCAATGATCACAATGGTAAAGATGTTCAAATTGGGAACATAAAGGTTGGGAGATTGGGTAGCAATTGATACAGTGCAATTTTAAGGCAAAAAGTGAAAAACTATGAAGATGAAATTAGGCACTTTTTAGTATTGATTTTGAATGATGTAAAAGTTGGACAGCTTTTCAATTCAGTAGGGAGTGAGTTCCATAAACTGGGTCCTTTTATTTGCATAGAATGTTTACACAGATTAAGTTTAACTCTGGGGATATCAAAGAGATATTTATTTCTGGTGTGGTGATAATGGGTCCTATTACATCTGTCCAAGAAGAGTTTCAGACAAGGATTTGCATTTAAGAACAGGGTTTTGTAAATGTAGTTGACACAAGAGAATTTGTGGAGTGAGATTATGTTTAGCATGTTTAGGGAGTTAAACAATGGGGCTGAGTGTTGTCTGAAAGCAGAATTTGATATTATTCTGATAGCAGATTTTTGCTGGGTGATGATGGACTTGAGGTGGTTTGCAGTGGTTGAACCCCATGCACAGATACCATAGTTGAGATAGGGATAGATTAGTGCATAATATAGAGAGATGAGAGCAGAGTTAGGAACATAATATCTGATTTTGGAGAGTATACCAACTGTTTTAGAGACTTTCTTAGTTATGTATTGTATGTGGGTACTGAAGTTGAGTCTCTTGTCTAGGAATATGCCAAGAAACTTTCCATCATTTTTATTGCTAATGTTTACATTGTCAATCTGAAGCTGAATTGCATTTGTAGATTTGCTTCCGAATAGGATGTAGTAGGTCTTTTCTATGTTAAGTGTTAGTTTGCTGGTTGACATCCATAAGTGGACTTTTTTTAGTTCATTATTAACAACACCATTTAGTGTATGTGGGTTGGGGTTGGAGTAGATGAGGGTAGTATCATCAGCAAACAAAATAGGTTTCAGAATGTTATAGACATTAGGCAGATCATTAATGTATATAAGAAAAAGAAGAGGTCCCAAGATGCTGCCCTGTGGCACTCCAACAGTTATTGGTAGAATGGGAGAGATTATATTATTGATGGCTACACATTGGTGTCTATCACTAAGATAGGATTGGATATAGTCCAGTGCATGGCCTCGGATTCCATAATGATGGAGTTTTCTTAAGAGGTAATCGTGATTAACAGTATCAAAGGCCTTTCTCAGGTCAATGAAGAGTCCAATTGGAAACTCATTTTTGTCAAGAGCTGAGTAAATTATATCAAGGAGACTAATAATTGCATCGTTGGTACTCTTTTGAGAGCGAAATCCAAACTGACAGGGGCTAAGAATGTCGAATTTTACGAGATAGGAGTAGAGCTGTTTGTAGATAATTTTTTCAAATATTTTTGATAGAATGGGTAGGTTCGATATTGGTCTATAGTTGTTTATGTCTGACGGATTACCTCCTTTATGAACTGGTGTTACTCTTGCTTTTTTAAGGATATCAGGGAAGGTATGACACTCAAGGGATTTGTTGAACAGCAGAGCTATAGGTGGCGCAAGGGCATGGGAGGCGCTCTTGTATACAATGGATGGGATTTCACTGATGTTCCCAGCTTTGGTTTTTAGTGAGTGTATGATGGACACAACATCTGACGGGCTGACTGGTGAGAGGAGAAGAGAGTTTGGATAGCTGCCTGAGAGATATGTGTTGATATGTGTCTGAGTCTGTGGGATTTTACTTGCAAGGTTAGCACCAATCGATGAAAAGAAGCTATTAAATTCATTCGCCATTTCTAAGTCAGTTGACAGTGTAAGGCCATCCTTAGAGAGTGTTATCTGGTTGTGGGAGTGTTGTTTAGTTCCCAGGATGTTAGAGATGGTATTCCATGTGCTTTTCATGTTGCCTTTTGCTTCTTTGAATCTAGTCTCATAATATGAAAGTTTTGCTTTTCTTATGATACTGGTAAGCACTGATGAGTACCTTTTAACTACTTCCATTGAAACTAGGCCACTCCTAAATTTCTTTTCGTATTCATGTTTTTTGTTGATTGATTTAATTATGCCACTTGTGAGCCACGGGTTATTTTTTCTTTTATCAGTTACTTGTTTGGTAAGGAGGGGACAGTGAGTGTTGTAGAGGCTTAGAGTTTTGGAGAGAAAGAGGTTAGTTGATGAGTTTATATCCTGTGAATTATTAAATTGAGATTCCCAGTTAATATTGTGGAGTGCATTAGAGAGATTGCCTAAAGCTGATTCACTATGTAGCCTGAATGAAAGTTTTTTTGTTTCAGGTGGTGATGCGTCAATGTTTGCTATGAGGAAAGTAGGATAGTGGTCAGTTGTTCTGTCATAAATTACCCCAGATGTAAGGGGAGCTGTTATATTAGTCCATAGGTGATCCAGGGTAGTGGCAGATGTTTGAGTGACTCGGGTGGGCTTGGTGATTGTGGGGATTAGCATACAGGAGTGCATGCTGTTACGGAAATAGTCAACTTGAGGGTTCTTTTGAAGACCCAGGTCAATATTGAAATCACCTCCCAGAATGATGTGATTTTTGTTGAGATTGTTATTTATGATAAGATTCCTTACATTGTCAGAGAATAAAGCTATGTTGGTATTAGGAAATCTATAGATGGCACCAATTATCAGGGAGGATTTAAGGGATTTACTGGAGAACTTGGCAAAGGTATATTCACAATAGTTGTCTCTATCACTAATGACACTATTGCAAGTGAAGGTATCTTTGTAATATATTGCTGTACCGCCACCTTTTTTATTAGGCCTGCAGTTATGAATGGCTTTATAACCAGCTAAATTGTAGAGTTGGGTATAGTCATTACTTAGCCAAGTTTCTGTTAAAATGATGAAAGATAATTTAGTACCTAGTGCTGTAAGAAGTGCATTTATATCATCAAAATGTTTACCAAGTGACCTAACATTTTGGCTGTAAACTGATAAGCAGGTGCTATTTAGGAGTTTGTTTTTTGCAAGATTTGCTGTGTAATACCTGCAATAATGATGATCAATGTGCTGATTTGTGTGGATATGGGACAGAAGATTTCGATCTGGATCAATATCAGTAAGCATATAGATAAGATAATGTCACGATACAATAAGATAAGCAATATCAGGAACAGATGAAAACTAAATCTGCTGTAAAATAGAAAGTAATTATAGCAAAACACAGCAATTTAATAATATAACAATACAATAAGAGCTTACAAAGTATTGAGTCTGCTAAAATTAGAGAATAATTATGGCAAAACACAACAGTAAATGCAAGTAAACAAAAGAATTGAAACAATTAGAGGTAGAATAAAAGTCACTAGATAGCCATGGACGATACACAAGTTTGGTGGAGAGAACAAAAAAATCAGTAGAGACTGTCAAGATGAATATATAAAAGAAATTTGACAAATGATGTGGAGTAAGTATTTCTCATTGTGTAAAATGAGTCAGAGTGTGTGTAGGATGTTGAAATCTATTTTTATTCTGCAGGAGCCATTTTCTTGTGAAGTAATGGACTGTTGGACATCTTTGTCCAGCCTTGTGGTTGAGCAGAGAGAGTTTACTCAAGTAGGTTGTGCATCCAGCAGTTCTGAGGAAGTGGTGAGTTATATTAGAGCAGTGTCTCTATATTCAGATCCAGGTTATTTTGATGCACGAGTGATGAAAGTGTATGTTCCACTCAAGTGTGGTGTTGACTTTCAGAGTCCAATTGGAGTTGACTTTCAGAGTCATAGTGATAGTGAAGGATTTAATCATACTTGGGAGCAGATGTTTGAGGCTCCAGGTGTGTATTTCAAGTTGGGAGATAAGGTTATCCTACCTAGTGTTAATCATTGTGAAGGGTTTCAGATTGTCCTTGGGTGTTTCCCAGGTAATCTGCTGTGCATCTTCAAGATGTTAAGACCCTTAAACCTCTTGGTTGATTGTTTGTCATCAGACGTAAATCACTTGGGAAGTGATGGTGAGGGTTTTCGGCATGTTTCATTTAGTCTTTTGGAAGACTAGAAGGTTGATGAAAGTGTGTGTTGTGTTCAAGTCCACCATCAGGGGGTGTGAACTTGTCTTGGGAGTTATGATTGAGATATGGTGCCTAGGCATATGCCTGTTTTCTTTCACTGATCGTTATGACAGAGTTATGAGGAAATTGATTTCTGTGTTCCTTATGGATCATCTGAGTCAGTTCGATCAGGTAGTCTTTGCACTTATCTTGGGTTGTATTTCTTGGTTTGAAGGTCAAAGGTTTGCTAAGTTGTTGTGTTGTGTTTCGGAAGATTCTATGAATGGGAAAGTTGTATGTACAATTGTGAGGTTTAATGCTAATTTCTCTAATTTTAGTATCCATTGGGCGAGAGTATGTGTTCCACAGAGGATCAAGAGTGAAGAAGAGCAGATGTCTCTGTCAGAGCATACCCAGGAGAAGTCCCAAATCTACTGTACATCCAGTCAGCTTCAATTAAGCAGTTCAGCTCCAGAAAAAGGGAGTAATGGAAAATGGAGTCTGTCTTGGAAAAATTCACCATGTGGAAAAGGGATCACATGGAAATATGGGACTGATCTTAGAGAAATAGTAGGAACAGATATAAAGATAAATTGCCGTGATAATTGTGTGCAAGCAGCTACATTTATTGACAATTCTATTCATGCTACTAATGATAATGTTGTAGATAGGAGTGTGAAATATGATCTGAAACAAAGTGAAATAAATGAGATAGTACCCTGGAGAGATAAATTTGCATACTCCAGTGACACATATGTAGAACATAGTCATAAGACTGAAATTTCTGAGTTTCATGTAAGAATATATTGGGAGTGTTTTTATTTTTGTCTAGAAATGTGTTCTTATTACTTTTACATGTTTGGTGTAATTAATACCATAAATTTCAAGTGTCATACATTTTACTTCGGAAAAAATGCCATTGATCTTCAATCCATTGCATTTTTTTTTTGGAGGTGGAAGTGTTACGTACTCCTAGCTGGATACGTATATAAATTTGAATAGACTTGTTTTGTTCCATTATATCATTGCCTGTATATGTACACATATTGTGTTTTTGTAAATTGTCGTGTGGTGTGGCAATGTCAGTGGGGACAGGAGCGTGG
The DNA here is from genome assembly GCF_040958095.1 of Procambarus clarkii. Taxonomy (NCBI): domain Eukaryota; kingdom Metazoa; phylum Arthropoda; class Malacostraca; order Decapoda; family Cambaridae; genus Procambarus; species Procambarus clarkii. The sequence continues at coordinate 6,019,941 of NC_091203.1, read as the reverse complement.
TTGCTCTTCACACGTCTAATACCTGTTAGATTCGGGAAATTAGAATTGCTGGACCTGTTCAGTTATGGGAGTTCCAGATGTCACTTTTACTAAGTTTATATAATTGTTTATTTACAGTAATTAAGCAGGTGGCATTGTACTTATATATTTTGCAAGTAACTATTATATTTAATTTGCATTCTTATGTGTTTTGAGAACAAGTGGTTGTTCAATTAGTTTTAAACATTAAAAAGTCTGTATTTTCCATCCCTCATCCTGGATGAGGCAGAGGAGGAGAGGATTATGGGTAATGACAGTGCGCGAGTAGTCAGTAGCTGATACGGGCCAGGAGAGATCACATCTTTGTAGAGTTAAGTCTGTAACATTCATGTTGTGCCATATTTTTATATATTATATTATGTGAGAGACAATACTTTTTGTTTGGTTGTATAAGTTAACTTGACCATCTGTGTTTTTATATTATACTGTATTGATTATATTGAATATATATATTATAAGTTATATGTATAATTCTTCAGTCCTAAGGGAGAAATACTTTTCATTCTTAGCCTGTTATCATTCATGGGGTTACACTGGTGACCCGCTCTTGAGAACAGCAGTTTGTAGTATCCCTAGTTAATTAAGGTCCATGCTGTTGTTAGGGTCACGATCCGTAACGAACGATAGGTAACAAGAGTTATGGGGGCCTGTGCCGGGAAATATTGTTCCCACTTAAACTTAACTGTGCTAATCTAACCTTGCCTTCCTAGAGTACCAGTGTGTTAAGTGTCTGTGTGTTTTATAAGAACTATTCCATGTGCCAAGCAAAGCTCCCTGTGTGTCAAGTAACAACGTTTCACGATTTTGAGGTAAGTCATCCTATATATTTTGGTTGTGCAGTGTGGCCAAGCGAATTTTCAGTGTTGTGACAATTTTACAGTGAAGTGTAGTGCAGTGCCATTGTTTTAATTATTGTTGTGAATCAAGTGCCAAGTGTTAGAACGATGGAGAGTCAAGTGGCGTCGTTGTTGGCTCATCCAGACTTTGAGGGAATTAAGAGCCTAAAAAAAGTCTGAGTTAGTACAAATGGCAAATCAGTTGGATTTGAACGCCAACAATAGAATGGTTAAAGCCCAACTTGTGAAAGTCATTGTGACGCATTTTGTTGAGAATGGAGAGTTAGACGAAGAAATACTGGAGGAGTTAAGAGAGGAGTCGAGTGACCAGATGCCGTTAAAGCGTCTTGAGTTAGAAGCGCAAATAGCCAATGCTAAGCTTGAAGCTCAAAAAGAACAGAAAATTTTAGAGCTTGAAGTTTTAAAGAATCAGAAAATATTAGAGGCTGAAGCTCAGCAGAGAGAGCTTGAGACTAGGTGTTTAGAACTTGAGGCACAAAATAGCAGATGTTTAATTGAGTTGCAACTAGAAGCCACAAAGAAGCAACAATTAGAGATTCAACAGCAAATGGCTGACACTAACTTCAGGCTTGAAACACAGCGTATGGCAGCTGGGCATGGAAATACTAGTTATGTTTCAACAAATAGTGATAATAATCCCATAAGGATGAATAAGTATATAGAGTTACCCAAGTTTAATGAGGAGGATCCTGAGGTTTTCTTTGCAAATTTTTATAAGATTGCCATCAGTATGAACTGGCCAAGGGATCAATAGGTAGCCATTATGCAATCTCAATTTAAGGGGCGTAGTCAGGAGGTTTTTACATCCCTACCTGACGCTCATAGCATTGATTATGAATTTGTAAATAAAAGCATCTTAAATGCGTATCATTTAAATCCAGAGGCACACAGGCAAAAGTTTCAGAAACTAAGAAGGGTAAGTGATCAGACAATAGCAGATTTTACTCGTCAGAAGACGAATTTTTGCAACAGATGGTTAAAGTCACTTTCAGTAACTGAGTTTGATGCTCTAAAGAATCTTCTTATAATGGAGGAAGTATTGTCATGTCTCCCAGACAAGTTGTCTACTTTTATGGCAGAACAAAAGAATGTAACAGACATTTATGAGCTGTCAAAGCTCGCGGATGAGCATGAGTTGTTGACTAAGGCCCAGTTTACGGCCACTTCACCTAAGTCTAGTCGTAGAGTAAATTATAATGCTCACCGAACTCCTTATCAGAATCCATCCAGTCCTAGTGCTCCAGTTACTCCCATGAGCTCTTCTCTTACAAAACCTAATCCTGCTACTTCCTTGTCAGGAATGTCAAATAATAATAAGGTTATTTATAAACCTACAGTTGGTTCTGCCAGTGTGTCCACTGTAAGGTCCTGTTCCCATTATAAGAGAAAAGGCCATGGAATTAATTCATGTTTTATATTGCACCCTGAGTTACGACCAACTGGTCTCATTTATTGTAGAGGTGTGCAAAATAAACTTACTAATAAACATGTAACTGTAAACCCCAATTGGGTGAAACAGTATTCACCATATATGTCTTCAGGTGAAGTTTTGTGTATTAATGGGAAGTGGATGCCAGTAGTTCTTCTTCGTGATACAGGTGCTTCCCAAACCATAATTTCATCCAGTATTCTTTCTGATGTTGAAAAGAGAGATACTGGAAAGTTTGTAGTTCTTCAGAGTTTTGCAGGATGTAAGACTGTACCTCTAATAGACATTAAATTCAGATCCACCATTACACCAAGTTTATGCACTGTGGGTGTTAGTACACAGTTGCCCATCCCAGGTGTGGATGTTATATTGGGTAATGATGTGGCCATAAATCATGTTGTGGGTGAGATTGATCCCCGTTTGTGTAAACAGCCAGTTGCAGACCATGTTTATTCTGCCTGTGCTGAAGTTAGTTCTATGAATGAACAACTTGTTGTAGAAGATGGTTTTGTCCATTCTACCTGTGCTGATGTCAGTACTATTATAAATCCAGTTGTCAGTTCTAATGTTGTTACTCAAGCATTTGTTCCAGTAACCAGTACCCTTACAGTGGAGAAGTGGGATGTGGTTGTTCCAGATTCCTGTGTGGCCGACCTAGTTGTTGAGAGTAAGCCTGATACTATGACTGCTTTATTCCAATAAATTGGGAAAGGATGTCCATGTACCATTGTCTTGCCCGCTCACTACGAACGTTGTGCCAGGAGTTGAGAGAAACTTAAAAGCCACGACTCTATTGTATTCCAGCCAAGTGAATGGTTTAGGACAAGATGCCGGGTTGGCAGAAGTATTCCCGCTCACTCCAAGTTTAGAATCAGTTGTCGAGAGTAAGTCTGTTGTAGAGGCCCCGCCTCACCCTAGCCAAGGTGATAGTATAGGGGAGGAGGTCAAACTACCTGTTACTTGCCCGCTCGTTTCAGATTCCCTTAATTTATGTGCATTGAGTAGAACTGACCCTAAGATTTCTGAGAGAAGCAAGGAGACAGTCTGTACTGTAGATCCAGTTCTGGAGAGTGTGGGAAAGCAGCCAGAGGATCAGCTTCTGTTGAGTAGATGGAGACCCATTGAGCCTCCCTCTTCAGTTGTCTGTGAGGATGTGACCCAGCTTGGTAGTGTTATTATTGATTGTGAGCAGACAGTACTCCGAGCAGCTCCAGAAGTCATGGGAGAAAATTCTGGTAAAACCATTGAGAGTGGTAAAGTGTCATTTGGATCTAAGTTGCGGAGTTGTGATTCTTATTCCATGTTTTATTTTATTTATTATTTATTTATTTTATTTATATATATACAAGAAGGTACATTGGGTTAGTGAGAATACATTGGATAGTACAGTATTTACATTCTTGTAAAGCCACTAGTATGCACAGCGTTTCGGGCAGGTCCTTAATCTAGCAGATAATTTTAAGTAGGTAACTTCAATCAGAATTGATAAATGATAAAGATACATTACAAGGGAAAAATGAGATGAGAGAGATAAGTAGGTATATTAAAGCACATTGTTATATTAAAGCTCTGATTGATTACATTGACAGCTTGATTAGTAATTTAAACAAGGTTAATAAACACCATACAACAGATTGACAGCACATATAAGACAGCAATGATCACAATGGTAAAGATGTTCAGATTGGGTACATAAAGATTGGGAGACTGGGTAGCAAAAGATACAGATAAACAAGATTTATAAACACCATACAACAGATTGGCAGCACATATAAGAAAACAGCAATGATCACAATGGTAAAGATGTTCAAATTGGGAACATAAAGGTTGGGAGATTGGGTAGCAATTGATACAGTGCAATTTTAAGGCAAAAAGTGAAAAACTATGAAGATGAAATTAGGCACTTTTTAGTATTGATTTTGAATGATGTAAAAGTTGGACAGCTTTTCAATTCAGTAGGGAGTGAGTTCCATAAACTGGGTCCTTTTATTTGCATAGAATGTTTACACAGATTAAGTTTAACTCTGGGGATATCAAAGAGATATTTATTTCTGGTGTGGTGATAATGGGTCCTATTACATCTGTCCAAGAAGAGTTTCAGACAAGGATTTGCATTTAAGAACAGGGTTTTGTAAATGTAGTTGACACAAGAGAATTTGTGGAGTGAGATTATGTTTAGCATGTTTAGGGAGTTAAACAATGGGGCTGAGTGTTGTCTGAAAGCAGAATTTGATATTATTCTGATAGCAGATTTTTGCTGGGTGATGATGGACTTGAGGTGGTTTGCAGTGGTTGAACCCCATGCACAGATACCATAGTTGAGATAGGGATAGATTAGTGCATAATATAGAGAGATGAGAGCAGAGTTAGGAACATAATATCTGATTTTGGAGAGTATACCAACTGTTTTAGAGACTTTCTTAGTTATGTATTGTATGTGGGTACTGAAGTTGAGTCTCTTGTCTAGGAATATGCCAAGAAACTTTCCATCATTTTTATTGCTAATGTTTACATTGTCAATCTGAAGCTGAATTGCATTTGTAGATTTGCTTCCGAATAGGATGTAGTAGGTCTTTTCTATGTTAAGTGTTAGTTTGCTGGTTGACATCCATAAGTGGACTTTTTTTAGTTCATTATTAACAACACCATTTAGTGTATGTGGGTTGGGGTTGGAGTAGATGAGGGTAGTATCATCAGCAAACAAAATAGGTTTCAGAATGTTAGAGACATTAGGCAGATCATTAATGTATATAAGAAAAAGAAGAGGTCCCAAGATGCTGCCCTGTGGCACTCCAACAGTTATTGGTAGAATGGGAGAGATTATATTATTGATGGCTACACATTGGTGTCTATCACTAAGATAGGATTGGATATAGTCCAGTGCATGGCCTCGGATTCCATAATGATGGAGTTTTCTTAAGAGGTAATCGTGATTAACAGTATCAAAGGCCTTTCTCAGGTCAATGAAGAGTCCAATTGGAAACTCATTTTTGTCAAGAGCTGAGTAAATTATATCAAGGAGACTAATAATTGCATCGTTGGTACTCTTTTGAGAGCGAAATCCAAACTGACAGGGGCTAAGAATGTCGAATTTTACGAGATAGGAGTAGAGCTGTTTGTAGATAATTTTTTCAAATATTTTTGATAGAATGGGTAGGTTCGATATTGGTCTATAGTTGTTTATGTCTGACGGATTACCTCCTTTATGAACTGGTGTTACTCTTGCTTTTTTAAGGATATCAGGGAAGGTATGACACTCAAGGGATTTGTTGAACAGCAGAGCTATAGGTGGCGCAAGGGCATGGGAGGCGCTCTTGTATACAATGGATGGGATTTCACTGATGTTCCCAGCTTTGGTTTTTAGTGAGTGTATGATGGACACAACATCTGACGGGCTGACTGGTGAGAGGAGAAGAGAGTTTGGATAGCTGCCTGAGAGATATGTGTTGATATGTGTCTGAGTCTGTGGGATTTTACTTGCAAGGTTAGCACCAATCGATGAAAAGAAGCTATTAAATTCATTCGCCATTTCTAAGTCAGTTGACAGTGTAAGGCCATCCTTAGAGAGTGTTATCTGGTTGTGGGAGTGTTGTTTAGTTCCCAGGATGTTAGAGATGGTATTCCATGTGCTTTTCATGTTGCCTTTTGCTTCTTTGAATCTAGTCTCATAATATGAAAGTTTTGCTTTTCTTATGATACTGGTAAGCACTGATGAGTACCTTTTAACTACTTCCATTGAAACTAGGCCACTCCTAAATTTCTTTTCGTATTCATGTTTTTTGTTGATTGATTTAATTATGCCACTTGTGAGCCACGGGTTATTTTTTCTTTTATCAGTTACTTGTTTGGTAAGGAGGGGACAGTGAGTGTTGTAGAGGCTTAGAGTTTTGGAGAGAAAGAGGTTAGTTGATGAGTTTATATCCTGTGAATTATTAAATTGAGATTCCCAGTTAATATTGTGGAGTGCATTAGAGAGATTGCCTAAAGCTGATTCACTATGTAGCCTGAATGAAAGTTTTTTTGTTTCAGGTGGTGATGCGTCAATGTTTGCTATGAGGAAAGTAGGATAGTGGTCAGTTGTTCTGTCATAAATTACCCCAGATGTAAGGGGAGCTGTTATATTAGTCCATAGGTGATCCAGGGTAGTGGCAGATGTTTGAGTGACTCGGGTGGGCTTGGTGATTGTGGGGATTAGCATACAGGAGTGCATGCTGTTACGGAAATAGTCAACTTGAGGGTTGTTTTGAAGAGCCAGGTCAATATTGAAATCACCTCCCAGAATGATGTGATTTTTGTTGAGATTGTTATTTATGATAAGATTCCTTACATTGTCAGAGAATAAAGCTATGTTGGTATTAGGAAATCTATAGATGGCACCAATTATCAGGGAGGATTTAAGGGATTTACTGGAGAACTTGGCAAAGGTATATTCACAATAGTTGTCTCTATCACTAATGACACTATTGCAAGTGAAGGTATCTTTGTAATATATTGCTGTACCGCCACCTTTTTTATTAGGCCTGCAGTTATGAATGGCTTTATAACCAGCTAAATTGTAGAGTTGGGTATAGTCATTACTTAGCCAAGTTTCTGTTAAAATGATGAAAGATAATTTAGTACCAAGTGCTGTAAGAAGTGCATTTATATCATCAAAATGTTTACCAAGTGACCTAACAATTTGGCTGTAAACTGATAAGCAGGTGCTATTTAGGAGTTTGTTTTTTGCAAGATTTGCTGTGTAATACCTGCAATAATGATGATCAATGTGCTGATTTGTGTGGATATGGGACAGAAGATTTCGATCTGGATCAATATCAGTAAGCATATAGATAAGATAATGTCACGATACAATAAGATAAGCAATATCAGGAACAGATGAAAACTAAATCTGCTGTAAATTAGAAAGTAATTATAGCAAAACACAGCAATTTAATAATATAACAATACAATAAGAGCTTACAAAGTATTGAGTCTGCTAAAATTAGAGAATAATTATGGCAAAACACAACAGTAAATGCAAGTAAACAAAAGAATTGAAACAATTAGAGGTAGAATAAAAGTCACTAGATAGCCATGGACGATACACAAGTTTGGTGGAGAGAACAAAAAAATCAGTAGAGACTGTCAAGATGAATATATAAAAGAAATTTGACAAATGATGTGGAGTAAGTATTTCTCATTGTGTAAAATGAGTCAGAGTGTGTGTAGGATGTTGAAATCTATTTTTATTCTGCAGGAGCCATTTTCTTGTGAAGTAATGGACTGTTGGACATCTTTGTCCAGCCTTGTGGTTGAGCAGAGAGAGTTTACTCAAGTAGGTTGTGCATCCAGCAGTTCTGAGGAAGTGGTGAGTTATATTAGAGCAGTGTCTCTATATTCAGATCCAGGTTATTTTGATGCACGAGTGATGAAAGTGTATGTTCCACTCAAGTGTGGTGTTGACTTTCAGAGTCCAATTGGAGTTGACTTTCAGAGTCATAGTGATAGTGAAGGATTTAATCATACTTGGGAGCAGATGTTTGAGGCTCCAGGTGTGTATTTCAAGTTGGGGGATAAGGTTATCCTACCTAGTGTTAATCATTGTGAAGGGTTTCAGATTGTCCTTGGGTGTTTCCCAGGTAATCTGCTGTGCATCTTCAAGATGTTAAGACCCTTAAACCTCTTGGTTGATTGTTTGTCATCAGACGTAAATCACTTGACACGGGAACCAACACGGGAAAATAATATTTTAGATTTAGTGTTAACTAACAGGGAAACGCAAATTAATGACATCGAAATAGGGAGTGAGCTAGGGAGCAGTGATCACAAAGAAATCAGATTTAGCATAGAATGGAATAGACCAGTAGGAGAAAATTCTGTTAAAGTGCCAGATTTTCGAAAAGCTGATTTTAATAGCCTAAGAAATTTTTTGGGTCAAATTGATTGGAAAGGCTTGGGTATGGGGTGTGGGCCGGTCTTGGAGCGAGACATGAACCCAGCGATAGGTGACTTAAATGGGGATTTCGATGTGGATTCAATATATAACTTATTTAAGAATATTCTAAACAAAGCACAGGAACGTAGTATACCATACAAATTGAATAGATCGTATACTAATGACCCAAAGTGGATAACAAAGAATTTGAAGAACCTTATAGGTAAAAAGAGAGCTTGGTACAAAAGGATTAAAAATGGGGAGGTCACTTTAGAACAGGAATTCGTACAACTGGTTAGAAATGTTAAAAAAGAGATAAGGAAAGCAAAAAGAAACTATGAAGTTCGCATAGCAGGGCAAGCAAAGACAAATCCTAAAGGGTTTTTTCAGTTATATCGTACTAAGACTAGGGAAAGGATAGGTCCATTAAAAACTGAGACAGGTCAAATAACAGATAGTGATGAAGAGATGAGTAGTATTTTTAATAAATATTTTGTATCTGTATTTACTAAAGAGGAACTTAACAATATGCCTTCAGCCGAACAAGTCTATGTGGGTGGGGACGAGGACAGGTTGACGAGTTTAGCAGTTACCAGGGAGGATGTTCTTAAACAAATAGTAAAACTCAAACCAAACAAATCCCCAGGGCCGGATGAAGTGTTTGCTAGGGTGCTTAAAGAATGCAAAGAGGAGCTTTGTGACCCACTGTCAACCATATTTAATAAATCAATAGAGTCAGGCAGAGTGCCAGAGTTTTGGAAAGTTGCTAATGTGATACCAGTTTTTAAGAAAGGAGATAGATCACTTGCGTCTAACTATCGACCCATTAGCCTAACGTCTATTGTGGGAAAGTTACTCGAATCTATAATAGCAAATAAAATTCGTCTTCATCTTGAAAAACATAAATTAATAATTGAGTCGCAACATGGTTTTATAAATGGCCGTTCATGTTTAACAAATTTGTTATCTTTTTATTCTAGCATTGTTGAGGCAGTTGATAGTGGTAAGGATTGCGATGTTGTATACCTTGACTTTAGCAAAGCTTTTGATACAGTGCCACATGAAAGACTGATTAAAAAAATAGAGTCTCATGGTATTGGGGGTGCTATATTAAGCTGGATTAGGGCATGGCTATACCAAAGGAAACAGAGAGTTAGTATAAATGGAATCAAGTCAGAGTGGGAAAATGTTGTAAGTGGAGTGCCTCAAGGCTCTGTCCTGGGACCTCTGTTGTTTATAATATATATAAATGATTTAGATTCAGGTTTGAGTAGCAACATTTGCAAATTTGCCGATGATACGAAAATCGGTAGGGAAATTAATTCGGAGGAGGACTCACTATCACTTCAAGTTGATCTAGATAGGGTTTTGAAATGGTCAAAGGATTGGCAGATGCAGTTTAATGCTGATAAATGTAAAGTTCTGAGGTTAGGTAATGATGATAGAGTTACAAGATACGAGCTAGATGGTGTTGTGATTGCGAAGTCGGATTGCGAAAGGGATCTGGGAGTTATGATTAGTAAGAATTTAAAACAAAAGGATCAATGCATAAATGTTCGTAATAAGGCAAATCGGACACTTGGATTTATTAATCGCAGCGTTAGTAACAAGACACCTGGTGTGGTTCTCAAGCTATATCTTGCTCTAGTTAGGCCCCATTTAGATTATGCAGTTCAGTTTTGGTCGCCATATTATAGAATGGATATAAATTCACTTGAACGTGTCCAGCGTAGGATGACTAAGTTAATTCCCCAAATTAGAAATCTTTCATATGAAGAAAGATTAACAAAGCTTTAGTTGCATTCACTGGAAAGGCGAAGAGTTAGGGGTGACATGATAGAGGTTTACAAGTGGATGAATGGACATAACCGGGGGGATATTAATAGGGTATTAAAAGTATCAACACAGGACAGAACACGAAACAATGGATATAAATTGGATAAGTTTAGATTTAGGAAAGACTTGGGTAAATACTGGTTCAGTAACAGGGTTGTTGATTTGTGGAACCAATTGCCGCGTAACATTGTGGAGGTGGGGTCCCTCGATTGTTTCAAGCACGGGTTGGACAAGTATATGAGTGGGATTGGGTGGTTATAGAATAGGAGCTGCCTCGTATGGGCCAATAGGCCTTCTGCAGTTACCTTTGTTCTTATGTTCTTATGTACTTGGGAAGTGATGGTGAGGGTTTTCGGCATGTTTCATTTAGTCTTTTGGAAGACTAGAAGGTTGATGAAAGTGTGTGTTGTGTTCAAGTCCACCATCAGGGGGTGTGAACTTGTCTTGGGAGTTATGATTGAGATATGGTGCCTAGGCATATGCCTGTTTTCTTTCACTGATCGTTATGACAGAGTTATGAGGAAATTGATTTCTGTGTTCCTTATGGATCATCTGAGTCAGTTCGATCAGGTAGTCTTTGCACTTATCTTGGGTTGTATTTCTTGGTTTGAAGGTCAAAGGTTTGCTAAGTTGTTGTGTTGTGTTTCGGAAGATTCTATGAATGGGAAAGTTTTATGTACAATTGTGAGGTTTAATGCTAATTTCTCTAATTTTAGTATCCATTGGGCGAGAGTATGTGTTCCACAGAGGATCAAGAGTGATGAAGAGCAGATGTCTCTGTCAGAGCATACCCAGGAGAAGTCCCAAATCTACTGTACATCCAGTCAGCTTCAATTAAGCAGTTCAGCTCCAGAAAAAGGGAGTAATGGAAAATGGAGTCTGTCTTGGAAAAATTCACCATGTGGAAAAGGGATCACATGGAAATATGAGACTGATCTTAGAGAAATAGTAGGAACAGATATAAAGATAAATTGCCGTGATAATTGTGTGCAAGCAGCTACATTTATTGACAATTCTATTCATGCTACTAATGATAATGTTGTAGATAGGAGTGTGAAATATGATCTGAAACAAAGTGAAATAAATGAGATAGTACCCTGGAGAGATAAATTTGCATACTCCAGTGACACATATGTAGAACATAGTCATAAGACTGAAATTTCTGAGTTTCATGTAAGAATATATTGGGAGTGTTTTCATTTTTGTCTAGAAATGTGTTCTTATTACTTTTACATGTTTGGTGTAATTAATACCATAAATTTCAAGTGTCATACATTTTACTTCGGAAAAAATGCCATTGATCTTCAATCCATTGCATTTTTTTTTTGGAGGTGGAAGTGTTACGTACTCCTAGCTGGATACGTATATAAATTTGAATAGACTTGTTTTGTTCCATTATATCATTGCCTGTATATGTACACATATTGTGTTTTTGTAAATTGTCGTGTGGTGTGGCAATGTCAGTGGGGACAGGAGCGTGGTTGCTCTTCACACGTCTAATACCTGTTAGATTCGGGAAATTAGAATTGCTGGACCTGTTCAGTTATGGGAGTTCCAGATGTCACTTTTACTAAGTTTATATAATTGTTTATTTACAGTAATTAAGCAGGTGGCATTGTACTTATATATTTTGCAAGTAACTATTATATTTAATTTGCATTCTTATGTGTTTTGAGAACAAGTGGTTGTTCAATTAGTTTTAAACATTAAAAAGTCTGTATTTTCCATCCCTCATCCTGGATGAAGCAGAGGAGGAGAGGATTATGGGTAATGACAGTGCGCGAGTAGTCAGTAGCTGATACGGGCCAGGAGAGATCACATCTTTGTAGAGTTAAGTCTGTAACATTCATGTTGTGCCATATTTTTATATATTATATTATGTGAGAGACAATACTTTTTGTTTGGTTGTATAAGTTAACTTGACCATCTGTGTTTTTATATTATACTGTATTGATTATATTGAATATATATATTATAAGTTATATGTATAATTCTTCAGTCCTAAGGGAGAAATACTTTTCATTCTTAGCCTGTTATCATTCATGGGGTTACACTGATGACACGCTCTTGAGAACAGCAGTTTGTAGTAGCCCTATATAATTAAAGTCCATGCTGTTGTTAGGGTCACAAGCCGTAACAAACGATAGGTAACATACTCCACACTCCCTCCACGCCGGCTCGTCATCAACCAGCCAACTACCCTTCCCAGCCTGCCTGCTCCTGATTGGTGACTCGCCGACTGCACACTTGCACTTCTGCACCTCAGCGCCCTCTACCTGAGTCGATGTCTGGGCTTGAACCAGCCATTGAAGTCAGAATATCCTTGTGCTCTCAAGCAGTGAACAACTAACTGATATACGCTGTGTATCAGGTGGACGTTTCTCAGCTAGCGCCATATTCTCAGCACCTGATTATTTTTCACTGTGTATTTATATTATTGTGGAGTAACTTCATCCCTATTATTCATTTATGTTATATTTTCTTGACTTGTTTATTTGCACTGTACATAGCCAAGGGATTGTCTTTGTTTATAATTTGTTTTCTATATTAATTAAAGTTTCATTGTTCATACTATATGATTTGCGTGTCTTCCCTTACTTTACCACAGATAAACAGGCAAGCAGTCTTATCTTTTTTTTGTAAGTGTGACTAGTCATTGACACCAGCCATTGGAGGACTGCCGAACATCTACACTCCTACACTTTCCCGTCACAATATATATATTGTGATGGGAAATATATACATTCCACATTCGAGGTCCCTTGATTTGTAAAGCATTTCTAGTTTGACTAAGTCGTACTCTTGGAATATCAAATAGGTATTTGTTTCTGGTGTGGTGCTCATGGGATCTGTTACAACCTTCTAGGAAGCTTTTAAGGTCAGGATTGACATTACAGTTCAGCGTTTTATATATTTAAAATACACATGAGAGGATGTGCAGTGACTTTATATCTAACATATTCAGAGATTTGAGTAAGGGTACCGAGTGATGTCTGGGGCCAGAGATGGATATTGTCCTAATAGCACCTTTGTGTTGAGTAATTAGATGACGTAAATGAATTGAAAATTAATTCATTTATGATTATATACAGTTGAAATTACAGCTTGTGTTGTAAGCGGTCGTGGTCATCATGTTCCCACGCCATGCTTGAACTCACGTGTCGCAAGTAGCAGACGACGACATTGCACCGCTACCTCTCCGTTCACTATTACAGCTAAGCAGCTGAAATCTTTTCTCTTATTTCTTTGATTGAGAAAATCTAGATCAATCGAAAAGAATTAGTTTATTTGATTTGAGATATTTAACGTAATATGTTAGCCTCATAAAGATCAAATGAGAATAATTGCTTGGTTGATCGATATATAATCTTTTATCAGTAATCAATTTATATAATGTTTCTTAACAGTATTTAGTAGAATTACTAAATTTTATTCGAGGAAGAACCAGCCTCGATGAAGCGTACTTGGAGTAGATTACTTCTGCTATTAACCCCCAGTTTCGTGAAGGGCGGAAAGTTTATTACATAAGAACATAAGAACATAAGAACAAAGGTAACTGCAGAAGGCCTATTGGCCCATACGAGGCAGCTCCTATTCTATAACCACCCAATCCCACTCATATACTTGTCCAACCCGTGCTTGAAACAATCGAGGGACCCCACCTCCACAATGTTACGCGGCAATTGGTTCCACAAATCAACAACCCTGTTACTGAACCAGTATTTACCCAAGTCTTTCCTAAATCTAAACTTATCCAATTTATATCCATTGTTTCGTGTTCTGTCCTGTGTTGATACTTTTAATACCCTATTAATATCCCCCCGGTTATGTCCATTCATCCACTTGTAAACCTCTATCATGTCACCCCTAACTCTTCGCCTTTCCAGTGAATGCAACTTAAGCTTTGTTAATCTTTCTTCATATGAAAGATTTCTAATTTGGGGAATTAACTTAGTCATCCTACGCTGGACACGTTCAAGTGAATTTATATCCATTCTATAATATGGCGACCAAAACTGAACTGCATAATCTAAATGGGGCCTAACTAGAGCAAGATATAGCTTGAGAACCACACCAGGTGTCTTGTTACTAACGCTGCGATTAATAAATCCAAGTGTCCGATTTGCCTTATTACGAACATTTATGCATTGATCCTTTTGTTTTAAATTCTTACTAATCATAACTCCCAGATCCCTTTCGCAATCCGACTTCGCAATCACAACACCATCTAGCTCGTATCTTGTAACTCTATCATCATTACCTAACCTCAGAACTTTACATTTATCAGCATTAAACTGCATCTGCCAATCCTTTGACCATTTCAAAACCCTATCTAGATCAACTTGAAGTGATAGTGAGTCCTCCTCCGAATTAATTTCCCTACCGATTTTCGTATCATCGGCAAATTTGCAAATGTTGCTACTCAAACCTGAATCTAAATCATTTATATATATTATAAACAACAGAGGTCCCAGGACAGAGCCTTGAGGCACTCCACTTACAACATTTTCCCACTCTGACTTGATTCCATTTATACTAACTCTCTGTTTCCTTTGGTATAGCCATGCCCTAATCCAGCTTAATATAGCACCCCCAATACCATGAGACTCTATCTTTTTAATCAGTCTTTCATGTGGCACTGTATCAAAAGCTTTGCTAAAGTCAAGGTATACAACATCGCAATCCTTACCACTATCAACTGCCTCAACAATGCTAGAATAAAAAGATAACAAATTTGTTAAACATGAACGGCCATTTATAAAACCATGTTGCGACTCAATTATTAATTTATGTTTTTCAAGATGAAGACGAATTTTATTTGCTATTATAGATTCGAGTAACTTTCCCACAATAGACGTTAGGCTAATTGGTCGATAGTTAGACGCAAGTGATCTATCTCCTTTCTTAAAAACTGGTATCACATTAGCAACTTTCCAAAACTCTGGCACTCTGCCTGACTCTATTGATTTATTAAATATGGTTGACAGAACATTCGATATTTTCGAACATTAATATATTATACAGCCCATTTAATGTTAAAGAATAAATCTTTAATAGTTTCTTATCCATAGGCACTGGTATTTCAGTCCTAATCATTTAACTTTATCTGTTTCCCTTTTCAGTCAAAATAGGGTGGTCCTTCGATTAATTCAAATTAATCTATTAATTAAATATCAATCAATCAATAGAGAGTAAACTTTCTTTCCAACATTCATATGTGTCCACTCATGTGTCTCTCATCTGTGTCTACTCAAGTATCGTTCATTTGTGTCCACCCATATGTCTTTCATTTGTGTCCACTCATGTGTTGTTCATCTCTGTCCACTCAAGTATCGTTCAGATGTGTCCATTCATATGCAGTTAATCTGTGTCCACTCATGTGTCGTTCATATGTTTTCACTCATGTGTCGTTCACCAGTGTCAACTCATGCGTCGTTCATCTGTGTCCAGTCATGTGTTGTTCATCTGTGTCCACTCAAGTATCGTTCATATATGTTCACTCATATGCTGTTCATCTGTGTCCACTCATGTGTCGTTCATCTGTGTCCACTCATATGTCGTTCATATGTGTCCACTCATGTGTCGTTCAAATGTGTTCACTCATATGCTGTTAATCCGTGTCCAATGATGTGTCGTTCATCTGTTTCTACTCGTGTGTCTTTCATCTGTGTCCACTCATGTGTTGTTCATCTGTGTCCACTCATGTGTCTTTCATTTGTATCCACTCATGTGTTGTTCATCAGTGTCCACTCAAATATCGTTCATATGTGTCCACTCATGTGCTGTTCACCTGTGTTCACTCATGTGTCGTTCATCTGTGTCCACTCATGTGTCGTTCATTTGAGTCTACTCACGTGTAGTTCATCTGTGTCCACTTATGTGTCGTTCATATGTGTTCACTCATATGCTGTTAATCTGTGTCCAGTCATGTGTGGTTCATTTGTTGCCACTCGTGTGTCTTGCATCTGTTTCCACTCATGTCTTGTTCATCTGTGTCCACTCATGTATCTTTCATTTGTGTCCACTCAAGTGTTGTTCAACTCTGTCCATTCAAGTATCGTTCATATGTGTTCACTCATATGCTGTTAATCTGTGTCCTCTTATATGTCATCCATCAGTGGCCATTCGTGTTTCTTTCATCTGTGTCCACTTATGTATCGTTCATCTGTGTCCCCTCATGTGTTGTTACTCTGTGTCCACTCATGTATCGTTCCTAATGTGTCCACTCATATTTTGTTAATCTCTATCGATTATCTGTGTCCACTCGTGTGTCTTTCATCTGTGTCCACTCATGTGTTGTTAATCTGTGTCCACTCATGTGTCTTTCATCTGTGTCCACTCATGTGTTGGTCATGTGTCCACTCAAGTAGTGAAGTTGAGGACTACGACAACGCGCACCATCTGGCCAGGTGCGACCCCTGCGACTAGAATCTCGCACACCATCTGGCCAGTTAGAGCACAAAGGGTTTTGGGGGCTTTTCCCGGAAGTTGTGGCGTGTCGGATGCGTGTGAGTGTCCAGTGTTTGGGTATGTGGTCAGGAAAGATTGGGGGTCATGTTGTTTGGGGGTAGGAGAGTATGTGGGCTATGTGGTAGAGTAAGAAATACGAGGATATGAGTGGAATATGTGGAAAGAGTTTTTAAATATGTATGTGTGTTTGCCGTAGACTTATTCCTGTGTGTAGATAATAGTTTTGATTAAAGATGATAGTAAGTAAAGCTATGTAGAGGCTGAGTGTAGGTGTGAGGGGTCCCAACATAGGCGGATATATTGTTTTGGGTGGGGGAGGGGTGAGGGAAGGGTGAGGGGAGCTTCCCCTCGGCGTGAGAGTGCTTAGGGTCATTTGTGGTTTTTGACATCCATTATTTTCTTCGAGCTATGCACACAGCCGGAAGTGAGAGGAGGAGAGTAGGAGAGTCCAGGAGGAGATGAGAGCTGCAGCAGGAGGGATGTGGTCCATTACCTTAATGGTTTTTCGATGTCTTCAGAGTGGTCTCGAGATGTTCACCCCAACAGGCCTCTCCCAACACTGCTGATTCGTTAAGGAGCGACGTTCTTACTACTGCCAGCAGGTCCACACCTGTCATCGTCAATCATCCCCACCCCTCATCCCCTCCTCTCCCCATACCATCAGGGCCCCCCTCTCCCTCCCGTCCATTACCTTCTAGAGTGGGGCACCCCCCCCCTTACCTTCTAGAGTGGTACGAACCAGGACCACATACCGTCACATCGACCTGAGAAGTGTCACCACATGGCACATCACTTAGTAAACTCAGTCAAAGTCTGTAGGTTAGCGTTTACTAAAAGAGGGAAACATTTTTTTTGGCAGGGAGCGAGCCTGGGGTGTACCATCTCTCTCTCTCTCTCTCTCTCCTGACACTCACACTGGGACATAGCAAAGGCGTGCCATGAGCACAACATACAAATACCATCAAGAACTACCTACATGTTGCTAAACAGTCCAATCTCACACAAGGCAGTCATATGGGCAGTAAAGGCTTGCAGAGACGCATAAAGGAGTCCAGGACTGAACCCCACAAGTCATTTTTAGCTAAGCAAGTTACAATCATGACGAACTAGTTACAAAATTCAATATAAGTCAACACATCGTCACGGGAGACGCGATCTCTACCTACAAATTGTTCTTGTTAACTGTGATCACAACATCTGCTGGCCCAAATAAATATCATTGAAATGTATGCGTGTCTACTCTTCATCGTGTCTAATCTCCATTACCTCTTCTTCCTACACCAATTACCGCTGTGCAGACCTTGCAACACACAACGGCGTTATCATAGCAAGACAATGTCACTGAATGTTCAAGACTCCTGAATGAGTGAAACAGCAATCCGTCTCGTTAGGGTCTAACCTTTGTGGTGGTTTGAGGCGTAGTGAGATGGACGAGGTACTGGGATGTCCTTACCCTCTCCCCATCAACTCCCACCAAACTCCTACCCCCCTCCCACCCCTCTTCCAAGCCAAACCATCAAGCATCACTTCACCCTTCCCGGACCGGATGTTCTGTGCAAAGCCTTTAGTATTATTTCTGATCATATGCGTAACCTTGTATCGCAACGTGACCAACATGGTATCATCATTCTTTGCTCAAATAGCATTTTTTAAGAATATCGAGAGTCACAAGCTGGTCTTCAATCTTATTATTATAACAAATCATAATTTGTTGTAAACACAACTGCATGGGATACACATAGCAGTCAGTGGTTTCTCTCTCTCTCTCTCTCTCTCTCTATTCAGATCATTTAATAGTTGGGGGAAAAGTAACATCAATTCCTTTCTCCTGCCGCCGCTGTTCACATATCTTTTTTCATTTCACTTAGACTGACAGCGCACCAGAGGATGGAAGACTAATGTCAATTTTCGAGACCAATCACTCACCCTTATAACCTTGTAACGTAACACGACCCACATGATGACATCGTTATTTGCCCAAATATCATTAATGTAACGTGACCAATATGGTAACTTCGTTCTTTGCCTAAATATCATTTTAAGAGTAACGAGCAACTTTCCGTCCGATGTCTGAATATTGAAATGTGAACCGTGTTTAGCCCTTATACTGACTCAGTAAGTCAAACACCAACACCAACAATGGACTGAAGACTCTAATATGTTATGGGATAGACTGTTTCTCTCTCGAGTTGAGTCATTAGTGAAATACCCGGCTTCAATTTGGTAGGACATAGCATCTACAGTTTCGTCAGGCTGACCTTATGCCATTAGTACTGTATGACAGTTTAGCTAGTTTAGTTCATTTATTATGCACCCCATACCCATCTTGCGGGCAGTATTGGAAAGGGTTACAGAGACACATAATGGGCTCAGGGACTGAACCCCTCAATTCATTTAGTTAAGCATGTTACAATCTTGATCAACTAGTTACAAAATTCAATATAAATCGGCCCATCGACAATGGATTCGAGACGACCACAAGTACAGTTTCTAAATTAAGCACTGTCAATTTCACTCTGCCTCAGATCTACAGAATCTTGTTGAAGATTTAGTTTTAACAAAAAGTGAAACACAGAGAGCATGAACTAATAGGGTTGAGATAGGAGGAAAGGCTTTGTGGAAGATAAAAGAGCCGAGGAGACATGTTCCCTACCTACATTGCTATTATTTCTTGCAGACCTGACCAGAAAAGCGGTCAGTCAGTCACTCAGTCAAACATTTTTATAGTTAAAAGTTTTTCATCTTAAAAAACAGGGACTACTAGTCTTAATTTTTTTCTTCTATCAAATCAAATAGACGCGAGGGCCACTACCTATTGTTGTTGTCCATCTGTCTGTCTGTCTATCGCTTGACTAGGTTAAGGACCGCAATATCCCACAACATACATGCTACGGGCTCTCACTAGTCAATAAACACAATTTTGTATCATTTTTCTACTAAATAGCACTCCGAATCATCTTTGCACATTTTAATTTTACATTGTCACGTGCACAGCCATCAAAGGGGAATCTCACTACTGCACGGATGTCGTGTGTGTGTGTGTGTGTGTTAAATAAAAGGTCCTTACATAGCTTATCATTTTCTTTGAGAAACTTATATGTGGTGATCATATCTCCCGAGTCCACACAAATAACCCACACCAACCCACATCCATATTGAGAAAGAGAGAGAAGGCAAACATAGCTTGGTTATTGCATCTAGTTTTAAAAAGGGGTAAGAATAAGAAGAGTCATGTTTCATAAAAAATACTTTACAGCATCCATTATTTTTGCGCAGTAAGAGGGAAACGGGATCCGCACATACAATTTCCAAGCATTACAACGCTATCGAGGTAAACATAACATAAAGACAATAATGTAGTAGTAGTATGCTATTAATCAGCTTGTCAAAACTTTCATAACAGATATGATTTCACAAAGTTTTTACCCTTTGCAAGTTTTTCAATGTTTTCTCTTCACTTGTGTTAAGTGAGTCAGACAAAATGTAACATTTCATTATTAGCCAGCCAATACGCAATTAGCTAGATAGTCAAAACATATAACACGCATTATTTCACAGGAATTTTTTCTAGCAAATATGCTTCCTTTAAGCAGTTCAACACATCAAACACCAGCAGTCCGCGAAATTCCCTTTAGTCAATAATCATACTTTACAGTATTTCTCGACTAAAAATAGCACTCCAAAACATAAGTGGTCATTTTTATTCTCACTGTCGCACTTATAGTCAATAATATGTTTCGCAGAGTGACAAGTTGTGCTTAATGACGAGATTTCACGGTTAGCACAGTTTAAGAGAGTTCACACTGTATTAATTATGGTCATGGATATGTTATGTTATGTTTATGGAGATCATTACTTCTTATTTTTAACCATTTTTCTTGCCCCCAGCTTTTCAGTCTTCTCATATTCTTTTCAAACAAAGTTTGCTTACTGTTTTCCAGTAGATTAGCTTCACATTACATATATTAATCAATTTTCAAATTCAGTTCAGTTTCTTTTCAATATCACAGCTTTGTTGTTCAAGACCTCGTATTATCAATGTCATTAATACTACTATCATCAACCATGTATTGGATGTCTCAGACATTCAGTTAACAACTTAATAAGTGTTTAATGAACGTGAGAATCACTTCATGTGCGCTCATTTTAGTTTAGTTTAAAGTTTTCCATCTTGAATTAAAACTACTATCACCAACTATGTATTGGATAGCTCAGGCTTTCAGTTAACAACTCAGTAAGTGAAAATCACTTCATGTGAGCTCATTTTTAGTTTAGGGTAAGGTTTTTCCATCGTGAAATACTATTATCATTAACCAGGTATTGGGTGGCTCGACCATTCAGTTTACAACTCAGTAACTGTTTACTGAACATAGATATCCCTCCATGTGACCTCATTTTTTAGTTTAAAGTTTCTCCATCGTAAAAAAATAAAATATTACTATCACCAATCATGTATTGGGTGGCTCAACCATTCAGTTTACAACTCAGTAACTGTTTATTGAACATAGATATCCCTCCATGTGACCTCATTTTTTAGTTTAAAGTTTCTCCATCGTATATAAAAAATAAAATATTACTATCACAAACCTTGTATTGGCCGGCTCCGGCATTCAGTTTACAACTCAGTAAGTGTTTACTGAATGCAAAATCGATACATGTGTGGTCAATTAGTTTAAAGTTTCTCAATCTTAAAATATTACTATCATCATCAACCATGCATTGGCTGGCTTAGTCTTTCAGTTTACAACTCAGTGAGTGTTAACTGAACGTGGAAATTATCACATGTGTGAGCATTTAGTTTAGTTTTAAGTTTCACAATCTTAAATTACATACTATCATCAACCCTGTATTGGGCTCTCGGGCATTCAGTTATCCACTCGGTAAGTGTTTAATGAACGTTGAAATCATTTCCTGTGTGCCCATTTTTTACTTGAACCCGTCTCCACTCCAAACCGGACCTGCGGTCCAAGTCGGGACCTTACGTCCTGACTGGTTTGGAGTGGAGATGGGTTCAAGTAAAAAATGGGCACACAGGAAATGATTTTGACGTTCAGTAAACACTTACCGAGTGGATAACTGAATGCCCGAGAGTCCAATATGGGGTTGATGATAGTATGTAATTTAAGATTGTGAAACTTAAAACTAAACTAAATGCTCACACATGTGATAATTTCCACGTTCAGTTAACACACACTGAGTTGTAAACTGAAAGACTAAGCCAGCCAATGCATGGTTGATGATGATAGTAATATTTTAAGATTGAGAAACTTTAAACTAAATGACCAAACATGTATCGATTTTGCATTCAGTAAACACTTACTGAGTTGTTAACTGAATGCCGGAGCCGGCCAATACAAGGTTTGTGATAGTAATATTTTATTTTTTATTTACGATGGAGAAACTTTAAACTAAAAAATGAGGTCACATGTAGGGATATCTATGTTCAGTAAACAGTTACTGAGTTGTAAACTGAATTGTCGAGCCACCCAATACCTGGTTAATGATAATAGTATTTCACGATGGAAAAACCTTATCCTAAACTAAAAATGAGCTCACATGAAGTGATTTTCACTTACTGAGTTGTTAACTGAATGCCTGAGCTATACAATATATAGTTGGTGATAGTAGTATTAATTCAAGATGGAAAACTTTAAACTAAACTAAAATGAGCGCACATGAAGTGATTCTCACGTTCATTAAACACTTACTAAGTTGTTAACTGAATGTCTGAGACATCCAATACATGGTTGATGATAGTAGTATTAATGACATTGATAATACGAGGTCTTGAACAACAAAGCTGTGATATTGAAAAGAAACTGAACTGAATTTGAAAATTGATTAATATATGTAATGTGAAGCCAATCTACTGGAAAACAGTAAGCCAACTTTATTTGAAAAGAATATGAGAAGACTGAAAAGCTGGGGGCAAGAAAAATGGTTAAAAATAAGAAGTAATGATCTTCATAAACATAACATAACATATCCATGACCATAATTAATACAGTGTGAACTCTCTTAAACTGTGCTAACCGTGAAATCTCGTCACTAAGCATAACTTGTCACTCTGCGAAACAAATTATTGACTATAAGTGCGACAGTGAGAATGAAAATGACCACTTATGTTTTGGAGTGCTATTTTTAGTTGAGAAATACTGTAAAGGATGATTATCGACTAAAGGGAATTTCGCGGACTGCTGGTGTTTGATGTGTTGAACTGCTTAAAGGAAGCATATTTGCTAGTAAAAATTCCTGTGAAATAATGCGTGTTATATGTTTTGACTATCTAGCTAATAGCGTATTGCCTGGCTAATAATGAAATGTCACATTTTGTCTGACTCACTTAACACAAGTGAAGAGAAAACATTGAAAAACTTGCAAAGGTTAAAAACTCTGTTAAATCATATCTGTTATGTTAAGTTTTGACTAGCTGATTAATAGCATACTACTACTACATTATTGTCTTTATGTTATGTTTACCTTGATAGCGTTGTAATGCTTGGAAATTGTATGTGCGGATCCCGTTTCCCTCTTACTGCACATAAATAATGGATGCTGTAAAGTATTTTTTATGGAACATGACTCTTCTTATTCTTACCCCTTTTTAAAACTAGATGCAATAACCAAGCTATGTTTGCCTTCTCTCTCTTTCTCAATATGGATGTGGGTTGGTGTGGGTTATTTGTGTGAACTCGGGAGATATGATCACCACATATAAGTTTCTCAAAGGAAATGATAAGCTATGTAAGGACCTTTTATTTAACACTCACACACACACACACACACACACACACACACACACACACACGACATCCGTGCAGTAGTGAGATTCCCCTTTGATGGTTGTGCACGTGACAATGTAAAATTAAAATGTGCAAAGATGATTCAGAGTGCTATTTAGTAGAGAAATGATACAAAATTGTTTTTATTGACTAGTGAGAGCCCGTAGCATGTATGGTGTGGGATATTGCGGTCCTTAACCTAGTCAAGTGATAGACAGACAGACAGACAACAACAATAGGTAGTGGCCCTCGCGTCTATTTGATTTGATAGAAGAAAAAATGAAGACTAGTAGTCCCTGTTTTTAAGATGAAAAACTTTTAACTATAAAAATGTTTGACTGAGTGACTGACTGACCGCTTTTCTGGTCAGGTCTACAGGTCTGCAAGAAATAATAGTAATGTAGGTAGGGAACATGTCTCCTCGGCTCTTTTATCTCCCATAAAGCCTTTCCTCCTATCTCAACCCTATTAGTTCATGCTCTCGTGTTTCACTTTTTGTTAAAACTAAATCTTCAACAAGATTCTGTAGATCTGAGGCAAAGTGAAATTGACAGTGCTTAATTTAGAAACTGAACTTGTGGTCGGTCTCGAACCCATTGTCGATGGCCCGACTTATATTGAATTTTGTAACTAGTTGATCAAGATTGTAACTTGCTTAACTAAATGAATTGAGGGGTTCAGTTCCTGAGCCCATTATGTGCCTCTGTAACCCTTTCCAATACCGCCCGCAAGATGGGTATGGGGTGCATAATAAATGAACTAAACTAGCTAAACTGTCATACAGTACTAATGGCATAAGGTCAGCCTGACGAAACTGTAGATGCTATGTCCTACCAAATTGAAGCCGGGTATTTCACTAATGACTCAACTCGAGAGAGAAACAGTCTATCCCATAACATATTAGAGTCTTCAGTCCACTGTTGGTGTTGGTGTTTGACTTACTGAGTCAGTGTAAGGGCTAAACACGGTTCACATTTCAATATTCAGACATCGGACGGAAAGTTGCTCGTTACTCTTAAAATGATATTTGGGCAAAGAACGAAGTTACCATATTGGTCATGTTACATTAGTGATATTTGGGCAAATAACGATGTCATCATGTGGGTCGTGTTACGTTACAAGGTTATAAGGGTGAGAGTGATGGGGCTCGAAAATTGACATTAGTCTTCCATCCTCTGGTGCGCTGTCAGTCTAAGTGAAATGAAAAAAGATATGTGAACAGCGGCGGCAGGAGAAAGGAATTGATGTTACTTTCCCCCAACTATTAAATGATCTGAATAGAGAGAGAGAGAGAGAGAGAGAGAGAGAGAGAGAGAGAAACCACTGACTGCTATTTGTATCCCATGCAGTTGTGTTTACAACAAATTATGATTTGTTATAATAATAAGATTGAAGACCAGCTTGTGACTCTCGATATTCTTAAAAAATGTTATTTGAGCAAAGAATGATGATACCATGTTGGTCACGTTGTGATACAAGGTTACACATATGATCAGAAATAATACTAAAGGCTTTGCACAGAACATCCGGTCTGGGAAGGGTGAAGTGATGCTTGATGGCTTGGGCTTGGAAGAGGGGTGGAAGGGGGGGTAGGGGTTTTGTGGGGATTGATGGGGAGAGGGTAAGGTCCTCCCAGTACCTCCCAGTACCTCGTCTCTAACCCTGTCCATGGAGGACAGAAGAAAATGTATATATGCTGGTTAGCATTGTAAATGTGTGGCCACGTCTGTGGTAGAAAATATTAAAAAAAAAAAAAAAAAAAAAAAAAAGTACCTCGTCCATCTCACTACGCCTCAAACCACCACGAAGGTTAGACCCTAACGAGACGGATTGCTGTTTTACTCATTCAGGAGTCTTAAACATTCTGTGACATTGTCTTGCTATGATAACGCCGTTGTGTGTTACAAGGTCTGCACAGCAGTAATTGTTGTAGGAAGAAGAGGTGATGGAGATTAGACACGATGAAGAGTAGACACGCATACATTTCAATGATATTTATTTGGGCCAGCAGATGTTGTGATCACAGTTAACAAGAACAATTTGTAGGTAGAGATTGCGTCTCCCGTGACGATGTGTTGACTTATATTGAATTTTGTAAGTAGCTCGTCATTATTGTAACTTACTTAGCTAAAAATGAGTTGTCCAGGAGTCCTGGACTCCTTTATGCGTCTCTGCAAGCCTTTACTGCCCATATGACTGCCTTGTGTGAGATTGGACTGTTTAGCAACATGTAGGTAGTTCTTGATGGAATTTGTATGTTGTGCTCATGGCACGCCTTTGCTATGTCCCAGTGTGAGTGTCAGGAGAGAGAGAGAGAGAGAGAGATGGTACACCTCAGGCTCGCTCCCCACCAAAAAAAATGTTTCCCTCTTTTAGTAAATGCTAACCTACAGACTTTGACTGAGTTTACTAAGTGATGTGCCATGTGGTGACACTTCTAAGGTCGATGTGACAGTATGTGGTCCTGGTTGGTACCACTTTAGAAGGTAAGGGGGGGAGGATGCCCCACTCTAGAAGGCAATGGAGGGGAGGGAGAGGGGGCCCTGATGGTATGGGGAGAGGAGGGGATGAGGGGTGGGAGTGATTGACGATGACAGGTGTGGACCTGCCGGCAGTAGTAAGAATGTCGCTCCTTAACGAATCCGCAGTGTTGGGAGAGGCCTGTTGGGGTGAACATCTCCAGACCACTCTGAAGACATCGAAAAACCATTAAGGCAATGGACCACATCCCTCCTGTTGCAGCTCTCATCTCCTCCTGGACTCTCCTACCCTCCTCCTCTCACTTCCGGCTGTGTGCATAGCTCGAAGAAAATAATGGATGTCAAAAACCACAAATGACCCTAAGCACTCTCACGCCGAGGGGAAGCTCCCCTCACCCCTCCCCCACCCCAAACAACATATCCGCCTATGTTGGGACTCCTCACACCTACACTCAGCCTCTACATAGGCTGAGTGTAAATGTGATACGTACTATCATCTTTAATCAAAACTATTATCTACTCACAGGAATAAGTCTACGGCAAACACACATACATATTTAAATACTCTTTCCACATATTCCACTCATATCCTCGTATTTCTTACTCTACCACATAGCCCACATACTCTCCTACCCCCAAACAACATGACCCCCAATCTTTCCTGACCGCATACCCAAACACCGGACACTCACACGCGTCCGACACGCCACAACTTCCGGGAAAATCCCCCAAAACCCCTTGTGCTCCACCTGGCCAGATGGTGCGCGCGGTTCTAGTCACGGGGGTCCCACCTGGCCAGATGGTGTGCGTCGTCGTAGTTCTAAACTTCACTACTCACTCATATATAGTTCATCTGTGTCAACTCAAGTGTTGTTCATCTGTGTCCACTCAAGTATCGTTCATATGTGTCCACTCATGTACTCACCTAGTTGTGTTTGCGGGGGTTGAGCTCTGGCTCTTTGGTCCCGCCTCTCAACCGTCAATCAACAGGTGTACAGATTCCTGAGCCTATTGGGCTCTATCCTATCTACACTTTAAACTGTGTATGGAGTCAGCCTCCACCACATCACTTCCTAATGCATTTCATTTGTCAACAACTCTGGGACTAAGAAAGTTCTTTCTAATATTTCTGTGGCTCATTTGGCCACTCAGTTTCCACCTATGTCCCCTTGTGCATCTGCCCCTTGTGTTAAATAGCCTGTCTTTATTTACCCTATCAAATCCCTTCAGAATCTTGAATGTGGTGATCATGTTCCCCTCTAACTCTTCATTCTTTCAGCGAAGTAAGGTTTAATTCCCGTAGTCTCTCCTCGCAGCTCATACCTCTCAGCTCGGGTACTAGTCTGGTGGCAAACCTTTGAACCTTTTCCAGTTTAGTCTTGTCGGAAAATCCGACACTAATTACTAATATCATAAAGGCAGATAATACTGCTGCCATTGTATACACAACTTAACCCATAGAAAATGTAACTTGTAGTGGAAATTTCCGTCTATAGAAAACGGGATATCATTGCCACATACTATTATAAATTCACCAGCTATTCTGCTGGGAATTATTCTAAAATACATTAGTCATTGGACTTTACCATCATAAAAACATCTCATATAAATTGACTTAATTATCAGAATTAAAATAGAGTAAATGTGATCCTTCTATCACTTACTGTCATCTGGACAATGTAGGCCAGTAGCGTCAGTGAGGAGGGAGTGGTCAGCCATTGTTATTATTACTTAGACCAGAGGCACAAGAGCAAACTCGGCTCCTGTTAATTTTACTTGGACGAAGTGTTATGGAAACCAAAGGTGTACCATCATCAACACGCTGTCAACAAATACAAGTTAAGTGTTCTGCCGAAACCCATTTATCTATCATTTGTGGCCATTAATGTCAGTAGATAGGGGCGGGCCGGTTAGAATACGAACTGCCTCTTAATAAAAGGTAATTAAGCCTAGGTCTTTATGGTTCAATGTACAGTATTTTCTCTGATATAGCTGTCATATATTAGGATTCTGGCTTTTTAACTAGCGCCCTTTTGACAGGTCAAGACGAGGAAACATGCTTTGTGTATCAGTTACCAGGGTGATGGAAGCTACCTCACGAGGAAAATTTGGTGTCAACATCCTGGTTATATCTGGTGGACTAAGGCCTGCTGTACAAATAAGATAAGGAACCTCCTCAATGTATATTATGTAGTTTAATACTGTAGTTTGATTGGCTGCATATATATAAATTCAATATAACCCCCCCCCCTAATGTGCAGTGGATCGATTTGTGAGATTATTGCAGAAATACAGTCCACTTATCATCATACAAATTGCTATCAAAATATATAAATTAACGTAAATATAAATTCTATATAACTTCATATAAATTAAATAAATATAAATCTCACAGGTCGGTTCCCACAAGTCATATCCTTGACTAGATATGGACTCCATGCTTGGGCTGCATAATTCAGGATTGGCCATACCATATGTGGTATGCAAAGTTCTGAATGATTCTTTACACAAGTTTCTGAATGCCGTTCATATGTTGGCCAGCCTGGCATATGCCGCTGATGTTATGCTCTTGATACGGGATGCAGAAGACAGGTCTGGCGTGATATAAACCCCCAAGTCTTTTTCTTTCTCTGACTCATGAAGAATTTCCTCTCCCAGATGATATCTTGTATCTGGCCTCCTGCTCCCTACATATATCTTCATTACATTTGGTTGGGTTAAACTCTAACAACTATTTGTTCGACCATTCCTTCAGCTTGTCTAGGTCTTTTGAAGCCTCAAACAGTCCTCTTCTGTCTTAATCCTTCTCATAATTTTGGCATCTTCCACAAACATTGAGAGAACTTTCCACCCTTCACAAAATTGGGGGTTAATACCAGAAGTAATCTACTCCAAGTACGTTTCATCGAAGCTGGTTCTTCCTCGAATAAAATTTAGTAATTGTACTAAATATTATTAAGAAACATTAGATAAATCGATTACTGATAAAAGATTATATAACGATCAACCAAGCAATTATTCTCATTTGATCTTTATGAGGCTAACATATTACTTTAAAATCTCAAATCAAATAAACTAATTCTTTTCAATTGATCTAGATTCTCTCAATCAAAGAAATAAGAGAAAAGATTTCTGCTGCTTAGCTGTAATAGTGAACGAAGAGGTAGCGGTGCAATGTCGTCGTCTGATACTTGCAGCAACACGTGAGTTCAAGCATGGCGTAGGAACATGATGACCACGACCGCTTACAACTCAAGCTGAAATTTCAACTGTATATAATCATGGGTTACACCTACTATCTAATATCCTCACTATACCATAAAATTAATAAATTTAATTCCTTATGGACGTACTTATTATTTGGGGAAGTCGCGTAGCATAACGATGGACAGTGCACAGTACAAGGATATAAAAAGAGATCTCATAATATAACCAAAACTATAGCACTTAACCTGCTGGTTGTCCACCGAAGCAATTCCAGATTGCTACTGGAGCAATTGCATGCTCCTAGGCCGATTAACTGCAAGGGCCTAACATAGTATTGGTGGAAATCGACTCTCCCAAGACTCACGATGTGAATGTTGGCGTCTCTCGCTCACGCATTCACAACAGAAATTACTAATCATGGATAATTCTTTTCCATGTAATTACTGATGTAACGCGTTAATGAGAACCGGTTTCCAATTATAGGGAATTAAATATTATCATATTCTCGTTATATGGTGTTAAACGAGAAATGGAGAGAAAATTTATCTCCTCCATAGCATTTGTGTGTAACAGATGAAACTGCTACTTGATAATAATTTCAGTTAATAACTCTCGGTTTTGGATTAATGGGAGCTATATTATCCGTAGTTAATTACTGTACGGAATATTGATAATTTTAGAGAACCACATTCAATTCTCTAACATATTAGTAATAAATATGTTTAAATATACATTATCTGACGCAATCCTGTCTCTCGATGTCGTGAGAATATTAGCAATAGGCTCAGATAAAGAAATATTAATTCATGTTAACACTACCGTTAATGAAATTATTAACTACTGTAATTAGTATATAATAATGATGTATTATAATACAATGGTAGTGTATTAGTGTTGGAAATTTCCAACATAACTCCGGAGGGAGGGGGGGGGGAAACTCGGGTCGCAGTTCAATGTTGAGTACTGACATACCTATCCAAAAGTTAATATTAATGTTAGTATGTTAGTACTTTAGCACACACATAACAGATGTCCTGTAATTGTCAAGGACATACAAGACTTTAAGTCTTGTAAAGTAAATCATGTTAAATGTAAAACATGGAATTGTGAATCATCTGAAGTTAATAACTACTAAAGCCTACAATATGCTCAAAGACTAGTGTCGCGATGACATGTAACGGTTATGTTGCTAAGTCTTAAAGATTTGTAAACTCATAAATGCTCTAGATGGAATAATGTTATAGTTGATAGCCTACACAAACAAATTGATGATTAAATCATACAATTTAAGGTAACTGAGAATCCACCATGAGGTGAATGTCCTGGGGTCATTGTGACTTGTAACTGATTTGTTCCTTGACATCACAACACAGCATCATCATGATTACTCAAATTGGATGGGAAATTATTTGCTCTTAGTCAGAGCTATAATAGGCTTGTAGTTTCTGTTTACATTGTTCAGCAGCTGCTCTAGGTGGGCGGGTGCTCGGTGGATCAGAATTGTTGTCCTCAGAAACTGTAGGTGAAGTTGGTTCTGTTAAACACTCTCGTTCTGCTAATTCAAGAGGTACCAACTTCTCTAATGTTTTTAGGGTAGTAGTGCCTCGGCACAAAACCCGTACTACTCTCAGGATGCCTTGGTGATCTGGGTGGATAGAGACAATTTTGCCTATAGGCCATTCTGACCTGGGTCCATCACTGTCAACCAATACTAGGTCTCCTGGTTTGAGTTGAACTTTATTATAGGGGCTCGAAGCTCCATAGTGGTATTCTCATAGAGCTGTGAGGTACTCTCGAGTCCACACCTCATTCCACCTTTCAATTACTCTCGAGAGATGTTGGTAACTTTCCACTAAATCACTCCTAGTCACATGGGAAGGGTCAACGGGATCCTCTTCTGCCAAAGGTATCAGAGGGCTCAGCAGGCCTCCATGTACTAAGTGTGAGGGACTCAGGGGTCATCTGATAGGTAAGTTAATGGGCGATTGTTGACTCGCGCCTCAATTTCCACAACGAGTGTTTTGAGTTCAGAGAAACTAATTTTCTGTTGATGCAAGGTCTTCCTTAAACATTTCTTGACAGTCCCTATCATACGTTCGTAGAACCCACCTTGCCAGGGGGCTCTGGGAGCAATAAATTTCCAGTGGCATTGTCGTCTCTTCATGACAGACTGCACTTCTGGATGATTCCATATCTCACGTAGGCAGGCTTCTCCTGCCATAAAATTTGAACCATTATCATATATCATTAGTTTGGGACAGGATCTGCGAGCTGCAAATCTACGAAAAGCTTGGATGAAGGCTTCGGCACTCATGTCAGAAGTCACTTCTAGATGTATGCCTCGTGTGGTTGCACACGTGAAGAGGCAAATATAAGCTTTCTCTGGTATCTTATCTAGAGTGCCAGTGAGAAGCAAGGCTCCTGTGTAATCGACACCAGTGGTCTCAAAGGGACGAAGATGAACTACTCTCTCCTTAGGGAAAGGTGAAGGTCCTGGGTAAGGACACACTCGAGCGTCGTAACTTTTGCAAATTACACAGAACTTAATGAGTGATTTGACAGTTTGACGACCTTGGGGAAGCCAATATTTCTGTCTCAAGTCGGTGAGAGTGTCCAACACTCCACCATGCAAAGTACCATATTGATGATGATGTAAAACTAGAAGTTTTGAAATAATGTGGTGACGTGGTAGATGGATCGGATTCTTTGTATCCAAATCAATTTTTGAATGAAGCAGACGTCCTCCACACCTTAATATATTATGAGTGTTGGTATCATACCAGATACCTAGAGACTTGACTAATTTATCTGGAAGATTTTCATATTCACTTCCATACGTCTCTTGTTGTGCACGTTTAATCCAGTAGAGGATAGGATTGGGAAACTTATGCCTGATTCCTATCATAGCAAGAAAGTCAAACACATGTGCTGTCACTCTTAAAACCTTACTCAAGTTAGAATTATTGTGAGGATTAATAACTGAGATTCGATGAGGTTCGGGGTCTTTCATGGGAGTAGTGATACTGGTCACTATGACTTGTGGTTTCTTTGGGCCACTGACCACTAACAAGCCATGAATGTCCATTAAACCACATCGAAGACTTGATTAGCTATTTTTATGTAAACCCTCGTGATAAGTAATCTGCAGGATTGTCCTTAGTGGGGACATGTCTGAATTTATATCCAGCAGATAATTCATGAATTTCCCTAACGCGATTACTAACGTAGGGAGTTTTGTTGTTGTTATTTCTTACCCATTGTAGGACTGCCTCATTGTCTGACCACACTACGATTTCACCAAAGTGGATATTATTGAGTGTTCTGGTCAGGCAATGAGCCAATCGTACTGCCACCAGTATTGCAGTTAACTCCATTTGAGGTAAAGATCTCTTCTTGATTGGAGCAACTCTTGTTTTAGATGTGAGTAAAATTAATTGTGCACTATTGACTAAGTAGGCTGCAGCGCCATACGCTTTGCCAGAGGCATCGCAAAAAACGTGCAAATTTGTGGGTAAGTTTTGTCCTGAAGCATCACGAGGAAATTTCAAAACACCTAATTGATTGAAATCCGTTGTGAGTATTTGCCATTTATCTTGCAACTCAATTGGCAACGGATCATCCCATCCCATATGTTTCTGCCAGCATTCCTGCATGAGGAGTTTGCCTCTTATTAAAATAGGACTAAGTAAGCCCAAAGGGTCAAATGGTTGACTGACATATGAGAGTAATTTTCTCATGGTAAGGGATGAATTATTGGTTTGTACTGACTTGACATTCATCTCGTCAGTACCTGTGTTCCATTCCACGCCCAGAACTTTTAATTGATTAGGTACCTGATAACCCGGAAATTCTTTCTCGATTATCTGGTTTAATGATATATTGTTTGAGGCCCATGATTGTAGTGGCATATTGGCTCCTAACAACTCACGGTTAGCCTCATGGTAAATTTCTACCAATTTGAATTTGTCATTAGTAGTTCCCTGGAAATTATCGACATACAAGTTGTCACTGATCTCCGTTTTATAAGGGCTATTTGACTTCTTCAAATGTGTATCTAATGTGGCTTGAAGTAGAAACAGGGAAGAAGTCGCTCCGAATAGCACAAAGGCAAATCGGTAAGTTATGACATCACTGTCAGGATCCAGTGGGTCCTTAATCCAGAGAAATTTGGTGTAATTACGATCCTCCTCTTGCTAGCCTACTCTAAGGAAAGCCTTACTGATATCAGCAGTATAAGCGAAAATACCAGTGCGGAATCTTAATAATACATCATGTAGCCTTTGTGTTAGGCTAAGTCCCGTTTGGAGACATTCATTCAAGGACACGCTGTTTGCCTTCACTTTGGCACTACAGTTGAAGACAATACGTATTGGCGTTAACAATGAATCTTTCACCACAGCGTGATGGGGTAAATAGTGACCTGTTTTTCTGTCATCATAATCAACAACTTCGATAAATTTACTGTTGAGTTGTTGTTGAATTAATTGATGATACATGTTCAATTTATCTGGCTGTTTCTTCAGCCGTATTAATTGAAATTGTAATTGAGAGGCTGCCATGAAATAATTAACTGGAAGTTGTGGATGATTCAACTTTCATGGCAGTCTCACCAAGTATTGTTTGTCTTTATAGACAACTGTGTCCAGATATTGCTGGTAAGTCCACGTATCAACAGGGCTTGGTTTATCAGGGACAATACCTAAAGTGTCTAAATCCCACAGACGATGTACAGGTGGATCAGACTCATTATCTTCAGATATTTCTCTGAAATGTAAGGGTGACTGTTCCAAGCCTAGTCACGCCACTATTGAATTGTTAGTTTGTTTGTTGGTTGACGCTGTTTTTTGTTGGAGAAACACCGGTCCAGTAAGCAATTTGCCTCCAGCAGATGACAACAAATTCATTCCGTGTTGTCTGGTGCATCCTGTTATAAATTTATAATAATAGTCAGCGCCTATAAGGATACCAACATCTGTGAGGCAGTCAGAATTTATTTTGTGATCTGCTAGCCTCATGCGGTTTCGTTTGAGATATCTCGCAGTGCGAGCTAGTCCTGTGACCTGCAGGTCTGAAGGAATTTTATCTACTACTACCGCTTGTATTGGACTAGTGGAAGATCCAAGTCTCACTAACACCTTGACTACTTGGTATTCACAAGGTCCACTATTAGTTAAGAACCCAGAAATATTCAGTCTC
The DNA here is from genome assembly GCF_040958095.1 of Procambarus clarkii. Lineage (NCBI taxonomy): Eukaryota > Metazoa > Arthropoda > Malacostraca > Decapoda > Cambaridae > Procambarus > Procambarus clarkii. The sequence goes on along the minus strand of NC_091203.1, from coordinate 5,985,730 downwards.
ACACTTTTGGCAGGTTTTAATTTCAACTGCTCGACTAATTGTTGTGTGATGAAGTTATCTGTGATCCTTGATCAAAGAGACCTCTAGTGTTGACTCTAGACTTCCTATCAATTAGTTTGAGTTGAGCCATAGGCAGAGTGGTATTATAGCCTGACTCAGAAGCAAGTACATTTATTTCTTAATGTACCTTGCAATATTGTACTGTGGTAGAATTCATAGAATCCTCCCTAGGTGTCATAGATTGTGTAGAAGTTTTTCTACATAAGGCATAATGATGTATACCTTTGCTGCATCTACTGCATAACCGTAGCTGCACTAGACATTTACTGGGATCATGAGAACCCATGCACTTGGTGCATCTGTGTAATTCTTGTAGCCGTTTAATCCTGGTATTAAAGTTAGGATAAACAGTGCATTTGTAGGTGACATGTTCTTGATCACAAAACTGACACCTTCTCTCTCTGGCTGAGTTTGTCCTTTTAGTAGACACATCAATTGCAACGTCAGAGGGAGATACAGAATAAATACCTACACTACCACTCCTTTTTCCATTGGATGGAGTAGTCATAGGTTTGAATTTATTGGACTTATTCAAAGTCGATTTGGGTTTGACTGAGTTGTCAATGTTAGGTTGTTTAGACTCAGGTTTAATCTTATCATGAGTTTTCAACCTGTTAACCGTTATTCTCAGTCCCTCGAATATTTGCTCGAGAGTGAGAAACTCGGTTTTATAGTGTGAACAGATATCTCCTAAAATATTTCGAGATAATTTCCTCTGTAAAAGTAACTTAATTGACCATTCTGAGGCTGGTACATCAACTTTAGTACCTAAGGCCTTCACTAGAGACTCTACTTCTAGCCTGAAGCTTTGAAGTGAGTCTGGTCGGTTACTTGGTGCATTCAGATCCAGTAACTGGTAATACAGGTTAGCTATACTCAACTCCTTGTTGCAATAGTTCAACTTTAGTAGTTTTATAGCTTCCTCATAATTACTCTCAGTGAGAGCTAGGCTATTTATGACCTTTTTAGCCTCCCCTCCTGGTGACCTGAAGATTCTTACCTCAGTGTGTGGTATAGGTCTGAGTGTTGTGGGCAATTGACTGTGTCCTACTAATGCTACTTTATACATGAGGTATAAGCAGCAAATAAATTGGTATGTATTAGGCTAGCCTATGTGGTACTCTGCTGGTAGCCACAATTAATAAAATGTGTTAGCCTAGATTACTACACACAGTAATTAGTTATGATTATGGTATTAATTGTAATTTGTCCGGTTCGAAGGACCATATTTTGTGTTGGGAAGAAAGTTTACTCTCTATTGATTGATTGATATTTAATTAATAGATTAATTTGAATTAATCGAAAGACAACCCTATTTTGACTGAAAAGGGAAACAGATTAAGTTAAATTATTAGGACTGAAACACCAGTGCCTATGGATAAGAAACTATTAAAGATTTATTCTTTAAAATTAAATGGGTTGTATAATATAACAATGTTCGAAAATAAACTTCCGTCCTTCACAAAATTGGGGGTTTATACCAGAAGTAATCTAATCCCAGTTCGCTTCATCGAGGCTGGTTCTTCCTCGAATAAAATTTAGTAATTCTACTAAATATTATTAAGAAACATTAGATAAATTGATTACTGAAAAAGATTATATATCGATCAACCAAGCAATTATTCTCATTTGATCTTTATATTACGTTAAATATCTCAAATCAAACAAACTAAGTCTTTTCGATTGATCTAGATTTTCTCAATCAAAGAAATAAGAGAAAAGATTTCACCTGCTTAGCTGTAATAGTGAACGGAGAGGTAGAGGTGCAATGTCGTGGTCTGCTACTTGCAGCAACATGTGAGTTCAAGCATGGCGTGGGAACATGATGACCAGGACCGCTTACAACACAAGCTGAAATTTCAACCGTATATAATCATGGGTTACACCTACTATCTAATATCCTCACTATGCCATAAAAGGAATAAATTTAATTCCTTATGGACGTACTTATTGTTTGGGGAGGTCGCTTAGCATAACGATGGACAGTGCACAGTACAAGGATATAAAAAGAGATCTCATTATATAACCAAAACTATAGCACTTAACCTGCTGGTTGTCCACCGAAGCAATTCCAGATTGCTACTGGAACAATTGCACGCTCCTAGGCCGATTAACTGCAAGGGCCTAACATAGTATTGGTGGAAAACGACTCTCCCGGGACGCACGATGTGAATGTTGGCGTCTCTTGCTCGTGGCTTAATCGCGAATAATGGCGGCTGTCCGCCCTCCCCCAACTCGTCTCACGCATTCACAACAGAAATGACTAATTATGGATAACTCTTTTCCGTGTAATTACTGATGTAACGCGTTAATGAGAACCGGGTTGCAATTATAGGGAATTAAATAATATCATATTCTCGTTAAATGGTGTTAAACGAGAAATGGAGAGAAAATTTATCTCCTCCATAGCATTCGTATGTAACAGATGAAACTGCTACTTGATAAAAATTTCAGTTAATAACTCTCGGTTTTGGATTAATGGGAGCTATATTATCCGTAGTTAACTACTGTACAGTTAACTACTGTACGGAATATTGATAATTTTAGAGAACCACATTCAATTCTCTAACATATTGGTAATAAATATGTTTAAATGTACATTATCTAACGCAATCCTGTCTCTTGATGTCGTGAGAATATTAGCAATAGGCTCAGATAAAGAAATATTAATTCATGTTAACACTACCGTTAGTTAAATTAATAACTACTGTAATTAGTATATAATAATGATGTATTATAATACAATGGTAGTGTATTAGTGTTGGAAATTTCCAACAATGAACGACACATGAGTGAAGTCAGATGATCGACACATGAGTGGACCCTGATGAAGGACACACATGGGTGGACACAGATGAACGACACACGAGTGATCACAGTTGAACGATACTTGAGTGGACACATATGAAAGACACTCATGAGGAGACACAGATGAACGACACACGAGTGGACACAGATGATCGACACATGAGTGGACACGTCTTCTGCAGTCTAATATCAAGAGGATAACATCAGCGGCATATGCCTGGCCAACATATGAACGGCATTCAGAAACTTGTGTAAAGAATCATTCAGAACTTTGCATACCACATATGTCATGCCAATCCTTAAGTATTCAGCCCCAGCATGGAGTCCACATCTAGTCCAGGATAAGACTAAACTGGAAAAGGTTCAAAGGTTTGCCACCAGACTAGTACCCGAGTTGAGAGGCATGAGCTACGAGGAAAGACTACGGGAATTAAAACTCACTTCAATGAAAGAATGAAGAGTTAGGGGGGACATGATCACAACATTCAAGATTCTGAAGGGATTTGATAGGGTATATAAAGACAGGCTATTTAACACAAGGGGCACACGCACAAGGGGACATAGGTGGAAACTGAGTGCCCAAATGAGCCACAGAGATATTAGAAAGAACTTTTTTAGTGTCAGAGTTGTTGACAAACGGAATGCATTAGGACGTGATGTGGTGGAGGCTGACTCCATATACAGTTTAAAGTGTAGATATGATAGAGCCCAATTGGCTCAAGAACCTCTACACCTGTTTATTGACGGTTGAGAGGCGGGACCAAAGAGCCAGAGCTCAACCCCCGCAAACACAACTAGGTGAGTACATGAGTGGACACATATGAACGATACTTGAGTGGACACAGATGAACAACACACGAGTGGACACAGATGAACGACACATGAGTGGACACAGATGAACAGCACATGAGTGGACACAGATGAGACACACGAGTGGACACAGATAAACGACACATGATTGGACAGAGATTAACAACATATGAGTGGACACATATGAAGGATACATAAGTGGACACAGAGTAACAACACATCAGGGTACACAGATGAACGATACATAAGTGGACACAGATGAACAACACATGAGTGGACACAGATGAAAGACACATGAGTGGACACAGATGAACAACACATGAGTGGACACAAATGAACAACTCATAAGTGGACACAGATAACCAGCATATAAGTGTACACATACGAACGATACATGAGTGGACACAGATGATCGACACATGAGTGGACGCAGATGAATGACACATGAGTGGACACAGATGATCGACACATGAGTGGACTCAGATGAAAGACACATGAGTGGACTCAGATGAAAGACACATGAGCGGACACATATGAACGATACTTGAGTGGACACAGATGAACAAGACGTGAGTGGACACAGATGAACGATTCATGAGTGGACACAGATAAACAACACATGAGGGGACACAGATGAAAGACACATGAATGGGCACAGATGAACAACACTTGAGTGGGCACAAATGAACGATACATGAGTGGACACAGATGAACGACACATGAGTGGACACAGATGAACGACACATGGGTGGACACAGATGAACGACACATGAGTAAACAACCCGTTCTCGCAAATTTAATAAGTCAATATTGACTTATTAAATACGTGCATAGGTGACATACTTAACATAATAGTTTCCCTTGAAAAGCTTCATAGAAAACACCGACCTTACCTACCCTACTTAGCATGTTAAGATAAGCATCTTATTGCTTCGTAATTACAATTATTACCTAACCAATACCTATAATAGGTTAAGTAACAATTGTAATTACGAAGCTATAAGATGCTTATTTTAACATACTAAGTAGGTTAGGTAAGGTCGGTGTTTTCTATGAAGCTTTTCAAGGGAAACTATTATGTTTAGTATGTCACCTATGCACGCAACTAATAAGTCAATATTGACTTATTAAATTTGCGAGAACGGGTTGGAGTAAACACAGATGAACAACATATGAGTGGACACATATGAATGATACTCGAGTGGACACAAATGAACAACACATGAGTGTATGCAAATGAAAGACCTATGAGTGGAACAGATGAACAACACATGAGTGTACACAGATGAACGACACATAAGTGGACACAGATGAACGACACTTGAGTAGACTCAGATGAAAGACACATGAGAGGACTCAGATGAACAAGACATGAGCGGACACAGATGAAAGACACGTGAGTGGACACAGATGAAAAACACATGAGTGGACACAGATAAACAACACATGAGTGGACACAGGTGCAAGACACACGAGTGGCAACAAATGAACGACACATGACTGGACACAGATTAACTGCATATGAGTGGATACATATGAACGATACATGAGTGGACACAGATGAACGACACGTGAGTGGACAAAGATGAACGACACATGAGTGGACACAGATGAACAACCCATGAGGGGATACAGATGAAAGACATATAAGTGGGCACAGATGAACAACACTTGAGTGGACACAGATGAAAGACAAACATGAGTGGACACATATGAAAGGCACATGGGTGGACACAGATGATCGACACATGAGTGAACACAGATGAAAGACACATGAGTGGACATATATGAACGATACTTGGGTGGACATAGATGAACAACACTTGAGTGGACACAGATGAACGATACATGAGTTGACACAGATGACCAACACATGAGTGGACACAGATGATAGACACATGAGTGGACATAGATAAACAACACATGAGTGGACACAGATGAAAGACACACGAATGGCCAAAGATGGACGACATATGAGTGGACATAGATTAACTTCATATAAGTGGACACATATGAACGATACATGAGTGGACACAGATGAACGACACGTGAGTGGACACAGATGAACGATACATGAGTGGACACCTGAAAGAAACACATGGGTGGACATAGATAAAAGTCACATGAGTGGACACTTGAAAGAGACACATGGGTGGACATAGATAAAAGTCACATGAGTGGACAAAGTTGAACGACACATGAGTGGACACAGATACAAGACACACGAGTGGCAACAAATGAACGATACATGACCGGAAACAGATTAACAGCATATGAGTGGACACATATGAACGATTCATGAGTGGACACAGATGAACGACACGTGAGTGGACACAGATGAAGGACACATGAGTGGACACTGATGAACGACACATGAGTGAACACAGATGAACAGCATATGAGTGCAAAAATATGAACGATACTTGAGTGGACACTGATGAACAACACATGAGTGGACACAAATGAAAGAAACGACTGGACACAGATGAACAATACATGAGCGGACACGGATTAACAGTATATAAGTGAACACATATGAACGATACATGAGTGGACACAGATGAACGACTCATGAGTTGACAAAGATGAACATCATATGAGTGGACACATATGAACGATACTTGAGTGGACACAGATGAACATCACATGAGTGGACACATGAACGACGCTCGGGTGGACATAGATAACCAACACATGAGTGGACACAGATGAACAACACTTGAGTAGACACAGATGAAAGACACAGGAGTTGACACAGATGATAGACACATGAGTGGACACAGATGAACAACACATGAGTGAATTCAGATGATCGACACATGAGTGGACACATGGGTGGACACAGAAATTCATGAGGGAGATGAATGAAATGAGGATTACAATTAACAATCAGCAAAGTAAGCTAGCATCAGCAAGGGAGGAGATCAAATCTCTCACAGAGAAAAATAAAGAGACCGAGCATCAGATTATCATCCAAAGGGAAGGTGGGAATGTTACATTACAAGGAAATGCCTCTGTACCTGATACATTTGCGGATATACTGAAAAAGAGCTCAGAAGCAATGGACACAGTGAGGGAGGTAGCGATGCAAGCAGCTACCTCTCAGGAAGCAGCAAGGTGCACCACTCAACTGCTGGAGAGAAAAAGATCAGTGGTAATTGTAGGAATCAAAGAACAGGAAGGATCCAACAGGCGAGAATGGAATGGCAAGGATAGAGAGGCAGTACATGGGCTACTGAAGGGGTTACAGATGGAAAGGGCTGTACACAACATTGAGAAGGTTTTCAGGTTGGGCTGGTACAACAAGGACAGAAACCGACTTGTAAAGATGGTGTTTACAAACGAAACCACGAAGGAGGATATTCTCGAAAGGAAGAGTCGTCTGCAGCATATGGAGGGATACAAAAAAGTATTCCTGCAGAGGGACAGGACGAAGGAGGAGAGAGCCAGGGCAGCAGAGGCAAGGAGGAAGTGCAGGGAGAGAGGAGCAAACCAGGAAATCACAGCCCTCAACACAACAGTCCCAGAGACAAGAGAACCCAAAACCAGCATCCCAGCAACACCAGAAGGAAGGGCAACACCACCACCCTCTCTGTTAGAAACCCTCCCTTCCTCTCACCCTACTTGCCCCCACCCAACCCTCCCCCCCTCCCCCACCCCATTCTGACCCTGACACCATTTCCCCATTTCCATCATGTCCCCCCTCCCACTTTTCCCCCCTCCCTCTTCATCCCATACCCTCCCTATCCCTCCTCCCCCCTCACCCCGTATCCTCCATGTCCCCCCTATCTCCTTAACCCACACCCTACCTGTCCCCCCTTCCCTTAAACCCCCACCCCCCACCCCAAAATCCTCTGAGACCCTGCAAACTACCTCACAGATCCTCTCACCCACGGAACAGCTTCCCACACCAGCAGAATGCTCGCCAAGAAAGGGGCATGAAAATGAACAGAAGAAAGTGAGCTTCAAGGAGATGTACACTAACATAGATGGGATTTCAAATAAAACAAGTGAACTTGGAGAATGGGCAGTAGAAGAAAACCCAGACATAATAGCACTCACAGAAACAAAGTTAACGAAAATCATAACAAATGCAGTGTTTCCACAGGGCTACTATGTAGTGAGGAAAGAGAGAGAAGGGAGAGGAGGAGGTGGTGTAGCTTTGCTACTAAGGGAAGGTTGGAGTTTCGAAGAGATGGTAATTCAGAACTGTGAAGGTTTCAGTGACTACATATCAGGCACCATAGCAACTGGAGGACAGAAAATTATAATAGTAGTCAAATATAACCCCCCACCGAATGACAGAAGACCCAGACAGGAATATGATAGAAACAACTTGGCCACCATCAATATAATAGAGAGAGCAGCTTCTGTGGCTAGCAGGAACGGATCCAGACTTCTAATCATGGGAGACTTCAACCATGGGAAGATAGATTGGGGGAACAGAGACCCACATGGAGGCCCAGACACATGGAGAGCTAAGCTGCTGGATGTGGCAACAAGAAACTTTCTAAGTCAACACGTCAAGGGACCAACAAGAATGAGAGGAGGGGATGAACCAGCCTTGCTTGATCTGATATTTACCCTTAATGAGTCAGATATAAGGGAAGTTAAGTTGGAAGCCCCCTTGGGAATGAGTGATCATAGTGTATTGAGCTTTGAGTACCTGGTTGAGCTGGGAATTATCACCCCCAAAAAAGAACTGGGAACCAAAGGGCTGGCGTACCGAAAGGGAAACTATGAGGAAATGAATAAATTCCTATGGGATATACATTGGGACACAGAACTCGGAACCAAGTCCGTACAAGACATGATGGACTATGTCACCCAAAAATGTCAGGAGGCTGTAAGCAGGTTTGTCCCAGCCCGACAGGAAAAAAACAGAGAAGCAAAGGAAGAACCCATGGTTTAATAAGGATTGTATGAAAGCAAAGGAGCTGAACAAAAGGGCATTGAGGAACTTCCGTAATAACAGAACACCAGAAAGTAGAGAGAGATACCAGAGAACCAGGAACGAGTATGTCAGTGTGAGAAGAGCAGCTGAGAAAAGATATGAAAATGATATAGCTAATAAAGCCAAGACCGAACCAAAGCTACTACACAGTCACATCAGGAGAAAGACAACAGTGAAGGAACAGGTGATGAAACTTAGGTTGGGCGAGGACAGGTACACAGAGAATGACAAAGAGGTGTGCGAAGAACTCAACAAAAGGTTCCAGGAGGTTTTTACAATGGAACAGGGAGATGTCGCGGCGCTAGAAGAGGTAGCAGCAAACCAGGTGACCTTGGAAAGGCTCGAAATTACAAGAGATGAGGTCAAGAAGCACATATTGGAGCTGGATGTGAGAAAAGCTGTTGTGCTGGATGGAATCTTGCCATGGGTATTGAAAGAGTGTGCAGGAGCACTTTGCCTACCGCTCTCCATAGTGTATAGTAGGTTACTGGAAACGGGGGACCTACCAGAAATATGGAAGACTGCTAATGTCGTACCAATATACAAAAAAGGGTGACAGACAAGAGGCACTGAACTACAGGCCAATGTCCTTAACTTGTATACCATGCAAGGTGATGGAGAAGATTGGGAGAAAAAACCTAGTAACACATCTGGAGAAAAGAGACTTCGTGACAACCCATCAACATGGGTTCAGGGAGGGTAAATCTTGCCTTACAGGCTTGATAGAATTCTACTATCAGGTGACAAAGATTAAACAAGAATGAGAAGGTTAGGCGGACTGCATTTTTTTGGACTGTCGGAAAGCCTTTGACACAGTACCCCATAAAAGGTTGATGCATAAGCTGGAGAAACAGGCAGGAGTAACTGGTAGGGCGCTCCAGTGGATAAGGGAGTACCTAAACAATAGGAAGCAGAGAGACCAGTGAGGGGTGAGACCTCAGACTGGCGTGAAGTCACCAGTGGAGTCCCACAGGGCTCTGTACTTGGACCTATCCTGTTTCTGATATACGTAAATAATCTCCCAGAGGGTATAGACTCATTCCTCTCAATGTTTGCTGACGACGCCAAAATTATGAGAAGGATTAAGACAGAGGAGGGCAGCTTGAGGCTTCAAGAAGACCTGGACAAGCTGCAGGAATGGTTGAACAAATGGCTGTTAGAGTTTAACCCAAGCAAATGTAATGCAATGAAGATAGGGGTAGGAAGCAGGAGACCAGATACAAGGTATCACTTGGGAGATGAAATACTTCAAGAGTCAGAGAGAGAGAAAGACCTGGGGGTTGATATCAAGCCAGACCTGTCCCCTGAAGCTCATATCAAGAGGATAACAGCAGCAGCATATGCCAGGTTGGCTAACATAAGAACGGCCTTTAGAAACTTGTGTAAGGAATCTTTCAGAACATTATATACCACATATGTCAGACCAATCCTGGAGTATGCGGCACCAGCATGGAGTCCATATCTAGTCAAGCATAAGACAGAAATGGAAAAGGTTCAAAGGTTTGCCACCAATCTAGTACCCGAGCTGAGAGGTATGAGCTACGAGGAGAGACTACGGGAATTAAACCTCACTTCGCTGAAAGAAAGAAGAGTTAGGGGGGGACATGATCACCACATTCAAGATCCTCAAGGGAATCGACAGGGTTGATAAAGACAGGCTGTTTAACACAAGGGGCACACACACTAGGGGACACAGGTGGAAACTGAGTGCCCAAATGAGCCACAGAGATATTAGAAAGAACTTTTTTAGTGTCAGAGTGGTTGACAAATGGAATGCATTAGGAAGTGATGTGGTGGAGGCTGACTCCATACACAGTTTCAAGTGTAGATATGATAGAGCCCAATAGGCTCAAGAACCTGTACACCTGTTGATTGACAGTTGAGAGGCGGGACCAAAGAGCCAGAGCTCAACCCCCGCAAGCACAACTAGGTGAGTACAACTAGGTGAGTACAGATGAACGACACATGAGTGGACACAGATGAAAGACACACATGAGTGGACACAGATGAACAGCATATGATTGTACACATATGAACGATACTCTAGTGGACACAGATGAACAACACATGAGTGAACATAAATGAAAGACATATGAGTGGACACAGATGAACAACACATGAGTGTACACAGATGAACGACACTTGAGTAGACACAGATGAAAGACACATGAGTTGACACAGATGATAGACACATGAGTGGACACAGATGAACGACACAGGGGTGAACTCAGATGATCGACACATGAGTGGACACATGAAGGACACACATGGGTGTTCACAGATAAACGACACATGAGTGGACACAGATGAACGATACATGAGTGGACACAGATGAACAACACTTGAATGGACACAGATGAAAGATACATGAGTGGACACACATGAACAACACATGAGTGGACACAGAAGATGAAAGACACATGAGTGGACACATATGAACGATACATGAGTGGACTCAGATGAACAACTCTTGAGAGGACACAGATGAACAACACTTGATTGGACACAGATGAAAGATACATGAGTGGACACAGATGAAAGACACACATGAGTGGACACAGATGAACGACACATGAGTGGAGACAGATGATCGACACATGAGTGGACACAGATGAAAGACACATGACTGGACACATATGAACGATACATGAGTGGAGTCAGATGAACAACACTTGAGAGGACACAGATGAACAACACTTGAGTGGACACAGAAGAAAGACACATGAGTGGACACAGATGAATAACACATGAGTGGACACAGATAAAAGACACACGTATGGACACAGATAAACGACACATGATTGGACAGAGATTAACAGCATATGAGTTGACACATATGAACGATACATGAGTGGACACAGATGAACGACACGTGACTGGACACAGAAAAAAGACACATGAGTGGACACAGTTGAGCGAAACATGAGTTGACAAAGATGAAAGACACACATGGGTGGACACAGATGAACGACACATGAGTGGACACAGATGAAAGACACACATGGGTGGACACAGATGAAAGACACACATGGGTGGATATAGATGAACGGCACTTAAGTGGACACAGGTGAACGATACATGAGTGGACACAGATGAACAACACATGAGGGGACACACATGAACGATACATAAGTGGACACAGATGAAAGACACATGATTGGACAGAGATTAACAGCATATGAGTTGACACATATGAACGATACATGAGTGGACACAGATGAACGACACGTGACTGGACACAGAAAAAAGACACATGAGTGGACACAGTTGAGCGAAACATGAGTTGACACAGATGAAAGACACACATGGGTGGACACAGATGAACGACACATGAGTGGACACAGATGAAAGACACACATGGGTGGATACAGATGAACGGCACTTAAGTGGACACAGGTGAACGATACATGAGTGGACACAGATGAACAACACACGAGAGGACAAAGATGAAAACACATGATTGGACACAGACGAAAGACACACGAGTGGCCACAGATGAACGACATATGAGTGGACACAGATGAAAGACACACATGGGTGACACAGATGAACGACACATGAGTGGACACATATGAACGATTCTTGAGTGGACACAGATGAAGAACACTTATATGGACACAGTTGAACGATACATGAGTGGACACAGATGAACTACACATGAGTGGACTCAGATGAATAACACATGATTGGACACAGATGAAAGACACACGAGTGACCACAGATGAACGACACATGAGTGGACTCAGATTAACAGCAATTGAGTTGACACAAATGAACGATACATGAGTGGACACAGATGAACGACACGTGACTGGACACAGAAAACGACACATGAGTGGACACAGTTGAACGAAACATGAGTGGACACAGATGAACAACACATGAGGGGACACACATGAACGATACATAAGTGAACACAGATGAAAGACACATGAGTGGACACAGATGAACAACACATGAGTGGATGCAGATGAACAACTCTTCAGTGGACACAGATTAACAACATATAAGTGAACCCATATGAACGATACCTGAGTGGACACAGATATACGACACGTGAGTGGACACAGATATACGACACGTGAGTGGACACAGATATACGACACGTGAGTGGACACAGATGGACGACACATGAGTGGACACAAATGAATGACAGATGAGTGGACGCATATGAAAGACACACACATGGGTGGACACAGATGAATGACACATGAGTGGACACATATGAAAGACACACACATGGGTGGACACAGATGAACGACACATGGGTGGACACAGATGATCGACACATGAGTGGACATAGATTAACAGCATATAAGTGAACACATATGAACGATACATGAGTGGACACAGATGAACAACACATGAGTGGACACAAATGAAAGACACACGAGTGGACACAGATGAACAATACATGAGCGGACATAGATTAACAGCATATAAGTGAACACATATGAACGATACTTTAGTGGACACAGATGAACATCACATGACTGGACACATGATCGACGCATGGGTGGACATAGGTAACCAACACATGAGTGGACACAGATGAACAACACATGAGTGGACACAGATGAAAGACACATGAGTTGACATAGGTGAACGACACATGAGTGAAAACAGATGAACGACACATGAGTGGACACAGATTAACAGCATATGATTGTACACATATGAACGATACTCGAGTGGACACAGATGAACAACACATGAGTGAACACAAATGAAAGACATATGAGTGGACACAGATGAACAACACATGAGTGTATATAGATGAACGACACATAAGTGGACACAGATGAACGACACTTGAGTAGACACAGATGAACGATACATAAGTGGACCCAGACGAACAACACATAAGTTGACACAGATGATAGACACATGAGTGGTGTTGGGAAAAAAGATTACTCTCTATTAATTGATTGATATTTAATTAATAGATTAATTTGAATTAATCGAAGGACCACCCTATTTTGACTGAAAAGGGAAACAGATAGAGTTAAATGATAATTACTGAAATACCAGTGCCTATGGATAGAAAACTATTAAAGATTATTCTTTAAACGTTAATGGGCTGTATAATATTAATGTCCGAGAATAAACTTTCCGTCCTTCACAAAATTGGGGGTTAATACTAGAAGTATTATACTATTAAGAAGCTATTAGTTACTACTATTATAGAAGTAGATATACAATTAATTATAATTAATATTAATAGTATATAGATATATTATTAAGAAGCTATTTGCTACTAGTTAAGAATACTATTAAGAAACATTAGATAAATTGATTAATGGTAAAAAAATTATATGTTGATTAATCAAGCAATTATTCTCATTTGACTTTTATGAGGCTAACATATTACGTTAAGTATCTCAAATCAAATAAACTAAATCTCTTCGACTGATCTATAATTTTCTCAATTAAAGAAATAATAGAAAAGATTTCAGCTGCTTAGCTGTAATACTGAACGGAGAGGTAGAGGTGCAATGGCGTCGTCTGCTACTTGCGGCAACACATGAGTTCAAGCATGGAATGAGAACATAATGACCACGACCGCTTACAACACAAGCTGAAATTTCAACTAAATATACTAATTGGTTACACCTACTATATAATATCCTCACTATGCCTTAAAAGGAATAAATTTCATTCCTTATGGACGTACTTATTGTTTGGGGAGGTCGCGTAGCATAACGATGGACAGTGCACAGTAAAATGATATAACTAGAGATCTCACGATATAACAAATATTAGGGCACTTAACCTGCTGGTTGTCCTCCGAAGCAATTCCAGATTGCTCTTGGAGCAATTACACGCTCCTAGGCCGATTAAATGCAAGGGCCTAACGTAGTATTGATGGAAATTGACTCTCCCGGGACGCACGATGTCATTGTTGGAGTCTCTAGCGTAGCAGCATCGCGAATGGCGGCGTCTCTCCGCCCTCCCTCAACTCGTCGCTCACATTCACAACAGAAATTACTAATCACGATAAATCTTTTCCGTGTAATTACTGATGTAATGCATTAATGAGAACCAGGTTGCAATTATAGGGAATTAAATAATATTATATTCTCGTGAACCCTTACACTGTTCAGGGGTCCTGGGTACATTTACACCCCTGTGCGCAAGAAAAAAAATTCCAAATTTTTTTTTCGTCTTCTAAACATGTTAATTTGTGTCCCCTGAGCACGGGAAAAATAAAAAAAAATCGTAGGTGACATATTTTTGGCGCAATTGACCGTGGAAGTCTGGGAAAAGTGGGCGTTGACAGAGCGGTCGTCAGACCCGGTCAGCGTCACCCGCGCTGACAGGTGGGAGTTGCCTCAAAGATATTATTACCTAATTATTTCAATGTCTCCGATTGATTTTTCTTATTTTTTTTGCAGTAATATTATTCAATAGTGTGTATTGTAATATATTTATATAATAAAAGTGGTGAATAATCGCTATACTCAAAAGTATGATGTGCATATTAGTGATTCAATTATGTTTATAAAACAATAAACAAATAGTTTTGCTACTATTACACTCTATACACAGGTTATATATAAGTATCTGCATGTTTTGGTCACCATAACGAACCACTAAGTTGGTATTGAGAGTCGAAAAGCAACAAAGAGTACCGCCTCACACCAGCCAGCCACTCGCTACCACTCCCTCAACACACGCACTAAACTTTCTTCCCCAACAATACCATTTGTCATGTTATTACACTATATACAGACGTTATATATAAGTATGTATATATTTTGTTCACCACAACTGTACAGCTAAGCTGATATAGTCAGTTCAGGCACTAAGAGTCTTCGCTATACACAGATGGCGGCTGGCGGCTCCCTCACTCATTCAAGGTCACATGCACTGAACTTTCTCTCCCAACAATACTGTTTGCAGTGTTATTACCCTATATACACATATTATATATAAGTATCTACATGTATGCACCGTAACTGTACACCTAAACTTGTATTGCGCCCAAAGAGCATAGTGGCCACCCTCTAAACAGCTAGACAAATCGTGCAGACATCACCTCCGTCACCCAAATGGCTCCTCCCAGCATAATCCTTTTGCTGTTATTACACTAATACACACATTATATATAAGTATCTACATTTGTATTCACCATAGAGAACCACTGACCTGGTATGGTGAATGCAAGCAATAACAATAACAATCCCTGCAATACCTCAAATCTTATCTTACTGACAGGCTCCAGTATGTTTCTGTGAATAATACAATTTCTCCCACCCTACCCATCAACATTGGTGTTCCTCAGGGCAGCATACTTGGCCCTCTCCTCTTTCTCATCTACATTAATGACCTTCCAAATGCCTCCCAACACCTCAAACCAATTCTATTTGCTGACGACACAACCTTCATTTACTCCAGTCCTGACCCCCTTGCTCTAAATGCCACAGTAAATACTGAGCTAGAGAAAGTCCATCTTTGGCTAACTGCCAACAAACTCACCCTTAACATTGACAAAACGTTTTATATTCTGTTTGGCAATAAATCCTCTAATCAGATAAATCTCAAAATAAACAATACCCAAATTTGTAACAAATTAGATGGCAAATTCCTTGGCGTTCTCATCGACCACAAGCTGAATTTCCAGGGTCACATTCTAAATATATCAAAAAAAGTTTCAAAAACTGTTGGCATTCTTTCTAAGATCAGATATTATGTACCCCGCCCTGCTCTGGTTACTCTCTATTACTCCCTCATCTATCCATACCTCAACTATGGTATTTGTGCTTGGGGTTCTACTACCCAAAATCATTTACGTCCTCTCATTACCCAACACAAAGCTGCTATTAGGACAATAACCAACTCTGGCCCCAGACATCACTCGGTACCCTTACTCAAATCTCTGAATATGTTAGATATTAAGTCACTGCACATTCTCTCTTGTGTATTATACATATATAAAACGCTGAACTGTAATGCCAATCCTGACCTCAAAAGCTTCATTGAAGGTTGTAACAGAACCCATGAGCACCACACCAGGAATAAATACAGTTTTGATATTCCTAGAGTACGACTTAATCAAACTAGAAATGCTCTACAAATCAAGGGACCCAGAATGTGGAATGACCTTCCCAACCATGTTAAAGACTGTACCTCTCTCAACCAGTTTAAGATAAAAACTAAACAATACCTAATAAATTCCCTGTAACCCACCTCACTCCTTTATTGTCAACCCATGTCTTTTATTTTATTTTATTATTATTATATTTTTTTTTTAATCAACACTGTTTGTCAACCTATTGTATTTGTGCTGCTTTTTCAGTCATGTTCCCCCTTTTTTTTATCTTTATTTGTATTTGTTTTCAACACTTTTTATTCTTTATGCTCAATTAGTATTAAGTTCTAGATATTAATGTTTTTCTTGCCCGAAACGCATTGCGTAATAGTGGCTTTAGGCATTGTATGTACTAGCTCTATCTATATATCAATCCATTAATGTAACATCACTTGTATGTATGTACCTTACCTGAATAAACATATTTATTTATTTATTTTATTTATTTTAACAAGTGGCCACACAGTCAGTAAACGATGCTGTCTCCCTCCGTCTCTCAGCATCACTCCTCCCACAGCGCTAATTATTACAACAATAATTCTATTATCACAACCCTGGTTATTTATATCACAGTCATGGGTCATCTGTAATATTGTCATCGCTAAATAATAACAATTATATATTTATTTTGACATTTTTCGGCGATGCTGTGGTCACAAGCTGAACAGCAATGTTGTTCGGTCATGCTACGTGCGCCAGCCTTGGTTGCTCCAACAGTACTGTACCTCTCACACCTGAGAATATTGCCCACGATTTTTTTTAAAATGGCGTCTGTTTACAAGAGCCCTGAGGAAGCTACTGTGAACCCCATGTAGCCGCGGGCCATTGGAATCGGGCTTGGCACCCTATAGCGTATATATATGCCTTGCGCACCGTGGGACATGTTACTCAGGGTGTATATATACGCCATGTGCAATTTAAGGGTTAAATGGTGTTAATCGAGAAATGGAGAGAAATTTTATTTCCTCCATAGCATTCGTACGTAACAGATAAAACTGCTACTTGATAATAATTTCAGTTAATAACTCTCGGTTTTGGATTATTGGGAGCTGTATTATCCGTAGTTAATTATTATACGGAATACTGATAATTTTAGAGAACTACATTCAATTCTCTAACATATTGGTAATAAATATGTTTAAATGTACATTTTCTGACGCAATCCTGCCTCTCGATGTCGTGAGAATATTAGCAATAGGCTCAGATAAAGAAATAATAGTTTATATTAACACTACCGTTAGTGAAATTAATAACTACTGTAATTAGTATATAATAATGATGCATTATAATACAATGGTAGTGTGTTAGTGTTGGAAATTTCCAACATAACTCCGGAGGGGGGGGGGGTAACTCGGGTCGCAGTTCAATGTTGAGTACTGACGTATCTATCCCGAAGTTATTATTAATGTTAGTACGTTAGTACACAAATAACGGATGTCCCGTAATTGTCAAGGACAGAGAAGACTTTAAGTCTTGTAAAGGAACTCATGTTAAATGTAAAACATGGAATTGTGAATCCTCTAAAGTTAATAACTACTAAAGCCTACAATGTACTCAAAGACTGGTGTAGCGATGACGTGTAACGGTTATGTTACAGTCTTAAAGTTTTGTAAACTCATAGATGCTCTAGATGGAATAATGTTATAGTTGATAGCCTACACAAACAAATTAATGATTAAATCATACAATCTAAGGTAACCGAGAATCCAATGTGAGGTGAATGTCTTGGGTCATTGTGACTTGTAACTGATTTGTTACTCGACATCACAACACAGCATCATCATGATTACTCAAATTGGATGGTAAATTATTTGCTCTTAGTCAGAGCTATAATAGGCTTGTAGTTTCTGTTTACATTGTTCAGCAGCTGCTCTAGGTGGGCGGGTGCTCGGTGGATCAGAATTGTTGTCCTCAGAAACTGTAGGTGAAGTTGGTTCTGATAAACACTCTCGTTCTGCTAATTCAAGAGGTACCAACTTCTCTAATGTTTTTAGGGTAGTAGTGCCTCGGCACAAAACCCGTACTACTCTCAGGATGCCTTGGTGATCTGGGTGGATAGAGACAATTTTGCCTATAGGCCATTCTGACCTGGGTCCATCACTGTCAACCAATACTAGGTCTCCTGGTTTGAGTTGAACTTTATTATAGGGGCTCGAAGCTCCATAGTGGTATTCTCATAGAGCTGTGAGGTACTCTCGAGTCCACACCTCATTCCACCTTTCAATTACTCTCGAGAGATGTTGGTAACTTTCCACTAAATCACTCCTAGTCACATGGGAAGGGTCAACGGGATCCTCTTCTGCCAAAGGTATCAGAGGGCTCAGCAGGCCTCCATGTACTAAGTGTGAGGGACTCAGGGGTCATCTGATAGGTAAGTTAATGGGCGATTGTTGACTCGCGCCTCAATTTCCACAACGAGTGTTTTGAGTTCAGAGAAACTAATTTTCTGTTGATGCAAGGTCTTCCTTAAACATTTCTTGACAGTCCCTATCATACGTTCGTAGAACCCACCTTGCCAGGGGGCTCTGGGAGCAATAAATTTCCAGTGGCATTGTCGTCTCTTCATGACAGACTGCACTTCTGGATGATTCCATATCTCACGTAGGCAGGCTTCTCCTGCCATAAAATTTGAACCATTATCATATATCATTAGTTTGGGACAGGATCTGCGAGCTGCAAATCTACGAAAAGCTTGGATGAAGGCTTCGGCACTCATGTCAGAAGTCACTTCTAGATGTACGCCTCGTGTGGTTGCACACGTGAAGAGGCAAATATAAGCTTTCACTGGTATTTTATCTGGAGTACCAGTGAGAAGCAACGCTAATGTGTAATCGACACCAGTGGTCTCAAAAGGACGAAGATGGACTACTCTCTCCTTAGGGAGTGGTTGAGGTCCTGGGTAAGGACACACTCGAGCGTCATATCTTTTGCAGATTACACAGAACTTAATGATTAATTTGACAGTTTGACGACCTTGGGGAAGCCAATATTTCTGTCTCAAGTCGGTGAGAGTGTCCTACAGTCCACCATGTAAAGTACCATATTGATGATGATGTGAAACTAGAAGTTTGGTAATAATATGGTGACGTGGTAGAAGGATCGGATTCTTTGTATCCAAATCAATTTCCGCATGAAGCAGACGTCCTCCACACCTTAATATATTATGAGTGTTGGTATCATACCAGATACCTAGAGACTTGGTTAATTTATCTGGAAGATTTTCATATTCACTTCCATACGTCTCTTGTTGTGCACGTTTGATCCAGTAGAGGATAGGATTGGGAAACTTATGCATGATACCTATCTTAGCAAGAAAGTCAAACACATGTGCTGTCATTCTTAATAACTTACTCAAGTTAGAATAATTGTGAGGATTAATAGCTGAGATTTGATGAGGTTCTGGGTTTTTCATGGGAGTAGTGATACTGGTCACTATGACTTGTGGTTTCTGTTTGGGCCACTGAACACTAACAAGCCATGAAGGTCCATTAAACCACATCGAAGACATGATTATTTGTTTTAAGGTTAACCCTCTTGATAAGTAATATGCAGGATTGTCCTTAGTGGGAACATGTCTGAATTTATATCCAGCAGATAATTCATGAATTTCCCTAACGCGATTACTAACGTAGGGAGTTTTATTGTTGTTATTTCTTACCCATTGTAAGACTGCCTCATTGTCTGACCACACTACGATTTCACCAAAGTGGATAATATTGAGTGTTCTGGTCAGGCAATGAGCCAATCGTACTCCCACCAGCAATGCAGTTAACCCTATTTGAGGTAAAGATCTCTTCTTGATTGGAGCAACTCTTGCTTTAAATGAGAGTAAAATTGATTGTGCACCATTCACTAAGTAAGCTGCAGCGCCATACACTTTGCCAGAGGCATCGAAAAAACGTGCAAATTTGTAGGTAAGAATGATTTATTGTTTGAGGCCCATGATTGTAGTGGCATATTGGCTCCCAACAACTCACGATTAGCCTCATGGTAGATTTCTACCAATTTGGATTTGTCATTAGTAGTTCCCTGGAAATTTTCGACATACAAGTTGTCACTAATCTCCGTTTTATAAGGGCTAATTGACTTCTTCAAATGTGTATCTAATGTGGCTTGAAGTAGAAACGGTGAAGAAGTCGCACCGAATAGCACAGAGGCAAACCGGTAGGTTATGACGTCACTGTCAGGATCCAGTGGGTCCTTAATCCAGAGAAATTTGGTGTAATTATGATCCTCCTTTTGCAAGCCTACTCTAAGGAAAGTTTTACTGATATCAGCAGTATAAGCGAAAATACCAGTGCGAAATCGTAATAATACATCATGTAGCCTTTGTGTTAGGCTAGGTCCCGTTTGGAGACATTCATTCAAGGACACGCTGTTCGTCTTCACTTTGGCACTACAGTTGAAGACAATATGTATTGGCATTGTCATTGAATCTTTCACCACAGCGTGATGGGGTAAATAGTGACCTGTTTTTCGGTCTTCATTATCAACAACTTCGATAAATTTACTATTGAGTTGCTGTTGAATTAATTGATGATACATGTTCAATTTATCTGGCTGTTTCTTCAGCCGTATTAAATGAGACTGTAATTGAGAGGCTGTCATGAAATAATTAACTGGAAGTTGTGGATGATTCAACTTCCATGGCAGTCTCACCCAGTATTGTTTGTCTTTATAGACAACTGTGTCCAGATATTGTTGGTAAGTCCACGTATCAACAGGGCTTGGTTTATCAGGGACAATACCTAAAGTGTCTAAATCCCACAGACGATGTATAGGTGGATCAGACTCATTATCTTCAGATATTTCTCTGAAATGTAGGGGTGACTGTTCCAAGCCTAGTCACGCCACACCACTATTGAATTGTTAGTTTGTTTGTTGGTTGACGCTGTTTTTTGTTGAAAAAGCACCGGTCCAGTAAGCAATTTGCCTCCAGCAGATGACAACAAATTCATTCCGTGTTGTCTGGTGCATCCTGTTATAAATTTATAATAAGTCAGTGCCTATTAGGATACCAACATCAGTAAGGCAGTCAGAATTTATTTTGTGATCTGCTAGCCTCATGCAGTTTCGTTTGAAATATCTCGCAGTGCTAGCTAGTCCTGTGACCTGCAGGTCTGAAGGAAGTTTATCTACTATTACCACTTGTATTGGACTAGTGGAAGATCCAAGTCTCACTAACACCTTGACTACTTGTTATTCACGAGGTCCACTATTAGTCAAGAACCCAGAAATATTCAATCTCACACTTTTGGCATGTTTTAATTTCAACTGATCGACTAATTGTTGTGTGATGAAGGTTTTCTGTAATCCTTGATCAAAGAGACCTCTAGTGTTAATTCTAGACTTCCTATCAATTAGTTTGAGTGAGCCGTAAGCAGAGTAGTATTATTGTCTGACTCAGTAGCAAGTACATTTATTTCTTGGTGTACCTTGCAATATTGTACTGTGGTAGAATTCATAGAATCCTCCCTAGGTGTCACAGATTGTGTAGAAGTTCTTCTACATAAAGCATAACGATGTACACCTATGTTGCATCGCATAATGATGTACACCTATGTTGCATCTACTGCATAACCGTAGCTGCACTACACATTTACTGGGATCATGAGAACCCATGCACTTGGTGCATCTGTGTAATTCTTGTAGCAGTTTAATCCTGGTATTAAAGTTAGGATAAACAGTGCATTTGTAGGTGACATGTTCTTGATCACAGAACAGACACTTTCTCTCTCTGGCTGAGTTTGTCCTTTTAGTAGACATATCAGTTGTAGCGTCAGAGGGAGATACTTAATAAATACCTACACTACCACTCCGTTTTCCAGTGGATGGAGTAGTCCTAGGGTTGGATTTATTGGACTTATTCAAAGTCGATTTGGGTTTGACTGATTTGTCAAAGTTAGGTTGTTTAGACTCAGGTTTAATCCTATCATGAGTTTTCAACCTGTTAACTGTTATTCTCAGTCCCTCGAATATTTGCTCGAGAGTGAGAAACTCGGTTTTATGGTAAAAGCAGGTTTCTGCTAAAACATTTCGAGGTAATTTCCTCTGTAAAAGTAACTTAATTGACCATTCTGAGGCTGGTACATCAACTTTAGTACCTAAGGCCTTCACTGGAGACTCTACTTCTAGCCTGAAGCTTTGAAGTGAGTCTGGTCGGTTACTTGGTGCATTCAGATCCAGTAACTAGTAATACAGGTTAGCTATACTCAACTCCATGTTGCAATAGTTCAACTTTAATAGTTGTATAGCTTCCTCATAATTACTCTCAGTGAGAGCTAGGTTATTTATGACCTTTTTAGCCTCCCCTTTGAGAAGACTAATCAGGTATGAGAATTTAGAAACTCTGTCAAGAGAAGATTTCTTATGTATATGTACTTCAAATGAAGTCCAAAATGTGTCCCAATTTTCTTCATCCAGCCCTGCAAATGTAGGTAAGTCTAAAGTAGGCAGACGAACCTCAGGTAGTTGATTACTGGATTGAGACATAGTATTATTTGTATTAGATTTATATTGTTTTACTATATTGGATATTACATCAATTTTATCTTGAGTCTCATCTTCATACTGAGAAATATTTGCTTGAATTTGATCTATTTCTTCAGGATCAGTTTCAGTTGTATTCAGTAGGTTGAGATAAGACTGGCTTGTAGATCTGACTTGATCAAATTTGAGATCAGCTACTCTCACTGATGTTTCTAGTTGATAGTAATCAATGGGAGTTGCTTTAAACAAAAGTATCAGACTTATTAATTAGTCTGGTTAAGTGACCTTTAAGGCCAAATATAGGTTCTCCTTAATTGTTTAGGAGTAGCCATGTTGGCTTTAAGTCCAAGTTTCATAGGACTTGAATAAGTATCACTAATGAAGCTTGGGTACTTACTCATTAGTTGACAAGTAATATTGAATATAGCCTAAATTAATCTGGCTAAATTACACTCTACCTCACTCGAGGTAAAATGTACCTGCCTAACAATAAGTAGCTAAGGATTTTGAGCAGTTCTTGAACGTCACCATTAACTTTCTTCGGGCTAGCTCTTCTTTATCACCATTAAATGTAATATTGATCATTCAGCAACACTCAAAATTCATACACATAAATAATTGATATGGATATACTCTAATCTGAGTTATCATAATGTTTGAATCCCACCCTTGGTAGGGTCAGCACAAGAATGAATAGTGTATGCACTATTGACTAGTCCAAGACTAGTTGTAAGAATTTCTACCTAAGAAACTACTAATTTATTTAGTCTGCATTTGTGCAAAACTCAGCACAATCACAGCCTAAATTCCTACCTAATAAAGGTTGGCATAGATTAATTTGTGATGTAATACTGTGAATATATAGTTGTGCTGTGTTTTTTTTTTTTTTTAGATTTTATAGTTTCCATAAAGGTGCACTTGCACACACACATGAAAATACAAATATGTACAATTAATTTTGGCTTGCCAGCCACAGCCTTTTATGGTGGTTGATTGTGTTGATCAACTTGTCAACTACATGTGACCTAGGGTCACTTGACAGGTGTACACCATCTCTTGCCAGGTTTTACCTGTATGGTCTGGCTGTAAATTGAATGTAAGTGGCATCCAATCATACTCTTTTCCTCAGCCTAAAGTTTATATATTTGGCAGCCCTTTGGTAATATTTTGGACTCACTCCCCAACAATTTTTATTGCTTAGTTGGCGAGGTTCCACCAATGTGAACACTACTGAACTGCTAACAAGTTTAAATGAGGAAATTATTGTTTTAAGGTGATTAATTTCCTCAGCTGGGTGTCGAGTAGGATGGATGTCATTACCACCTTAATAAATAATAGTTAGATGGTGAGGCCACTTTAACGCAGGTGTTAATGTGAAGTTATTATAGAAATTATGAGCTGTTGCTCCTGGTGATCTGAAGATTCTTACCTCAGTGTGAGGTATAGGTCTGAGTGTTGAGGGAATTGACTGTGTCCCACGAGTGCTACTTTATACATGAGGTATAAGCAGCAAATAAATTGGTATGTATTAGGCTAGCCTATGTGGTACTCTGCCGGTAGCCACGATTAATAAAATGTGGTTAGCCTAGATTACTACACAGAGTAATAAGTTATGATTATGTTATTAATTGTAATACATCCGGTTCGAAGAACCATATTTTTGTGTTGGGAAGAAAGCTTACTCTCTATTAATGGATTGATATTTAATTAATAGATTAATTTGAATTAATCGAAGGACCACCCTATTTTGACTGAAAAGGGAAACAGATAGAGTTAAATGATAAGGACTGAAATACCAGTGCCTATGGATAGGAAACTATTAAAGATTATTCCTTAAACGTTAATGGGCTGTATAATATTAATGTCCGAGAATAAACTTTCCGTTCTTCACAAAATTTGGGGTTAATACTAGAAGTAATCTACTCCCAGTACGCTTCATCGAGGCTGGTTCTTCCTCGAATAAAAATTAGTAATACTACTAAATACTATTAAGAAACTTTAGATAAATTGATTAATAGTAAAAAGATTATATGTTGATAAATCAAGCAATTATTCTCATTTGATTTTTATGAGGCTAACATATTACGTTAAGTATCTCATACGAAATAAACTAAATCTCTTCGACTGATCTGTAATTTTCTCAGTTAAAGAAATAATAGAAAAGATTTCAGTTGCTTAGCTGTAATACTGAACGGAGAGGTAGAGGTGCAATGGCGTCGTCTGCTACTTGCGGCAACACATGAGTTCAAGCATGGAATGGGAACATGATGACCACGACCGCTTACAACACAAGCTAAAATTTCAACTAAATATACTAATTGGTTACACCTACTATATAATATCCTCACTATGCCATAAAAGGAATAAATTTATTTCCTTATGGACGTACTTATTTTTTGGGGAGGTCGCGTAGCATAACGATGGACAGTGCACAGTAAAATGATATAACTAGAGATCTCACGATATAACAAATATTAGGGCACTTAACCTGCTGGTTGTCCACCGAAGCAATTCCAGATTGCTACTGGAGCAATTACACGCTCTTAGACCGATTAAATGCAAGGGCCTAACGTAGTATTGATGGAAATCGACTCTCCCGGGACGCACAATGTGATTGTTGGCATCTCTAGCGAAGCAGCATCGCAAATGGCGGCGTCTCTCCGCCCTCCCTCAACTCGTCTCTTGCATTCACAACAGAAATTACTAATCACGGATAATTCTTTTCCATGTAATTACTGATGTAATGCATTAATGAGAACCGGGTTGCAATTATAGGGAATTAAATAATATCATATTCTCGTTAAATGGTGTTAATCGAGAATTGGATAGAAATTTTATTTCCTCCATAGCATTCGTACGTAACAGATAAAACTGCTACGTGATAATAATTTCAGTTAATAACTCTCGATTTGGTTTATTGGGAGCTTTATTATCCATAGTTAATTATTGTATGGCATACTGATAATTTTAGAGAACCACATTCAATTCTTTAACATATTGGTAATAAACCCTTACAATATTTAAATGTACATTTTCTGACGCAATCCTGCCTCTCGATGTCGGGAGAATATTAGCAATAGGCTCAGATAAAGAAATATTAATTTATATTAACACTACCCTTAATAAAATTAATAACTACTGTAATTAGTATATAATAATGATGCATTATAATACAATGGTAGTGTGTTAGTGTTGGAAATTTCCAACAAGTGGACACAGATGAACGACACATGAGTGAACTCAGATGATCGACACATGAGTGGACACATGAAGGACACACATGGGTGGACACAGATGAACGACACATGAGTGGTCACAGATGAACGATACTTGAGTGGACACAGATGAAAGACACACATGAGTGGACACAGATGAACGACACTTGAGAGGACACAGATGAACAACACATGAGTGGACACAGAAGAAAGATACATGAGTGGACACAGATGAACAACACATGAGTGGACAAAGAAGAAAGATACATGAGTGGACACAGATGAAAGAAACACGTGTGGACACAGATAAACGACACATGATTGGTCAGAAATTAACAGCATATGAGTGGACACATGTGAACGATACATGAGTGGACACAGATGAACGACACGTGACTGTACACAGATAAACGACCCATGAGTGGACACAAATGAAAAACACACATGGGTGGACACAGATTAATGACACAAGAGTGGACACAGATGACAGACACACATGGGTGGGCACAGATGAACGTTACATGAGTGGACACATATGAACGATACTTGAGTGGACACAGATGATCAACACTTGAATGTACACAGAAAGATACATGAGTGGACACAGATGAAAGAAACACGTGTGGACACAGATAAACGACACATGATTGGTCAGAAATTAACAGCATATGAGTGGACACATATGAACGATACATGAGTGGACACAGATGAACGACACGTGACTGTACACAGATAAACGACCCATGAGTGGACACAAATGAAAAACACACATGGGTGGACACAGATTAATGACACAAGAGTGGACACAGATGACAGACACACATGGGTGGGCACAGATGAACGTTACATGAGTGGACACATATGAACGATACTTGAGTGGACACATATGAACGATACTTGAGTGGACATAGATGATCAACACTTGAATGTACACAGATGAACATGAGTACATGAGTACTCATGTTCTCATGAGATGAATACATGAGTGGACACAGATGAACAACACATGTTGGAAATTTCCAACACTAATAAACTACTATTGTATTATAATAAATCATTATCATTATATACTAACTCTTGAATTGAGAATTGAGAATTCTCTTGAAATCGAGTAGCAACATTGCATCAGATAATGTCCAGTTAGACACATTTATTACCAATGGGTTAGAGAATTGAATGTGGTTCTCTAAAATCATCAGTATTCCGTGTAATAATTATTACGGATAATATAACTCCCAATAATCTTAAACCGAGAGTTATTAACTAAATTGTTCTGTAGTAACAGTTCTTTCTGTTACGTACGAATGTCATGGAGTTCCATGACATGGAGTTAATGAGAACTGGGTTGGAGGCAACCCAGTTCTCATTAACATATTACATCCATAATTGCGCGGAAAAAAATTATTCGTGATTAATAATTTCTGTGGTGAATGCGAGAGACGGGTTGAGGGAGGCGGCGACGCCATTGTGCGAGAGGAGGCTCCCCTGGTGTGAAGAGTGGCGAGACACGTGGTAGTGACTGGAGAATTTATCGGCAAGAATTTCGCTGATACTCGGTCAACAGTTGATAATTACTAATCCACGTGTTCTATAGTGCCCAGCCAGTTAATAACGCGTCAACAATTGAAGCCAAGACCTGTAATATACGTACACAACAGTGAACATCAGGGATTGGCTGACGCGATACCGGCAGACCTCAGTATTCAATACGCTCACGATAAGTATGGGTTTCTCGTTTGATGCCTCATCCAAGATTGTATATTTGTGAGTAGTCTGTCGTTATATAGTGAGGATACCCAAAATACTACGTTAGTACCAATTCGGCAATTTCCTCCGTTTTCATGAATATTGAAATTAGAACGTAGCCTATTCAAATGCTACTTATTTCTCTCTGATTTCAGCGTGTATGCGAGGAGTCATCAAGTTGTGTTTCTTCATTCGTGTTATCCACCTCTAGTTCTTTCCTTGTGGAGATCCTGGGAACACGAGGACGAATGACGAAACGATGTTATAGAAACCGTCTTAAAGCTAAGACCCTTTTCGTATAAATTTAATTTACCTGATTTGATTCTTATAGAATTCTTGTAAGATCTTTACCTTGAATAGATTATTACCAGAAATGATGATTGGTAATTCATGTGTTTGCTCTGACTGTTGCTCAGTAATTATAATCTTTAAAATTCACAATTTGAGTTCTCATATTTGAATCTATAGTAGTTTAGATTTATAATATCATTTACTCAGCAATGAACTGGTGGCGAACCACACTAGTTCCTAGATGTATATGAATTTCTAGAAATACCCCCCCAGTGTAGGTCTTTGAGGCTCTGACTTTAATTAATTAATCATACAGTTCATTCATTATTTCAAGTGATTATCCTTTTAATAATTATCCATAGACACTGGCTCTCTAGTGTTATTCTAATGATCACTTTTATTAGTTTTCCTTCTTTTCTCAAAAGTGGGTGGTCCGTCGATTTATTCAATCAAAACAGTAAATAATTAAATATAAGAGTCAAGCCCCAGATATCCCACAACACATGAGAGGACACAGATGAAAAACACTTAAGTGGACACAGATGAACAACACATTAATGGACACATGAAAAACACATGAGTGGGCACAAATGAAAGACACACGAGTGCCAACAGATGAACGACACATGAGTGGACACAGATGAACAGCATGTGAGTGGACACATATGAACGATATATGAGTGGACATGAGTGGACACGAATGAAAGTCACATGAGTGGACACAGATGAACAATACCTGAGTGGACACAGATTAATAGCATATGTGTGGACACATATGGACGATACATGAGTGGACACATATGGACGATACATGAGTGGACACAGATGAACAACACACGAGAGGACACAAATGAAAGACACATGAGTGGACACAGATGAATAATACATGAGTGGACACTGATGAAGGACACACGAGTGGACACAGATGAACGACACATGATTGGACACAGATTAACAGCATATTAGTGGACATATATGAACGATACATGAGTGGACATGGATGAACGACGCGTGAGTGGACACAGATGAACGACACATGAGAGGACACAGATGAACGTCACATGAGGTGAGACATATGAACAGCATTTGAGTGGACACATTTGAACGATACTTGAGTGGACACAGATGAACAACACATGACTGGACACAGGGGAACGACACATGGATGGACACAGATGAACGACACATGAGTGGACAAAGATGAACAACACATTAAAGGACAGAGATGAAAGACACATGAGTGGACACAGATGAACGACACATGAGTGAACACATATGAACAATACTTGGGTGGACACATTAACGACATGGGTGGACACAAATGAACGACACATGAGTGGACACAGATGAACGACACATGAATGGACACAGATGACAACACATTAGTGGACAGAATTGAAAGACACATGAGTTAACACAGATGAATAACACATGAGTTAACACAGATGAATAACACATGAGTGGACACAGATGAACGACACATGAGTGGGTACAAATGAACGACACATGAGTGGACACAGATTAACAGCATATGAGTGGACACATATGAACGAATCTCGAGTAGACACATATGAACAACACATGAGTGGACGCAAATGAAAAACATATGAGTGGACACAGTTGAACAACACATGGGTAGAGACAAATGATTGATACATGAGTGGAAACAGATGAACGACACATTAGTAGGAAACTGAGAAAAGACACATGAGTGGAAACAGATGAACAATACATGAGTGGACACAGATGAGAGACACACTAGTGGCCACAAATGAACGACACATGACTGGACACAGATTAACAGAATATGAGTAGACACATATGAAAGATACATGAGTGGACACATATGAACGACACGTGAGTGGATACAGATGAAGGACACATGAGAGGACACAGATGATCGACACATGAGTGGACACGGATGATCAGCATATGAGTGGACACATATGAACGATACTTGAGTGGACACAGATGAACAACACACGAGAGGACACAAATGAAAGACACATGAGTGGACACAGACGAACAATACATGAGATGACAGAGATGAAACACACACGTGTGGACCCAGATGAACGACATATGATTGGACACAGATTAATCGCATATGAGTGGACACATATGAACGATACATGAGTGGACACGGATGAACGACACATGAGAGGACACAGATGATCAACACATGAGTGGACACAGATGAAAGACACATGAGTGGACACAGATGAACGACACATGATTGAAAACAGATGGACGACACATGAGTGGGTACAAATTAACGACACATGAGTGGACACAGATTAACAGCATATAAGCTCACACATATGAACGATACTCGAGTGGACACATATGAAAAACACATGAGTGCATACAAATGAAAGACATATGAGTGGGCACATATGAATAACACATGAGTAGACACAGGTGAATGATACATGAGTGGAAACAGATGAAAGACACATGAGAATACACATATGAACGATAATTGAGAGGACACAGATAAACGATACATGAGTGGACACAGATGAACAACACATGAGGGGACACAGATGAAAGACACATGAGTAGACACAAATGAACAACACTTGAGTGGACACAGATGAAGGACACACATGGGTGGACACAGATGAACGACACATGAGTGGACACGGATGAACGACACATGAGAGGACACAGATGATCGACATATGAGTGGACTCAGATGAAAGACACATGAGAAGACACATATGAACGATAATTGAGTGGACACAGATAAACGATACATGAGTGGACACAGATGAACAACACTTGAGGGGACACAGATGAAAGACACATGAGTGGACACAAATGAACAACACTTGAGTGGACACATGAAAGACACACATGAGTGGACACAGATGACAGACACATGAGTGGACACAGATTATCGACACATGGGTGGACACAGATGGAAGACACACTTGAGTGGACACAGATGAACGACACAAGAGTGAACACAGATGAACATCATATGAGTGGACACATGAACGATACTTGAGTGGACACAGATGAACAACACATGAGTATACACAAATATACGACACATTGAGTGGACACAGATGAACAATACATGAGTTGACACAGATGAAAGACACATGATTGGACACAGATTAACAGCATATGAGTGGACACATATGCACGATACATAAGTGGACAAAAATGAACGACACGTGAGTGAACACAGATGAACGACACACGAGTGGACACAGATGAACGACACATGAGTGGACATAGATGATCAGCATATGAGTGGACACATATGAACGATACTTGAGTGGACACAGACGAACAACACACGAGAGGACACAAATAAAAGACACATGAGTGGACACAGACGAACAATACATGAGAGGACACAAATGAAAGACACACCTGTGGACCCAGATGAACGACACATGAATGGACACAGATTAACCGCATATTACTGGACACATGAACGATACATGAGTGAACACGGATGAACGATACGTGAGTGGACACCGATGAACGTCAGATGAATGGACACAGATGAACGACACATGAGGTGAGACATATGAACAGCATATGAGTGAGCACATATGAACAATAATTGAGTGGATACAGATGAACAACACATGACTGGACACAGATGAATGACACTTGCGTGGACACAGATGAACGACACATGAGTGGACACAGATGAACGACACATGAGTGGACACAGATGAACAACACATTAGTTGACAGAATTGAAAGACACATGAGTGGATACAGATGAAAGACACAAGATGAACAACACATGGGTGGACACAGATGAACGACACATGAGTGGACACAGATGAATGACACATGAGTGGACACAGATGAAAGACACATGAGTGGACACAGATGAACGACACATGATTGAAAACAGATGGACGACACATGAGTGGGTACAAATTAACGACACATGAGTGGAAACAGATTAACAGCATATAAGCTGACACATATGAACGATACTCGAGTGGACACATATGAACAACACATTAGTGCATACAAATGAAAGACATATGAGTGGGCACAGATGAACAACAAATGAGTTGACACAGGTGAATGATACATGAGTGGAAACAGATGAACGATACATGAGTTGACACAGATGAAAGACACATGAGTGGACACAGATGAAAGACACACGAGTGGCCACAAATGAACGACACATGACTGGACACAGATTAACAGCAGATGAGTAGACTCATGTGAACGATACATGTTTGGACACATATGAACGACATGTGAGTGGATACATGTTTGGACACATATGAACGACATGTGAGTGGATACAGATGAAGGACACATGAGTGGACACAGATGAACGACACATGAGTGGACACAGATGAAAGACACACATGGGTGGACACAGATTAATGACACGTGAGTGGACTCAGATTAACCACACATGAGAGGACATAGATGATCGACAAATGAGTGGACTCAGATGAAAGACACGTGAGTAGACACATATGAACGATACTTGAGAGGACACAGATGAACGATACATGAGTGGACAAAGATGAACAATACATGAGGGGACACAGATGAAAGACACTTGAGTGGACACAGATGATCGACACATGAGTGGACACAGATTAAAGACACACTTGTGTGGATACAGATAAACGACACATGAGTGGAAAAAATGAACGACACATGGAGTGGACACATATGAACAATTCATGAGTGGACACAGATGAAAGACACACGAGTGGACACAGATGAACGACACATGATTGGACACATATTAACGGCATATGAGTGGACACATATGCACGATACATAAGTGTACAAATATGAACGACACGTGAGTGGACACAGATGAACGACACATAAGTGGACACAGATGAACGACACATGAGTGGACACAGATGATCTGCATATGGGTGGACACATATGAACAACACATGGGTTGACAAAGATGAACGACACATGAGTGGACACAGATGAAAGACACATAAGTGGTCACATATGAAAGACACACACAGGTGGACACAGATGAACGATACGTGAGTGGACCCAGATGAAAGACACACATGAGTGGACACAGACGAACGACACATGAGTGGACATAGATGATCGACACATGAATGGACACAGATGAAAGACACATGAGTGGACACATATGAACGATTCTTGAGAGGACACAGATGAACAACATTTGAGTGGACACACATGAACGACACATGAGTGGACACAGATGAACACCCCTCATGAGTGGACACAGATGAAAGACACATGAGTGGACACAGATAACCAACACATAAGTGTACATAGATGAAAGACACACATGTGAACATAAATGAACGACACAAGAGTGGACACAGATTAACAGCATATGAGTGGACACATATGAACAATACTTGAGTGAACACAGATGAACAACACAAGAGAGGACACAAATGAAAGACACATGAGTGGTCACAGATAACAATTCATGAGTGGACACTGATGAAAGACACACGAGTGGACACAGATGTACGACACATGATTGGACACAGATTAACAGCATATTAGTGGACATATATGAACGATACCTAGTGGACAGAGATGAACAACACATGGGTGGACACAGATGAACGACACATGAGTGGACACAGATGTACGACACAGGAGTGGACACAGATTAACAGCATATGAGTGGACACATATGAACTATACTTGAGTGAACACAAATGAACAACACAAGAGAGGACACAAATGAAAGACACATGAGTTGACACAGATGAATAATACATGAGTGGTCAGTGATGAAAGACACACGAGAGGACAAAGATGAACGACACATGGTTGGACACAGATTAACAGCATATTAGTGGACACATATGAACGATACTTGAGCTGACACAGATGAACAACACACGAGACGACACAAATGAAAGACACATGAGTGGACACAGATGAGCAATTCATGAGTGGACACAGATGAAAGACACACGAGTGGACACAGATGAACGACACATGATTGGACACATATTAACGGCATATGAGTGGACACATATGCACGATACATAAGTGTACAAATATGAACGACACGTGAGTGGACACAGATGAACGACACATAAGTGGACACAGATGAACGACACATGAGTGGACACAGATGATCTGCATATGGGTGGACACATATGAACAACACATGGGTTGACAAAGATGAACGACACATGAGTGGACACAGATGAAAGACACATAAGTGGTCACATATGAAAGACACACACAGGTGGACACAGATGAACGATACGTGAGTGGACCCAGATGAAAGACACACATGAGTGGACACAGACGAACGACACATGAGTGGACATAGATGATCGACACATGAATGGACACAGATGAAAGACACATGAGTGGACACATATGAACGATTCTTGAGAGGACACAGATGAACAACATTTGAGTGGACACACATGAACGACACATGAGTGGACACAGATGAACACCCCTCATGAGTGGACACAGATGAAAGACACATGAGTGGACACAGATAACCAACACATAAGTGTACACAGATGAAAGACACACATGTGAACATAAATGAACGACACAAGAGTGGACACAGATTAACAGCATATGAGTGGACACATATGAACAATACTTGAGTGAACACAGATGAACAACACAAGAGAGGACACAAATGAAAGACACATGAGTGGTCACAGATAACAATTCATGAGTGGACACTGATGAAAGACACACGAGTGGACACAGATGTACGACACATGATTGGACACAGATTAACAGCATATTAGTGGACATATATGAACGATACCTAGTGGACAGAGATGAACAACACATGGGTGGACACAGATGAACGACACATGAGTGGACACAGATGTACGACACAGGAGTGGACACAGATTAACAGCATATGAGTGGACACATATGAACTATACTTGAGTGAACACAAATGAACAACACAAGAGAGGACACAAATGAAAGACACATGAGTTGACACAGATGAATAATACATGAGTGGTCAGTGATGAAAGACACACGAGAGGACAAAGATGAACGACACATGGTTGGACACAGATTAACAGCATATTAGTGGACACATATGAACGATACTTGAGCTGACACAGATGAACAACACACGAGACGACACAAATGAAAGACACATGAGTGGACACAGATGAGCAATTCATGAGTGGACACAGATGAAAGACACACGAGTGGACACAGATGAACGACACATGATTGGACACATATTAACGGCATATGAGTGGACACATATGCACGATACATAAGTGTACAAATATGAACGACACGTGAGTGGACACAGATGAACGACACATAAGTGGACACAGATGAACGACACATGAGTGGACACAGATGATCTGCATATGGGTGGACACATATGAACAACACATGGGTTGACAAAGATGAACGACACATGAGTGGACACAGATGAAAGACACATAAGTGGTCACATATGAAAGACACACACAGGTGGACACAGATGAACGATACGTGAGTGGACCCAGATGAAAGACACACATGAGTGGACACAGACGAACGACACATGAGTGGACATAGATGATCGACACATGAATGGACACAGATGAAAGACACATGAGTGGACACATATGAACGATTCTTGAGAGGACACAGATGAACAACATTTGAGTGGACACACATGAACGACACATGAGTGGACACAGATGAACACCCCTCATGAGTGGACACAGATGAAAGACACATGAGTGGACACAGATAACCAACACATAAGTGTACACTGATGAAAGACACACATGTGAACATAAATGAACGACACAAGAGTGGACACAGATTAACAGCATATGAGTGGACACATATGAACAATACTTGAGTGAACACAGATGAACAACACAAGAGAGGACACAAATGAAAGACACATGAGTGGTCACAGATAACAATTCATGAGTGGACACTGATGAAAGACACACGAGTGGACACAGATGTACGACACATGATTGGACACAGATTAACAGCATATTAGTGGACATATATGAACGATACCTAGTGGACAGAGATGAACAACACATGGGTGGACACAGATGAACGACACATGAGTGGACACAGATGTACGACACAGGAGTGGACACAGATTAACAGCATATGAGTGGACACATATGAACTATACTTGAGTGAACACAAATGAACAACACAAGAGAGGACACAAATGAAAGACACATGAGTTGACACAGATGAATAATACATGAGTGGTCAGTGATGAAAGACACACGAGAGGACAAAGATGAACGACACATGGTTGGACACAGATTAACAGCATATTAGTGGACACATATGAACGATACTTGAGCTGACACAGATGAACAACACACGAGACGACACAAATGAAAGACACATGAGTGGACACAGATGAGCAATTCATGAGTGGACACTGATGAAAGACACACGAGTGGACACAGATGAGCGACACATGATTGGACACAGATTAACAGCATATTAGTGGACATATATGAAAGATACATGAGTGGACAGAGATGAACGACACATGGGTGGACACAGATGAACGACACATGAATGGACACAGATGAACGACACAGGAGTGGACACAGATTAACAGCATATGAGTGAACACATATGAACTATACTTGAGTGAACACAGATGAACAACACAAGAGAGGACACAAATGAAAGATACATGAGTTGACACAGATGAATAATACATGAGTGGTCACTGATGAAAGACACACGAGAGGACACAGATGAACGACACATGGTTGGACACAGATTAACAGCATATTAGTGGACATATATGAACGATACTTGAGTGGACACAGATGAACAACACATGACTGGACACAGAGGAACGAATCATGGGTGGACACAGATGAACGACACATGAGTGGACACATGAACGACACATAAGTGGACACAGGTGAACGACACATGATTGAAAACAGATGGACGACACATGAGTGGGTACAAATTAACGAGACATGAGTGGAAACAGATTAACAGCATATAAGCTGACACATATGAACGACACATGATTGAAAACAGATGGACGACACATGAGTGGGTACAAATTAACGACACATGAGTGGAAACAGATTAACAGCATATAAGCTGACACATATGAACGATACTCGAGTGGACACATATGAACAACACATTAGTGCATACAAATGAAAGACATATGAGTGGGCACAGATGAACAACAAATGAGTAGACACAGGTGAATGATACATGAGTGGAAACAGATGAACGATACATGAGTTGACACAGATGAAAGACACATGAGTGGACACAGATGAAAGACACACGAGTGGCCACAAATGAACGACACATGACTGGACACAGATTAACAGCAGATGAGTAGACTCATGTGAACGATACATGTTTGGACACATATGAACGACATGTGAGTGGATACATGTTTGGACACATATGAACGACATGTGAGTGGATACAGACGAAGGACATATGAGTGGACACAGATGAACGACACATGAATTGACACAGATGAAAGACACACATGGGTGGACACAGATTAATGACACGTGAGTGGACTCAGATGAACCACACATGAGAGGACATAGATGATTGACAAATGAGTGGACTAAGATGAAAGACACGTGAGTAGACACATATGAACGATACTTGAGAGGACACAGATGAACGATACATGAGTGGACAAAGATGAACAATACATGAGGGGACACAGATGAAAGACACTTGAGTGGACACAGATGATCGACACATGAGTGGACACAGATTAAAGACACACTTGTGTGGATACAGATAAACGACACATGAGTGGAAAAAATGAACGACACATGGAGTGGACACATATGAACAATTCATGAGTGGACACAGATGAAAGACACACGAGTGGACACAGATGAACGACACATGATTGGACACATATTAACAGCATATGAGGACACATATGCACGATACATAAGTGTACAAATATGAACGACACGTGAGTGGATACAGATGAACGACACATAAGTGGACACAGATGAACGACACATGAGTGGACACAGATGATTAGCATATGGGTGGACACATATGAACAACACATGGGTTGACAAAGATGAACGACACATGAGTGGACACAGATGAAAGACACATAAGTGGACACAGATGAAAGACACACACAGGTGGACACAGATGAACGATACGTGAGTGGACCCAGATGAAAGACACACATGAGTGGACACAGACGAACGACACATGAGTGGACATAGATGATCGACACATGAGTGGACATAGATGATCGACACATGAATGGACGCAGATGAGACACATGAGTGGACACATATGAACGATTCTTGAGAGGACACAGATGAACAACATTTGAGTGGACACACATGAACGACACATGAGTGGACACAGATGAACACCCCTCATTAGTGGACACAGATGAAAGACACATGAGTGGACACAGATAACCAACACATAAGTGTACACAGATGAAAGACACACATGTGAACATAAATGAACGACACAAGAGTGGACACAGATTAACAGCATATGAGTGGACACATATGAACAATACTTGAGCGAACACAGATGAACAACACAAGAGAGGACACAAATGAAAGACACATGAGTGGTCACAGATAACAATTCATGAGTGGACACTGATGAAAGACACACGAGTGGACACAGATGAACGACACATGATTGGACACAGATTAACAGCATATTAGTGGACATATATGAAAGATACTGAGTGGACAGAGATGAACAACACATGGGTGGACACAGATGAACGACACATGGTTGGACACAGATTAACAGCATATGAGTGAACACATATGAACTATACTTGAGTGAACACAGATGAACAACACAAGAGAGGACACAAATGAAAGACACATGAGTTGACACAGATGAATAATACATGAGTGGTCACTGATGAAAGACACATGAGAGGACACAGATGAACGACACATGGTTGGACACAGATTAACAGCATATTAGTGGACATATATGAACGATACTTGAGTGGACACAGATGAACAACACATGACTGGACACAGAGGAACGAATCATGGGTGGACACAGATGAACGACACATGAGTGGACACAGATGAACGACACATAAGTGGACACAGATGAAAGATACACACGGGAGGACACAGATGAACGGTACTTGAGTGGACCCTGATGAAAGACAAACATGAATGGACACAGATGAACGACACATGTGTTGGAAATTTCCAACACTAATACAATATTATTGTATTATTTTTATAAACTATTACTAAAATCTACTAATTACTGTAGTAACTAAAATTAACTAACAGTATTGTTCACATGAACTAATAATTGTATCTGTACAATAATGCTGGAATTCTTACGTAATCAAGCACCAGTATTGCGTCAGATTTTACCAAGTTAAACACTTTTATATCCAGTGTGTTAGAGAATTGAGTGTGATTCTCTAAAATCATCAGTATTCCGTGTGATAATTATTTACAGATAACATAACTCCCAAATAATGCCAAATCGAGAGTTTTTAGTTATAATTGTTATCAGGTAATAAATTTACCGCCAAGCGTGAATGCCTTGGAGAAAACTTAAAATCATCTCCATTTCTCGTTTACCACTGTAAGACGAGAAAGTAATATTATTTAGCTCCCTAGAATTACAACCCAGTCTTTATCAAAGCATTTTAGCCACAACTGCGCGAAGTAATATTATTCGTGATAAATAATTTCTGTGGCGAACGCGGGACGCGGGGTGGAGAGGGAAACACCATTGTGGTGGACGACAGCTCGAGGAGAAGTCGCCAGTGTGCGGTGTGAAGACTTGTTGCAGAATTGAGCAACTTGTTTTGGTGTCAGAGTCTAGGACACGTTGCGGTGAAGTTGTCAGCAAGATTTAACCTGATACTCATCCCAGAACTAGTAAATTTGTTCTACGTGACCCGTCGTGACCGGCCAAATAAGCGCGTCGACATCCAAGCCAAGCTAGCGGCCACGTGTTCACCATTGTGACGCCAGAGCCTGGGACGCGGTTTCGGCAAGCTTCAACTTATTCAGTGCCCTATTAGCTAAGTATATATATAACTCCCTTTTGATGCATCATTAGAGATTGTATATGGCAGGGTAGCTTGTCGTTACGTCGAGCAACATAAACAAAACCCATGTTAGTATTCTCGATTAATTTATTTCCATTTCTTGAATATAGATATTTAGTAGCCTAGTACATTGCTACGTAATATCCCTTAAATTACAGCTCGCGTGTGAGACATCCACGAGCTGTTACTTTACACGTGTTATTCATCTCCCAGCGTTCTACGAGGGTTTCTGGAGATCCCGAAGATGATCCGTAACTGATGTCTTTGAAAACGTCTTCAAGCTAAGACTTTTCGTATTTCTTTAATTATTCAAATTATCAGTATTTTAGTTGTCATTTATGGAATGCTGTACACTGGAGATAATACGTGTTTATTATAATGATTAATAT
This sequence comes from Procambarus clarkii, assembly GCF_040958095.1. Taxonomy (NCBI): domain Eukaryota; kingdom Metazoa; phylum Arthropoda; class Malacostraca; order Decapoda; family Cambaridae; genus Procambarus; species Procambarus clarkii. Next base: position 5,944,830 of record NC_091203.1, on the reverse strand, counting down.
CTGATGTTAATGATCTATATATTTACTAGTGATAAATATTCTATTGATTCTTTAATTGGTCATAAGATTAGGTTATTACACAATGAACTGGTGCACGAACCACACTAGTTCCTAGACATATATGAAGTTCTAGCAATAACCCCCCAATGTAGGTGTTTGAGGCTTTGATTCAAGTAAATTATTTATACAGCCCATTAATTACTCAAGTGATTATATTTCCTAATATATATCCATAGTCACTGGTTCTTACAGGAATTTATAATGATCACATTTTATAAGTTTCCCTCTTTACTATAAAAGCGGGTGGTCCTTCGTAATTGATTTCATTACTTTAATAATTAAATAAATAGAGTCAAGCCCCAAATGTCCCACATTATGGTCTTTATCGAACCGGATAAACATAAAATATAAATATACTTACTAATTAGTAATAACTAATCACTGTGTGAAATAGTCTAGACTAACCATTTTAATTAATTGTGTCTGCCAACAGCGTAACACATAGGTTAGCCTATGTCACACCAAGTCATTGCTACTTTCACCTCATGTATAAGGTAGCACTCGTGGGACACAGTCAATTACCCACAACACTTAGACCTATACCTCATACTGAAGTAAGAATCTTTAGGTCACCAGGAGCAACAGCTCAACTTTTACAGCAATTCCACACTAACACCTGCGTTAGAGTGGCCTCACCATCTAACCATTATATACTTAGGTGGTAATGACATCCATCCTTCTCGTCATCCAGCTGAGGTGATCAATCACCTTAAAGCCATAATTTCTTCATTTAAGCTCATCAACAATTCGGTAGTATTCACGTTAGTGGAACCTCGCTAACCAAGTCAAGATAATCGTTGGGGAGTAACACCAGAATACTATCAGAGAGCTGCTAAATACATAAATTTCAGGCTGAAAAAACGAGTGAGATTGGATGCCACTTATATCCAATTTACAGCCAGACCATATAGACAAAACCTGGCAAGAGATGGTGTACACCTGTCAGGTGAGTCTAGGTCACATGTGGTTGACAAATTGATCAATACAATCAACTATCACAAACGGCTGTGGCTAGCAAGCCAAACTTAACTGTACATAATAGTTTTCACTTGTGTGTGCAAGTGCACACTTATAAACTATAAAATCCAAAAATACAGCACAATTATATTCACATTACTGCACCACAATAATCTTTACCAATCTTATTAGGTAGAATTTAGGCTGTGATTGTGATGAATTTGGTACAAACACAGACTAAATAAATTTGTAGTTTCTTAGGTAGGAATTATCACGACTAGACTTAAACTAGTCAGTAGTATATGTATTATACCCTTTGTGCTGACCCTATCAAGGGTGGGATTAAACTTTGAGATAACTCTGATTAGAGTATCTCCATATTATTTCATCTTGTACTCATTATTTTGTGTGTATCTATTTTGAGTATTGCTGGATGATCACCATTACATCTAATGGTGATATAGAAGAGCTAACCAGACGAAAGTTAATGGAGAAGTTCAAGCAGTGCTCAAAATAACTAGCTACTTGTTGTTAGGTAGGTACATTTAACCTCGAGTGAGGTAGAGTATAATTTTGCCACGTTAAATTAGGCTACATTTAATATTACTTGTCAACTAATGAACAAGTACCCAAGCTTCATTAGTAATACTTATTCTTATCCCATGAAGTTTGGACTTAAGCCCATCATGGCTACTCCTGAACAATTAAGGAGAACCTATATTGGCCTCAAAGGTCATTTAACCAGACTAATTAACAAGTCTGAGGGCTTATCTAAAGCAACTCCCATTGATTCTTATCAATTAGAGACATCAGTGAGAGTGGCTGAACTGAAATTTAATGAAGTTAAATCTACAAGTCAGTCTTATATTGATCTACTGAATACCATAGAAACTGATCCTGATGAATTGGATCGAATTATAGTAGATATTTCCCAGTATGAAGATGAGACTCAAGATAAACTCTACATGCTATCCAATCTAGTAACCCAATCTAAATCCAATACAAATAATGCTATGTCTCAATCCAGTAACCAATTACCAGAGGTTCGTTTGCCTACTTTAGACTTACCTACATTTACCGGGCTGGATACAGAAAATTGGGACAACTTTTTGGACTTCATTTGAAGTTCATATACATAAGAAATCTTCTCTTGACAAGATTTCTAAATTCTCATACCTGCTTAGTCTTCTCAAAGGAGAGGCTAAAAAGGTCATACACAACCTAACTCTCACTGAGAGTAATTATGAGGAAGCTATAAAACTGCTGAAGTTGAACTGTTGCAACAAAGAGTTGAGTATAGCTAACCTTTATTACCAGTTGCTAGATCTGAATGCACCAAATAACAGACCAGACGCACTTCAGAGCTTCAGACTAGAAGTAGAGTCTCTAGTGAAAGCCTTAGGTACTAAAGTTGATATACCAGCCTCAGAATGGTCAATCAAGTTACTTTTGCAGAGGAAATTACCTCGAAATATCTTAGCAGAGATCTGCTCACACTATAAAACCGAGTTTCTCACTCTTGACCAAATATTCGAGGGACTGAGAATAACGGTTAACAGGTTGAAGACCCATGACAAGATTAAACCGGAGTCTAAACCACCTAATATTGACACTTCAGTCAAACCCAAACCGACTTTGAATAAGTCTAGTAAGTATAAAGCTAGGACTGCTCCATCCACTGGAAAGAGGAGTGGTAATGTAGGTACTTATTCGGTATCTCCTTCTGAGGTAACCAATGACTTGTCTGCTAAAGAGACAAAGTCAACCAGAGATAGGTGTATGTTTTGTAGTCAAGGACATGCCACCTACCAATGCTCTGTTTATCCTAATTTTAATACCAGGGTTAAACGGTTACAAGAAATACACAGGTGCACCAAGTGCATGGGCTCTCATGATACCAAAAAATGTGTTGTGTAACTACGTTCATGCAGTAGATGCAACCAAGGTGTACATCACTATGCCTTATGTAGAAAAACTTCTACCCAATCCATGACAACTGGGGAGAATTCCACGAATTCTACCACAGTGCAATATTGCAAAGTACATCAAGAAATAAATGTACTTGCTACTGAGTCAGGCAATAATACCACTCTGCCTACAGCTCAACTTAGACTAATAAACAGGAAATCTAGAGTTAACACTAGAGGTCTTTTTGATCAAGGATCACAGAAAACCTTCATTACACAACAATTAGTCGAGCAGTTAAAATTAAAGCCTGCCAAAAGTGTGAGATTAAATATTTCTGGTTTCTTGACTAATAGTGGACCTCGTGAATACCAAGTAGTTAAGGTATTAGTGAGACTTGGATCTTCCATTAGTCCTATACAAGCGGTAGTAGTAGATAAACTTCCTACAGACCTGCAGGTCACAGGATTAACTCACACTGCGAAATATCTTAAACGAAACCGCATGAGGCTAGCAGATTACAAAATAAATTCTGACTGCCTCACTGATGTTGGAATACTTATAGACGCTGACCATTATTACAAATTTATAACGGGATGCACTAGACAACACGGAATGAACTTGTTGTCATCTGCTGGAGGCAAATTGTTTACTGGACCAGTGCTTTTCCAACAAAATCCAGCGTCAAACAACCAACAATCTAACAATATAATAGTGGCGTGACCAGGCTTGGAACAGTCACCCCTACATTTCAGAGAAATATCTGAAGATATTCAGTCTGATCCACCTGTACATCGTTTGTGGGATTTAGACACTTTAGGTATTAACCCTGAACAACCAAGCCCTGATGATATGTGGACTTACCAACAATATCTAGATACAGTTGTCTATAAAGATAAACAATATTGGGTGAGATTACCATGGAAGTTGAATCATCCACAATTTTCAGTTAACTATTTTATGGCAGCCTCACAATTACAGTCTCAATTAACACGACTACAGAAGCAGCCAGATAAACTGTACATGTATCATCAACTAATCCAACAACAACTCAACAGTAAATTTATCGAGGTTGTTGATAATGATGACCGGAAAATAGGTCACTATTTACCCCATCACGATGTGGTGAAAGATTCATTGACAACACCAATACATATTGTCTTCAACTGTAGTGCTAAAGTGAAGCCATGCAGTGTGTCTTTGAATGAATGTCTCCAAACGGGACCTAGCCTAACTCAAAGGCTACATGATGTGCTATTACGATTCCGCACTGGTATTTTTGCTTATACTGCTGATATTAGTAAAGCTTTCCTTAGAGTAGGTTTACAGGAAGAGGATCGTAATTACACCAAGTTTCTCTGGATTAGGGACCCACTGGATCCTAACAGTGATATCATCACATATCGTTTTGCCTCAGTATTATTCGGAGCGACGTCTTACCCATTTCTGTTGCAAGCAACATCAGATACACATTTGAGGAAGTCTAATAGCCCTTATAAGGCGGAAATTAGTGACAACTTGTATCTTGACAATTTCCAGGGAACTACATATGATCAATCCAATTTGGTAGAAATCTACCATGAGGCTAACCGTGAGTTATTAGGAGCCAATATGCCACTACAATCATGGGCCTCAAATAATAAATCATTAAACCAGATAATCGAGAAAGAATTTTCAGGTTATCAGGTACCTAATCAATTAAAGGTTCTAGGTGTGGAATGGAACGCAAGTACTGACGAGATGAATGTCAAGTCAGTACAAACCGATAATTCATCCCTTACCATGAGAAAATTACTCTCGTATGTCAGTCAACCATTTGACCCTTTAGGCCTACTTAGTTATATATTAATAAGGGGCACACTCCTAATGCAAGAATGCTGGCAGAAACATATGGGATGGGATGATCCGTTACCAAGTGAGTTACAAGCTAAATGGCAGATACTCACAACGGGTTTCAATCAGTTAGGTGTTTTGAAATTTCCTCGTAATGCTTCAGGACCAAACTTGCCCACAAACTTGCACGTTTTCTGCGATGCCTCTGGCAAAGGGTATGGCGCTGTAGCCTACTTAGTTAATAGTGCATAATCAATTTTGCTCACATCTAAAGCAAGAGTTGCCCCCATTAAGAACAGATCTTTACCTCAAATGGAGTTGACTGCATTGCTGGAGGAAGTAAGATTGGCTCATTGCCTGACTAAGAAACTCAATAATATCCACTTTGGTGAGATTGTCGTGTGGTCAGACAATGAGGCAGTCTTACAATGGGTAAGAAACAACAATAATAAAATTCCCTACGTCAGTAATCGTGTTAGGGAAATTCATGAATTATCTGCTGGATATAAATTCAGACATGTTCCTACTAAGGACAATCCTGCAGATTATTTATCTCGAGGATTAACACTGAAACAACTTATCAAGTCTTCGCTGTGGTTTAATGGATCTTCATGGCTTGTTGGTGGTCAGTGGCCCAAACAAAAGCCACAAGTCATAGTGACCAATATCACCACTCCCATGAAAGAACCAGAACCTCATCACATCTTAGCTATTGATCCTCACAATTATTCTAACTTGAGTAAGTTATTAAGAGTGACAGCACATGTGTTTGACTTTCTTGCTAAGATAGGAATCCGACATAAGTTTCCCAATCCTATCCTCTACTGGATCAAACGTGCACAGCAAGAGACATATGGAAGCGAATATGAAAATCTTCCAGATAAATTAACTAAGTCTCTAGGTATTTGGTATGATGCCAACACTCATAACATATTAAGGTGTGGCGGACGTTTGCTTCATGCAAAAATTGATCTGGATACAAAGAATCCAATCCTTCTACCACGTCACCACATCATTACCAAACTTCTAGTTTTACATCACCATCAATATGGTACGTTACATGGTGGAGTGTTAGATACTCTCACCGACCTTAGAAAGAAATACTGGCTTCCCCAAGGTCGTCAAATAGTCAAATCAATTATTAAATTCTGTGTAATCTGCAAAAGATACGATGCTAGAGTGTGTCCTTACCCAGGACCTCCACCACTCCCTGAAGAAAGAGTGGTTCATCTTCGTTCCTTTGAAACCACTGGTGTCGATTACACAGGAGCCTTGCTTCTCACTGGCAACCCAGATAAGATACCAGTGAAAGCTTACATTTGCCTCTTTACGTGTGCTACCACCAGGGGCGTACATTTAGAAGTGACTTCAGATATGAGTGCTGAAGCCTTTATCCAAGCTTTTTGTAGATTTGTCGCTCGCAGATCCTGTCCCAAACTAATGATATCGGACAATGGTTCAAATTTTGTGGCAGGAGAAGCCTGTCTACGAGACGTATGGAATCGTCCAGAAGTGCAATCAGTCCTGCAGAGACGACAATGCCACTAGAAATTTATAGCTCCAAGAGCCCCTTGGCAAGGTGGGTTCTACGAACGAATGATAGGAACTGTCAAAAGGTGTTTAAGAAAGACCTTACATCGACAGAAAATTAGTTACTCCGAGCTCCAAACACTTGTTGTGGAAATCGAGGCGCCAGTCAATAACCACCCATTAACATACCTGTCGGACGATTTCTCACAGAGAGAACCTCTGAGTCCCTCACATTTGATACATGGAGGCCTGCTGAGTCCTCTCATACCTTTAGCAAAGGAGGATCCCGTCGACCCTTCACATGTAACCAGGAGTGACTTAGTAGAAAGTTACCAACATCTCTCAAGAGTAATTGAAAGGTGGAATGAGGTGTGGACTCGAGAGTACCTCACAGCTCTACGAGAGTACCACTACGGAGCTTCGAGTCCTTATAATAAAGTACAACTTAAACCAGGAGACCTAGTATTGGTTGACAGTGATGGACCAAGGTCATAGTGGCCCATAGGCAAAATTGTTGCTATCCATCCAGATCACCAAGGTATCCTGAAAGTAGTGAAAGTTTTATGCCGAGGCAACACTACCCTGAAAACCTTAGAGAAGTTGGTACCTCTCGAATTAGCAGAACGAGAGTGTTTACCAGAACCAGCTTCACCAGTAGTTTCCGAGGACAGCGATTCTGATCCACCGAGCAACCGCCCCACTAGAGCTGCTGCTCAACAATGCAAGCGGAAACTACAAGCCTATTACAGCTCTGACCAAGAGCAAATACCTTCCCATCCAATTTAAGTAATCATGATGATACTGTGTTGTGATGTCAAGAAACAAATCGTTACAAGTCATCATGACCCAGGACATTCTCATCACAGTAGATTCTTAGTTATTTAAATTGTGTGATTTAATTCTTAATTGTTGTATAGGCTATTAATGACATCATTTCTTCTAGAGTATCTGAGAGTTTACTAGACTTTGAGACTTAGTAACATAAACATTACATGTCATAGCGACACCAGTCCCAGAGTTTATTATAGGCTTTCTTAGTTATTAACTTTAGATGATTCATAATAACATGTTCCATTTAACATGAAATCTGCAAGACTTAAGTTTCTTGTATGTCCTTGACAAATCCGGGACATCCGTTATGTGTGTACTAACATACTAATATTAATACTAACTTCGGGATGGGTATGTCAGTACTCAACAATACACTACGACCCGATAAATCTCCCCCCGGAGTTATGTTGGAAATTTCCAATACTAATACAATATTATTGTATTATTCTTATAAACTATTACTAAAATCTACTAATTACTGTAGTAACTAAAATTAACTAACAGTATTGTTCACATTAACTAATAATTGTATCTGTACAATAATGCTGGAATTCTTACGTAATCAAGCACCAGTATTGTATCAGATTTAACCAAGTTAAACACATTTATAGTTAGAGAATTGTTAGTGATTCTAACATTGAATTGTTAGCACCAGTGTGTTAGAATTAGCACCAGATTAGAATTGTTAGCACCAGTGTGTTAGAGAATTGAGTGTGATTCTCTAAAATCATCAGTATTCCATGTGATAATTATTTACAGATAACATAACTCCCAAATAATCCCAAATCGAGAGTTTTTAGTTATAATTGTTATCAGGTAATAAATTTACCGTCACGCGTGAATGCCATGGAGAAAGCTAAAATCATCTCCATTTCTCGTTTACCACTGTAAGACGAGAAAGTAATAATATTTAGCTCCCTAGAATTACAACCCAGTCTTTATCAAAGCATTTTAGCCACAACTGTGCGAAGTAATACTATTCGTGATAAATAATTTCTGTGGCGAATGCGGGACGCGGGGTGGAGAGGGAGACGCCATTGTGATAGACGACAGCTCGAGGAGAAGTCGCCAGTGTGCGGCGTGAAGACTTGTTACGGAATTGAGCAACTTGTTTTGGTGTCAGAGTCTAGGACACGTTGTGGTGAAGTTGTCAGCAAGATTTAACCTGATACTCATCCCAGAACTAGTTAATTTGTTCTACGTGACCCGTCACGACCGGCCAAATAAGCGCGTCGACATCCAAGCCAAGCTAGCGGCCACGTGTTCGCCATTGTGACGCCAGAGCCTGGGACGCGGTTTCGGCAAGCTTCAACTTATTCAGTGCCCTATTAGCTAAGTATATATATATATAACTCCCTTTTGATGCATCATTAGAGATTGTATATGGCAGGGTAGCTTGTCGTTACGTCGAGCAACATAAACAAAACCCATGTTAGTATTCTAGATTAATTTATTTCCATTTCTTGAATATAGATATTTAGTAGCCTAGTACATTGCTACGTAATATCCCTTAAATTACATCTCGCGTGTGAGACATCCACGAGCTGTTACTTTACATGTGTTATTCATCTCCCAGCGTTCTACGAGGGTTTCTGGAGATCCCGAAGATGATCCGTAACTGATGTCTTTGAAAACGTCTTCAAGTTAAGACTTTTCGTATTTCTTTAATTATTCAAATCATCAGTATTTTAGTTGTCATTTATGGAATGCTGTACACTGGAGATAATACGTGTTTAATATAATGATTAATTTCTGATGTTAATGATCTATATATTTACTAGTGATAAATATTCTATTGATTCTTTAATTGGTCATAAGATTAGGTTATTACACAATGAACTGGTGCACGAATCACACTAGTTCCTAGACATATATGAAATTCTAGCAATAATCCTCCAATGTAGGTGTTTGAGGCTTTGATTCAAGTAAATTATTTATACAGCCCATTAATTACTCAAGTGATTATATTTCCTAATATATATCCATAGTGATTATATTTCCTAATATATATCACTGGTTCTTACAGGAATTTCTAATGATCACATTTTATAAGTTTCCCTCTTTACTATAAAAGTGGGTTGTCCTTCGTAATTGATTTCATTACTTTAATAATTAAATATATAGAGTCAAGCCCCAAATGTCCCACATGAGTGGACCAAGATGATCGAGACATGAGTGGACACAGATGAAAGACACATGAGTGGACACATATAAACGATACTTGAGAGGATACAGATGAACAACACTTGAGTAGACACATATGAACGACACATAAGTGGATACAGATGAACAAATCATGAGTGGACACAGATGAAAGACACATGAGTGGACACAGATAACCAACACAATAGTGTACACAGATGAAAGACACACGAGTGGACAGAAATGAACGACAAAGGAGTGGATACAGATCAACAGCATATGATTGGACACATATGAACAATACTTGAGTGGACACAGATGAACAACACACGAGAGGACACAAATGAAGGACACATGAACGGACACAGATGAATAATACATGAGTGAACTCTGATGAAAGACATACGAGTGGACACAGATGAACTACACATGATTGGACATAGATTAACAGCATATTAGTGAACACATATGAAAGACACTTGAGTGGACACAGATGAACAACACACGAGAGGACACAAATGAAAGACACAGGAGAGAACACAGATGATCGACACATGAGTGGACTCAGATGAAAGACACATGAATAGACACATATGAACGATACTTGAGTGGACACAGATGAACGATACATGAGTGGACACAGATGAATAACACATGAGGTGACACATATGAACAGCATATGAGTGGATACATATGAACGATACTTGTGTGGACACAGATGAACAACACATGACGGGACACAGATGAACGACACATTGTGGACACAGATGAACGATACATGAGTGGACACAGATGAACGACACATGAGTGGACGCAGATGAACAACACATTAGAGGACAGAATTGAAAGAATCATGAGTGCGCACAGATGAAGGAAGATGAGTGACACAAGATGAACGACACATGGGTGGACACAGATGAACGACACATGATTGAAAACAGATGGACGACACATGAGTGGGTACAAATTAACGACACATGAGTGGACACAGATTAACAGCATATGAGCTGACACATATGAACGATACTCGAGTGGACACATATGAACAACACACGAGACGACACAAATGAAAGACACATGAGTGGACACAGATGAACAATTCATGAGTGAACACTGATGAAAGACACACGAGTGGACACAGATGAACGACACATGATTGGACACAGATTAACAGCATATTGGTGGACATATATGAACGATACATGAGAGGACAGAGATGAACGACACATGGGTGGACACAGATGAATGACACATGAGTAGACAGATTATCAGCATTTGAGTGGACACATATGAACGATACTTGTGGGATATCTGGGGCTTGACTCAATTTATTTAATTATTAAATTAATGAAATCAATTACGAAGAACCACCCACTTTTGAGAAAAGAAGGAAACTAATAAAAAGTGATAATTGGAAACACAAGGAAGAACCAGTGTCTATGGATAAATATTAGAAAGCATTATCACTTAAATAAATAATGGGCTGTATGGTAATTAACTAAAGTCAGAGCCTCAAACACCTACATTGGGGGGGGTATTGCTAGAACTTCATATACGTCTAGGAACTAGTGTGGTTCGTGCACCAGTTCATTGTTTGATAAAGAATATTGTGGCAAAATTATTGTAGAATCAAAAGGCAATTACCAATAGGAATTATAAAGATTATTAGCATTAGAAAGCAATCATCTAAATAAACACATTTTATCTCCAGTGTACATGACGAGTATTCAATTTGATAGTATCATGAACAAATAGCAAAATTGGTGTAATTAAATGTGTACAAAAAGTCTTAGCTTTAAGACGATTTCTATGACATCATTCACACCTCGTCCTCGTGATCTCAGGATCTCCACGTAGAAGCCCTTAGAGGTGAATAACACGAATGTAGGTAACAGCTCGTTGACTCCTCACATACGAACTGTAATTTAAGGGATATTACGTAGCATTGAACTAGGCTACTTAAATCTCAATATTCATGAAATATAAAATAAAGATTAGTGCGGTACTAACGTTGGATTTTCTGTAGTCGTTCGATATAACGACAGGCTGCCCACGACATATACAATCTCTAATGATGCATCAAAAAGGAACTATATACTTATCGAAAGGTGCAAATTATGCTGAAGCCTGCCGGTATCGCGTCTCAGTCTCAAACTTCCACAATGTCATACACGTGGTTGAGAGCTTGGCCTGAATATCGACGCGTTATTAGTTGACCGAGCACTGCAGATCACGTAGAAGAAGAATTATTCGTTCTGGGTTGAGTACTGGTGTAATTCTTGCTGATAATCCCAACGTCACGTGTCTCAGACTCTGACGCCACGACCTTTGTTGCTCAATTCCGCAACACGAGTTCACCACCCACACACACAATGGCGTCTCTCCTCCCTCCTCAACCCGCGTCCCCGCATTCACCACAAAAATTATTTATCATGAATAATATTATTTCGCGTAATTGTGGCTGAAAGACTTTAATAAAGACTGGTTTGTAATTCTAGGGATTTAAATATTATTACTTTCTCGTCTTATGGTGGTAAACAAGAAATGGAGAAGATTTTAGTTTTCTCCATGGCATTCACGCGTGACGGTAAAATTATTACTTGATAACAATTGTAACTAAAAACTCTTGATTTAGAATTATTTGGGAGTTATGTTATCCATAAATAATTACCACATGGAATACTGATGATTTTAGAGAATCACATTCAATTCTCTAAAACACTGGCTATAAATGTGTTTAACTAGATATAATCTGATGCAATACTGGTGCTTGGTTTTGTAAGAATTCCAGTATCCATATGCAGATATAATGGTTAGTTTATGTGAACATTGCTGTTAGTAAGTTTTAGTAACTACTGTAGTTAGTATATTTTAATACTGATTTATTATAATACAAGATTGTGGTCTCCGTGGTGTAGTGGTAAGACACTCGCCTGGCGTTCCGCGAGCGCTATGTCATGGATTCGTATCCTGGCCGGGGAGGATTTACTGGGCGCAATTCCTTAACTGTAGCCTCTGTTTAACGCAACAGTAAAATGTGTACTTGGATGAAAAAACGATTCTTCGCGGCAGGGGATCGTATTCCAGGGACCTGCCCGAAACGCTACGCGTACTAGTGGCTGTACAAGAATGTAACAACGCTTGTATATATCTCAAAAAAAAAAAAAAAAAAAAAAGAGTATTGTATTAGTATTGGAAATTTCCCACATAACTCCGGGGGGAGATTTCTCGGGTCGCAGTGCAATGTTGAGTACTGACATACCTATCCCGAAGTTAGTATTAATGTTAATATGTTAGTATGTTAGTACACACATAACGGATGTCCCGTAATTGTCAAGGACATACAAGAAACTTAAGTCTTGCAAAGAAATTCATGTTGAATGGAACATATTATTGTGAATCATCTAAAGTTAATGACTAATAAAGCTTACAATAAACTCTGGGACTGGTGTCGCTATGACATGTAATGTTTATGTTACTAATTCTTAAAGTAAACTCTCAGATACTCTAGACGAAATAATGTTATTATTAATAGCCTATACAACAAATTAAGAATTAAATCATACAATTTAAAGTAACTGAGAATTAACTGTGATGAGAATGTTCTGGGTCATTGTGACTTGTAACGATTTGTTACTTGACATCACAACACAGTATCATCATGATTACTTAAATTGGATGGGAAATTATTTGCTCTTGGTCAGAGCTATAATAGGCTTGTAGTTTCCGTTTGCATTGTTGAGCAGCAGCTCTAGTGGGGCGGTTGCTCGTTGGATCAGAATTGTTGTCCTCGGAAACTGTTGGTGAAGCTGGTTCTGGTAAACACTCTCGTTCTGCTAATTCGAGAGGTACCAACTTCTCTAAGGTTTTAAGGGTAGTGTTGCCTCGGCACAAAACCTTTACTACTCTCAGGATGCCTTGGTGATCTGGGTGGATAGTAACAATTTTGCCTATGGGCCACTCGGACCTTGGTCCATCATTGTCAACCAATACTAGGTCTCCTGGTTTAAGATGTACTTTATTATAGGGACTCGAAGCTCCGTAGTGGTACTCTCGTAGAGCTGTGAGGTACTCTTGAGTCCACACCTCATTCCACCTTTCAATTACTCTTGAGAGATGTTGGTAACTTTCTACTAAGTCACTCCTGGTTACATGTGAAGGGTCGACGGGGTCCTCTTCTGCCAAAGGTATTAGAGGGCTCAGCAGGCCTCCATGTATCATGTGTGAGGGACTCAGAGGTTCTCTCTGTGAGAAATCCTCTATTAGGTATGTTAATGGGCGATTGTTGACTCGCGCCTCGATTTCCACGACAAGTGTTTGGAGTTCGGAGTAACTAATTTTCTGTCGATGTAAGGTCTTCCTTAAACACTTCTTGACAGTCCCTATCATACGTTCGTAGACCCACCTTGCCAGGGGGCTCTGGGAGCAATAAATTTCCAGTGGCATTGTCGTCTCTGCAGGACTGACTGCACTTCTGGATGATTCCATACCTCTTGCAGACAGGCTTCTCCTGCTACAAAATTTGAACCATTGTCTGATATCATTAGTTTGGGACAGGATCTGCGAGCTGCAAATCTACGAAAGGCTTGAATGAAGGCTTCAGCACTCATGTCCGAAGTCACTTCTAGATGTACGCCTCGCGTGGTAGCACACGTGAAGAGGCAAATATAAGCTTTCACTGGTATCTTATCTGGATTGCCAGTGAGAAGCAAGGCTCCTGTGTAATCGATACCAGTGGTCTCAAAGGGACGAAGATGAACTACTCTTTCTTCAGGGAGTGGTGGAGGTCCTGGGTAAGGACACACTCGAGCATCGTATCTTTTGCAGATCACACAGAATTTAATAATTGATTTGACTGTTTGACGACCTTGAGGAAGCCAGTATTTTTGTCTAAGGTCGGTGAGAGTGTCTAACACTCCACCATGCAAAGTACCATATTGATGGTGATGTAAAACTAGAAGTTTGGTAATGCTGTGGTGACGTGGTAGAAAGATCGGATTCTTTGTATCCAAATCAATTTTTGCATGAAGCAAACGTCCTCCACACCTTAATATAGTATGAGTGTTGGCATCATACCAGATACCTAGAGACTTAGTTAATTTATCTGGAAGATTTTCATATTCGCTTCCATATGTCTCTTGCTGTGCACGTTTGATCCAGTAGAGGATAGGATTGGGAAACTTATGTCTGATTCCTATCTTAGCAAGAAAGTCAAACACATGTGCTGTCACTCTTAATAACTTACTCAAGTTAGAATAATTGTGAGGATCAATAGCTAAGATTCGATGAGATTCTGGTTCATTCATGGGAGTAGTGATATTGGTCACTATGACTTGTGGCTTTTGTTTGGGCCACTGACCACCAACAAGCCATGAAGGTCCATTAAACCACATCGAAGACTTGATAAGTTGTTTTAGTGTTAATCCTCGAGATAAGTAATCTGCAGGATTGTCCTTAGTGGGAACATGTCTGAATTTATATCCAGCAGATAATTCATGAATTTCCCTAACACGATTACTATCGTAGGGAGTTTTATTGTTGTTGTTTCTTACCCATTGTAAGATTGCCTCATAGTCTGACCACACGACGATTTCACCAATGTGGATATTATTGAGTGTCTTGGTCAGGCAATGAGCCAATCTTACTCCCACCAGCAATGCAGATAACTCCATTTGAGGTAAAGATCTCTTCTTAATGGGAGCAACTCTTGCTTTAGATGTGAGCAAAATTGATTGTGCACTATTAACTAAGTAGGCTACAGCGCCATAAGCTTTGCCAGAGGCATCGCAAAAAACGTGCAAATTTGTGGGTAAGTTCTGTCCTGAAGCATTACGAGGAAATTTCAAAACACCTAACTGATTGAAACCCGTTGTGAGTATCTGCCATTTAGCTTGTAACTCAATTGGCAACGGATCATCCCATCCCATTTGTTTCTGCCAGCATTCCTGCATTAGGAATTTGCCCCTTAATAATATAGGACTAAGTAAGCCTAGAGAGTCAAATGGTTGACTGACATACGAGAGTAATTTTCTCATGGTAAGGGATGAATTATCGGTTTGTACTGATTTGACATTCATCTCGTCAGGACGTGTGTTCCATTCCACACCCAGAACTTTTGATTGATTAGGTACCTGATAACCTGGAAACTCTTTCTCGATTATCTGGCTTAATGATTTATTATTTGAGGCCCATGATTGTAGTGGCATATTGGCTCCTAATAACTCACGGTTAGCCTCATGGTAGATTTCTACCAAATTGGATTGATCATTTGTAGTTCCCTGGAAATTATCGACATACAAGTTGTCACTGATTTCTGCCTTATAAGGGCTATTTGACTTCCTCAAATGTGTATCTAATGTTGCTTGAAGTAGAAACGGGGAGGAAGTCACTCCGAATAGCACTGAGGCAAAACGATAAGTTACGATATCACTGTTAGGATCCAGTGGGTCCTTAATCCAGAGAAACTTGGTGTAATTACGATCCTCTTCTTGTAAACCTACTCTAAGGAAAGCTTTACTGATATCAGCGGTATAAGCAAAAATACCAATACGGAATCGTAATAACACATCATGTAGCCTTTGTGTTAGGCTAGGTCCCGTTTGGAGACATTCATTCAAGGACACGCTGTTCGTCTTCACTTTGGCACTACAGTTGAAGACAATATGTATTGGCATTGTCATTGAATCTTTCACCACAGCGTGATGGGGTAAATAGTGACCTGTTTTTCGGTCTTCACTATCAACAACTTCGATAAATTTACTATTGAGTTGCTGTTGAATTAATTGATGATACATGTTCAGTTTGTCTGGCGGCTTCTTCAGTCGTGTTAATTGAGACTGTAATTGTGAGACTGCCATGAAATAATTAACTGGAAGTTGTGGATGATTCAACTTCCATGGTAGTCTCACCCAGTATTGTTTATCTTCATAGACAACTGTATCCATGTATTGATGGTAAGTCCACATATCATCAGGGCTTGGTTGTTCAGGGACAATACCTAAATTGTCTAAATCCCACAGACGATGTGCAGGTGGATCAGACTCAATATCTTCAGATATTTCTCTGAAATGTAGGGGTGACTGTTCCAAGCCTAGTCACGCCACTATTGTATTGTTAGATTGTTGGTTGGTTGACGCTGGATTTTGTTGGAAAAGCACCAGCCCAGTAAGCAACTTGCCTCCAGCAGATGACAACAAATTCATTCCGTGTTGTCTGGTGCATCCCGTTATAAATTTATAATAATGGTCAGCGCCTATAAGTATTCCAACATCATTGAGGCAGTCAGAATTTATTTTGTAATCTTCTAGCCTCATGCAGTGTCGTTTAAGATATTTCGCAGTGTGAGCTAATCCTGTGACCTGCAGGTCTGTAGGAAGTTTGTCTACTACTACCACTTGTATTGGACTAGTGGAAGATCCAAGTCTCACTAATACCTTAACTACTTGGTGTTCACGAGGTCCACTATTAGTCAAGAAACCAGAGATATTCAATCTCACACTTTTGGCAGGTTTTAATTTTAACTGCTCGACTAATTGTTGTGTAATGAAGGTTTTCTGTGATCCTTGATCAAAAAGACCTCTAGTGTTAACTCTGGATTTCCTGTTAATTTGTGTAAGTTGAGCTGTAGGCAGAGTAGTATTATTGCCTGACTCAGTAGCAAGTATATTTATTTCTTGATGTACCTTGCAATATTGTACTGTGGTAGAATTCGTGGAATTCTCCCCAGTTGTAATGGATTGGGGTAGAAGTTTTTCTACATATGGCATAGTGATGTACACCTTTGTTGCATCTACTGCATGAACGTAGTTGCACTACACATTTATTGGGATCATGAGAGCCCATGCACTTGGTGCACCTGTGTTTTTCTTGTAACCGTTTAATCCTGGTATTAAAGTTAGGATAAACAGGGCATTGGTAGGTGGCATGTCCTTGACTACAAAACAGACACCTTCTCTCTCTGGTTGACTTTGTCTCTTTAGCAGACAAGTCATTGGTTACATCAGAAGGAGATACCGAATAAGTACCTAAATTACCACTCCCCTTTCCAGTGGATGGAGCAGTCCTAGGTTTAAATTTATTAGACTTATTTAAAGTCGGTTTGGGTTTGACTGAGGTGTCAATATTAGGTGGTTTAGACTCAGGTTTAATCTTATCATGGGTCTTCAACCTGTTAACCGTTATTCTCAGTCCCTCGAATATTTGTTCGAGAGCGAGAAACTCGGTTTTATAGTGTGAGCAGATTTCTGCTAAGATATTTCGAGGTAATTTCCTCTGCAAAAGTAACTTGATTGACCATTCTGAGGCTGATATATCAACTTTAGTACCTAAGGCTTTTACTAGAGACTCTTGTGGGATATTTGGGCTTGATTCTGATTAATTAATAATTAATGTAGCAAATTAAATTACGAAGGACCACCCGCTTTTAAAGTAAAGAGGGAAACTGAGAATTTCAGATCATTGGATAAAATTCTAGAGAAAACCAGTGACTATGGATATAACTAGAAACATGATCATAAGAATAATTAATGGGCTGTATTATTAAAGAAACAAACCTCAAACACCTACATTGGGGGGTTATTACTGGAGGTAAGTACGTCCAGGAATCAGTGTGGTTCGTTCACTAATTCAATTAATAATAATCTAATCCTATAAATAATGCTGAATATAATATCATTCACATAAAGAAGAACATGAATATGAGCATAATAATGAGTTACAGTAAATCACACATTAATATCAAACATTCTGAATACATCAAATTGCAAGGAAATGGATAAAAAGAAATAAGCCTTAGCTTGTAGCAGATTCCTTTAGATAACCATGGAAGTCCTCTTAATCTCCAAGTCTGGTACACTGACGAATGGTACGGTTAACATGGAGAAGACAGCATGAGGAATTCGTCTCTCGAGCTGCAAGATAAATAACTACCAGTAGCAATTGATTTAACTACTCAATTCATATTCAAAATTATTAATATGTACAGATGGAATTCTAATCACCTGTTATTAGGTGTTATCCCGCTGCTTGACGAACAATCACCCCGCTATTATTAGACCTGTAAATGATGCATCAAATAAAGGGTACTTAGCTGTGGGCACTGTATAAGTATTAAGATTGCCGTAATTTCGCATCCCAGGCTCCGGTGAACCTATCCTGGATTGTGATGCGTTTCAAGCTGGCTGATCACGTGTCGTCAGGAACCAAGTCTAGGGGTCCCTCATTTAACACTAGCACTAGTTGAAGATATTATCTGCAAGGTCGTTCACGCCTCACAGTGGCGGCTTTTATCTGAGGATGAATAACACCTGCCCGATTTGCTAGGCAATGGCGTCCTTTATGAGTACGGTAAGCACAGTTCTGCCTCCTTTCGGCTCTGCACGTGTCCGCGTACTGAGGATGGTGGCGTCCCTCCAACCCACGCCGAGTCGACGTTCATAACACAAATTATTGTCACGAACATTAATATTTCTCGCATTCGCGCTTGAAACTTTAAAGACTGGACGGGTTTATTATTTAGAGGAACGAAATATTATTATTTACCAATTTAAGAATAGTAAATATATAAGGGAGAGGAATTAATGTCTCCCCATGGCATTCATTGATGACGTTAACTCTATCGCGAGGTAGACGCTATGATCCTAACGCTCTATTCGGCTTTTAGTTAGAGAACAATTCGACTGCAATCAGTTGTCATACAGAATGCTTTAATTATGGAGAATCGAATTTAATTCTCACACAAATTGAATATAATGTGTTTTACTATAAAGAAATCTGACGCAATACTGGCGTCAGGTGACGTGAGAATTCTAGCCTAATGCACAGATGAATTATTAGTACATGAGAATTCTACGAGTTGTTAATTTTACTTACTACAACATTTAGTATGGTTAGTAATAAGTAATGAGAATACAACAATGCTGTATTCGATGTTGGAAATATCCAACATAACTCCGGGGGGCGGATCCTAGGGTCGCAGTGTACTGTGTTGTACTGACCTATCCCGAAGTGATATTAAGATTAATACATTAGTATGTTAATATGTTAGTATGTTAGTACACACATAACGAACGTCCCGGATTTATCAAGGACTTACAAGAATTTGAGTCTTGCTATTTACATGTCAATGAAACATGTTGCTTGTAGCCTACACAATATTTATAGATTTTAACTCACACAATTTAAACTAACAGAATCTACGATGATGCGATATCCTGGGTCATAGTGACGTGTAATGTTTCGTTACGTGATATCACATCGTAGCATCATCACAGTTTTCTCAGTGGGAAGTGAAGGAAATTATTCTTCTTCAGAGTTGTAATAGGCTTGCAGTTTCCCTTAGTGGAAACACGCATTAAATATTGAAACATTAAATGATTAAGTTATCGGTAATCAGGAACACTCTAAAGCTCACAATAAACTCAACAACTAGGGTCGCAGTGACATGTAATGGTGTATTACGTAGCTGCTGAATCGTAGGTAAACTCAGAATAAGTTCCTAAGAACTGATAACACTATTGTATAATTAAACAGTAAAGTGTTATTAGTCATTTAAGATCAAGGAAACTATGACACTACAGTAAGGTCACGGTCTAGGGTCGTTGTGACTTGTAACTATTGAGTTACTAGACAATAACATCACGCAGCATCACGATCACCTCAAATTCAAATGAGGAAATTGAATTTAATGTGCACTGCCGTGCAGTAGTCATGCTGACTGATGGTACAATTAATTTGCTAACTAGCTAAAATAATAGAAGTAGAGAACTGAAAAGTTTATTCATTAAATCAAGGAAAATTCTGAGTCGACAGTGAGATTAGTAGCCTAGTCATTCTGACTTATGAGCTAATTAAATGGCAGCTCATAGGCTTGACACTGTAAACTTGTTAATACGAAATCACCTTCACATGAAATTGAGTTTATTAAATCAGTCTCTATAAGTATAGTCAACTGTAATTGATGGTGAGTACAGATTAGGCTAGTACTCAGTTGACACTAACTAAAGTCCCTAAGCCTACCTAAATAAATGGTTTGAATTTCTAACCTACCTAAGTAAGGGACTAAGCTAATTGTGAGCAAAAATGTACTCGAATTAACATTGTGAGCAGTATTGAGCTCATTAACTGGTGGAGCTATATTGAACTTGTGAACATGGTGAGCTACAGTGAGCTCGTCAGCAGTGCTGACAGGGTGAGTTACAGTGAACTCGTCAACAGTGTTGACAGGGTGAGCTACCTTGAGCTCGTTAGCAGTGCTAACAGGGTGAGTTGCAGTGAACTCGTCAACAGTGTTGACAGGGTGAGCTACATTGAGCTCGTTAGCAGTGCTAACAGGGTGAGTTGCAGTGAACTCGTCAACAGTGTTGACAGGGTGAGCTACATTGAGCTCGTTAGCAGTGCTAACAGGGTGATTGCAGTGAACTCGTCAACAGTGTTGACAGGGTGAGCTACAGTGAGCTCGTTAGCAGTGTTAACAGGGTGAGTTACAGTGAACTCGTCAACAGTGTTGACAGGGTGAGCTACATTGAGCTCGTTAGCAGTGCTAACAGGGTGAGTTGCAGTGAACTCGTCAACAGTGTTGACAGGGTGAGCTACAGTGAGCTCGTTAGCAGTGTTAACAGGGTGAGTTGTAGTGAACTCGAATTAACGAGGTGGAGTTTTGTCATTCAGTTATCATGGCGAGCAATATTAAGCTCGTACGCATGGTGAACAAGCACTCATATTATTACGTTAATTCTAGGGTGAGCTACATTAAGCTCAGGAAGCATGTTAATTAACAATGCTAATGTTTAACGATAATGCATTAAACATATTAGTTCTCTGTAAATTCCCTTACATGTTAGTAAGTTTGCAAGTTTGTTCGTGCTGTGCTTCTACACTTAATAAGCAGAAATGAAAGAAAAAGAACTCAAACAATTAATGCAAGTATTTATCACTAACTCTTAGTGCAGAAAACATGGTATTAAGAAGGTTTTATTGGCAAACCTTTAAGCGCAAGTATAGTGGACCAGTGGTCCTAGTGAATTTGTAATTAAATTCAGGAAATGCCAGTGGCATTGAGTGCTAGATTCTCTAGCCTAACATTATTAATTCCTAGGGAGTACTAGATTCTCTAGCCTAACATTACAATTTAACTAGGAAGACTGAGTGTGGTCAATTACTACTTGTCGAGAATAATTCTAGGTCTGCAGTGAATTCAATGGCTTGGTCGCTGTGACTTGTACTTGTTTGAGTACGGACCATTGGTTTTCACTGAGAGCTATGAAACATCTCAGCGAGTATCAATTGCACTACATTCAATCTGAGTTTATTACTCAGCTGTGTTTCTCCCTTTAGCTTGTTGCTGGAGAATTGATTTACTGCTGACTAATTTATTATTGTTAGCAGGTTTAGGCTTGTTCACATTCAGAACTTTACCAGTAGGTAAGTAGCCTCCTGCAGATTGGAGCATATTCATTCCCAATCGTTTAACATGTCCAGTTATGAACTGGTAATAGTAGTCGGCTCCTACTAGTACATCTACATTGTTAAGGCGGTCAGACATTAATTTGTTGTCAGCCAAATTAATTTCACATTCTTGCAGGAAGTGGGCTGTGTACCCCAGACCCTTAATATTTAAGTCTAAAGGTATTTGATATACAACAATGGCTTGGACAGCCTTGGCACGACTACCTAGTGGTACAAGCGGTTGAACTACTGAGTATTCATGGGTTCCTCGATTTATCATGGACCCTGACAAGTTTAATTTTACCTGTCCTATTGGTTGTAAATTAAGTGCCTCTGCTGCTCTTTGAGTAATAAAAGTTCTCTGGGAACCTTGGTCAAATAGTCCACGTATGGTGATCTTGGCTCCTCTGTTCTTCACTTGAAGTTGGGCAGTAGGCAAGGCAGCATCCACTTGAGATGCTTGGGAAGTTACGCTGTACACATCTCGCACCTTGCAACACTGTACTGGTGTAGATTCTCTACGTCCTATTCTAGGATTGACATAATTAGTACTAACTAATTTGCACAGTGCAGCATGATGCTTGCCCCTTCTACACCTATTGCAGGTGTTCAGTGGGGTGTCACAGCTGTTAACATTATGTGGTTTGAGACACCTAGTACATTTGTGTAACTGTTTGAGTCGTCTGACTCTTGTGTCTCTATTAGGATAATTAGTACATTTGTACAGAGAATGTTTTTGATTGCAAAACAAGCACATTCCCCATCCTACAGATCGTTTAGGGGTTACCGGTTTAGGTAAAACAGTATTTGCAGGTTGTGATGGTTTTGCTGTTTGCATTTGTTTGTTATTCATTCTCTTGTGAGTACTTGGTGTAGTCTGGGGAACCATTAATAGGCTCTTGGGGGTGCTCTTTGGACTATCAGGTCTCTTAGGAGCACCTGTGAAATCATTGGGGGTGCTCTTTGGACTATTAGGTCTCTTAGGAGCACTTATGGAGTTATTAGCAGTGCTCTTTGGACCATTAGGTCTCTTAGGAGCACCTGTGGGACTCTTAGGCCTCACCGATGAATCAGTGTTTGACTGATTTTGGTTACATTGATTATTAGCACCTTGGTTACCTAGTGACAGTGTCACTTTAGGAGTTTCAGGCAAGGAAACTGATGTAGGTACAGTTTTGGTGCATTCAGATTTAGCATTAATTGCTTGGTCTGCTGTATGATTGCTCATATTACGCAAACCTGTAAATATATCCTGCATTGACAGGTTATTACCATTCTGGCATACATATAGTTTATTAAGTGTGTCACCAGACAATTTTCTCTGGATGATAATTTTAGTCATCCACTCAGTAGTTGGGTGATCCACCTCTTTACCGAAAGAATTTATCAGTGACTCAAGCTGAAAACTAAAGGCTTGTAAAGAGTCAACTGATTGTTCTGGTGAAGATAAATTTAATAATTGGTGTACAAGGTTTATAATAGTCTTCTCATTGTCAGCACTTACTTTAGAAGGCTGTTGAGAGCAATTGTGACCATTACTTGTGTTGCTTAAGGCTTCTTGCTTAGCCTCAGCTTTGATTACAGCTTCGGCTGCTGCTGCAGCATTAGCTTTATCATTTTCTGGTTCAGATTCACTGATCATTGCAGCTTCACTTGTTTCATCTGCAGCTTCACTTGTTTCTCTGGGTTCTGGTGATAAGCTAGTTAATTCAGTAGCATTATGTATTGAACTTATAGAATCCAGGGAACATTGAGAAGAGTGGTCTGAAATTTGATCAGACTCTGTAAACAAATCATCACATGAAGCTGTATTAGATGAGAGGTTAGAAAATGAAGGTTGATCTTCAGTTGTTGATCCTGTATAGTGATCAGCATTGATTAGAGGATTCTCCTCGTCTTGAGGTAGTTCAGGTATTTCATCTGAACTGAGTGTTAACTTGGACACAGGTCTATTAATGATCTGATCCACCCACTCGGGAATATCTTGTCTCGCAAGCACCTCCTTATATCGGTCTAAACTGGTTTGAACGGAATGTTCATAGTTATCGAGATCAGATTCTGTTAGACGTAAGTGGTCTGAGACAGTATGACCGACTTGGAGTAAATTCCTATGGGACTCGATTACAGTCTTCATATAGTCATATTTTTGGATGGCGATCCTTATGGAACTTGCTAGTCTATAGACGTCACCTTGGTCAGTTTCGACACAGAAATGACATTTCATAAGCAGTTTTCCTAAGGGACGTTGAAGAGCTGTCAAGAATCTTGCATTCCTTTCTAAAGGATTCATTCTTGCGGTAAATTGAGCCTGATAGGGCTTATGTAGCTAGTGGTTTAGCTATAGTCTGCTCCTTGATGCAGAGCAGGTATAATTATTGACAGCCTGATAGGGCTTATGTAGCTAGTGGTATAGCTATAGTCTGCTCCTTGATGTAGAGCAGGTATAAGTATTGACAGCCTGATAGGGCTTATGTAGCTAGTGGTATAGCTATGGTGTCTGCTCCTTGATGTAGAGCAGGTATAAGTATTGACAGCCTGATATTTCTTGAGGCTGGTTGTAATTTACCTCATTTAGAGGTTAGCTACCTACCTAATAATAAGTAACTAAGATTTGAGTGGTACCTTGGTTTCACTACAGGTGTTCCTCAGCTTAGCTCTTCTAAATCAGCCTCGGATGGGTAGCAGACTTACAGTAACACTCAAAGACATACATAGAAATATGCAATAAAATAATTACACAATAAATGGTTAATCCCACCCTTGATAGGGTCAGCACAAAAGAATAATATATGTGTCACTAACTAGCTCAAGCCTAGTCGTGTGAATTTCTACTTGAGAAACTACAACTATATTTAGTCTGTGCTTGTGCCAAATTCAACACAATCACAGACTAAATTGCTACCTAATAAGGTTGGCAAAGATTATATTATGGTGCAGTAATGTGCAAATAATTGTGCTGTGTTTTTGGGTTTTTGTATTTTATATAATATACACTTGTGTAATTATGTGGATAAGAAATTAAATGAACACAAAAGAATTAATTGTGTTTGGCAAGTATTCTACTGCCGTAAATATTATCTAACTCCTGAATGTACTCCTAATTGTGGAATAAAATATTATCAGGGTTAGTAATGATTAACTAGTATGAGATCAGTAATTTATATTAGTATACTGGATCCCTAAATGTTAATGATCCACTGACTTGAGTGAATCAGTAATTATAACATGGATTCAGGCTATAATGGACGGTCTGCTGACAGCCATATATTGAAACATTGGTA
Organism: Procambarus clarkii; assembly: GCF_040958095.1. NCBI lineage: Eukaryota > Metazoa > Arthropoda > Malacostraca > Decapoda > Cambaridae > Procambarus > Procambarus clarkii. Next base: position 5,919,847 of record NC_091203.1, on the reverse strand, counting down.
TAGCCTAAATGGTTAACACTTAATTGGTGTTAGTGATTAATATAAGGTTATGAGCTGTTGCTCTTGGTGACCTAAAGATTCTACTCCAGTATGAAGTGTAGGTCTAAATGTTGTGGGTAATTGGCTATGACCCACTAAAGCTATGTATAAGGTAGCTGTTAGTGTGATCTAGGCTAACTGGTGTGTTACACTGTTAGTTGACACAATTAATTAAATAGTTAGTCTAGCTACTATCACACAAGGATTAGTTATTAATGGTTAATATTTTAATTATAAATTTAATGCCTATCCGGTTCGAAGAGGACCATAATGTGGGATATTTGGGCTTGATTCTGATTAATTAATAATTAATGTAGCAAATTAAATTACGAAGGACCACCCGCTTTTAAAGTAAAGAGGGAAACTGAGAATTTCAGATCATTGGATAAAATTCTAGAGAAAACCAGTGACTATGGATATAACTAGAAACATGATCATAAGAATAATTAATGGGCTGTATTATTAAAGAAACAAACCTCAAACACCTACATTGGGGGGTTATTACTGGAGGTAAGTACGTCCAGGAATCAGTGTGGTTCGTTCACTAATTCAATTAATAATAATCTAATCCTATAAATAATGCTGAATATAATATCATTCACATAAAGAAGAACATGAATATGAGCATAATAATGAGTTACAGTAAATCACACATTAATATCAAACATTCTGAATACATCAAATTGCAAGGAAATGGATAAAAAGAAATAAGCCTTAGCTTGTAGCAGATTCCTTTAGATAACCATGGAAGTCCTCTTAATCTCCAAGTCTGGTACACTGACGAATGGTACGGTTAACATGGAGAAGACAGCATGAGGAATTCGTCTCTCGAGCTGCAAGATAAATAACTACCAGTAGCAATTGATTTAACTACTCAATTCATATTCAAAATTATTAATATCTACAGATGGAATTCTAATCACCTGTTATTAGGTGTTATCCCGCTGCTTGACGAACAATCACCCCGCTATTATTAGACCTGTAAATGATGCATCAAATAAAGGGTACTTAGCTGTGGGCACTGTATAAGTATTAAGATTGCCGTAATTTCGCATCCCAGGCTCCGGTGAACCTATCCTGGATTGTGATGCGTTTCAAGCTGGCTGATCACGTGTCGTCAGGAACCAAGTCTAGGGGTCCCTCATTTAACACCAGCACTAGTTGAAGATATTATCTGCAAGGTCGTTCACGCCTCACAGTGGCGGCTTTCATCTGAGGATGAATAACACCTGCCCGATTTGCTGGGCAATGGCGTCCTTTATGAGTACGGTAAGCACAGTTCTGCCTCCTTTCGGCTCTGCACGTGTCCGCGTACTGAGGATGGTGGCGTCCCTCCAACCCACGCCGAGTCGACGTTCATAACACAAATTATTGTCACGAACATTAATATTTCTCGCATTCACGCTTGAAACTTTAAAGACTGGACGGGTTTATTATTTAGAGGAACGAAATATTATTATTTACCAATTTAAGAATAGTAAATATATAAGGGAGAGGAATTAATGTCTCCCCATGGCATTCATTGATGACGTTAACTCTATCGCGAGGTAGACGCTATGATCCTAACGCTCTATTCTGCTTTTAGTTAGAGAACAATTCGTCTGCAATCAGTTGTCATACAGAATGCTTTAATTATGGAGAATTGTATTTAATTCTCACACAAATTGAATATAATGTGTTTTACTATAAAGAAATCTGACGCAATACTGGCGTCAGGTGACGTGAGAATTCTAGCCTAATGCACAGATGAATTATTAGTACATGAGAATTCTACGAGTTGTTAATTTTACTTACTACAACATTTAGTAAGGTTAGTAATAAGTAATGAGAATACAACAATGCTGTATTCGATGTTGGAAATATCCAACAACTCTACTTCTAGCCTGAAACTTTGAAGTGAGTCTGGTCTGTTACTTGGTGCATTCAGATCTAGCAACTGGTAATAAAGGTTAGCTATACTCAACTCCTTGTTGCAATAGTTCAACTTTAGCAGTTTTATAGCTTCCTCATAATTACTCTCAGTGAGAGCTAGGTTATTTATGACCTTTTTAGCCTCTCCTTTGAGAAGACTAATCAGGTATGAGAATTTAGAAATCTTGTCAAGAGAAGATTTTCTATGTATATGAACTTCAAATGAAGTCCAAAAGTTGTCCCAATTTTCTTTATCCAGCCCTGCAAATGTAGGTAAGTCTAAAGTAGGTAAACGAACCTCAAGTAATTGATTACTGGATTGAGACATAGTATTATTTGTATTAGATTTAGATTGTTTTACTAGATTGGATAGTATGTCAAGTTTATCTTGAGTCTCATCTTCATATTGGGAAATATCTGCTAGAATTCGATCCATTTCATCAGGATCAGTTTCTATGGTATTCGGCAGGTCGAGATAAGACTGGCTTGTAGATCTAACTTGATCAAATTTCAGATCAGCCACTCTCACTGATGTTTCTAATCGATAGGAATCAATGGGAGTTGCTTTAGACAAGGCCTCAGACTTGTTAATTAGTCTAGTTAAATGACCTTTGAGGCCAATATAGGTTCTCCTTAATTGTTCAGGAGTAGCCATGATGGTTTTAAGTCCAAACTTCATGGGATTTGAATAAGTATTACTAATGAAGCTTGGGTACTTGCTCATTGGTTGACAAGTAATATTAAGTATAGCCTATTTTAATGTGGCTAAATTACACTCTACCTCACTCGAGGTTAAATGTACCTACCTAACAAAAAGTAGCTAATTATTTTGAGCAGTGCTTGAACTTCACCATTAACTTTCGTCCGGCTAGCTGATCTTTATCACCATTAGATGTAATGGTGATTACATCTAATAGTGCTACATTCAGCAGCACTCAAAATGTATACACACAAAATAATGAGTACAAGAAGAATTAATATGGATAGACTCTAATCAGAGTTATCTTAAGGTTTAATCCCACCCTTGATAGGGTCAGCACAAAATGAATAATAAATGTACTACTAACTAGCTCAAGTCTAGTCGTGAGAATTTCTACCTAAGAAACTACAAATTTATTTAGTCTGTGTTTGTGCCAAATTCAGCACAATCACAGTCTAAATTCCTACCTAACAAAGGTTGGCAAAGATTATTGTAGTGCTGTAATGTGAATATATAATTGTGCTGTATTTTTGTTTTTTTTGGATTTTATAGTTTATATAAATGTGCCACATGCACACACAAGTGAAAAACAATTATGTACAGTTAATTTTGGCTTGCTAGCCACAGCCGTTTGTGATAATTGATTGTGTTGATCAATTTGTCAACTACATGTGACCTAGATTCACCTGACAGGTGTACACCATCTCTTGCCAGGTTTTGCCTGTATGGTCTGGCTGTAAATTGGATATAAGTGGCATCCAATCGTACTCAAATTTTCAGCCTGAAGTTTATGTATTTGGCAGCTCTCTGGTAATATTCTGGTGTTACTCCCCAACGATTATCATTACTCAGTTGGCGAGGTTCCACTAATGTGAATACTACCGAATTGCTGATGAGTTTAAATGAAGAAATTATGGTTTTAAGGTGATTAATCACCTCAGCTGGATGACGAGTAGGATGGATGTCATTACTACCTAAATAAATAATGGTTAGATGGTGAGGCCACTCTAACGCAGATGTTAGTGTGGAATTGTTGTAGAAGTTATGAGCTGTTGCTCCTGGTGACCTAAAGATTCTTACTTCAGTATGAGGTATAGGTCTAAGTGTTGTGGGTAACTGACTGTGTCCCACGAGTGATACCTTATACATGAGGTATAAGTAGCAATGAATTGGTGTGAATTAGGCTAACCTATGTGTTACGCTGCCGGTAGACACAATTAATTAATGTGGTTAGTCTAGACTACTTCACACGATGATTAGTTATTACTAATAAGTATATTTATATTTATCTGGTTCGAAGGACCATAATGTGGGATATCTGGGGCTTGACTCAATTTATCTAATTATTAAATTAATGAAATCAATTACGAAGGACCACCCACTTTTGAGAAAAGAGGGAAACTAATAAAAAGTAATCATTAGAAACACAAGGAAGAACCAGTGTCTATGGATAAATATTAGAAAGCATAATCACTTAAATAAATAATGGGCTGTATGGTTAATTACCTAAAGTCAGAGCCTCAAACACCTACATTGGGGGGGGGGGTTTTGCTAGAACTTCATATACGTCTAGGAACTAGTGTGGTTCGTGCACCAGTTCATTGTTTGATAAAGAATATTATGACCAAATTATTGTAGAATCAATAGGCAATTACCAATAGGAATTATAAAGATTATTAACATTAGAAAGCAATCATCTAAATAAACACATTTTATCTCCACTGTACATGACGAGTATTCAATTTGATAGTATCATGAACAAATAGCAAAATTGGAGTAATTAAATGTGTACAAAAAGTCTTAGCTTTAAGACGATTTCTATGACATCATTCACGCCACGTCCTCGTGATCTCAGGATCTCCACGTAGAAGCCCTTAGAGGTGAATAACACGAATGTAGGTAACAGCTCGTTGATTCCTCACATATGAGCTGTAATTTAAGGGATATTATGTAGCATTGAACTAGGCTACTTAAATCTGAATATTCATGAAATATAAAATAAAGATTAGTGCGGTACTAACGTTGGATTTTTTGTAGTCGTTCGATATAACGACAGGCTGCCCACGACATATATAATCTCTAATGATGCATCAAAAAGGAACTATATACTTATCGAAAGGTGCAAATTATGCTGAAGCCTGCCGGTATCGCGTCTCAGTCTCAAACTTCCACAATGTCGTACACGTGGTTAAGAGCTTGGCCTGAATATCGATGCGTTATTAGTTGACCGAGCACTGCAGATCACGTAGAAGAATAATTATTCATTCTGGGTTGAGTACCAGTGTAATTCTTACTGATAATCCCAACGTCACGTGTCTCAGACTCTGACGCCATGACCTTTGTTGCTCAATTCTGCAACACGAGTTCACCACCCACACACAATGGCGTCTCTCCTCCCTCCTCAACCCGCGTCCCCGAATTCACCACAAAAATTATTTATCACGAATAATATTATTTCGCGCAATTGTGGCTGAAATACTTTAATAAAGACTGTGTTGTAATTCCAGGGATTTAAATATTATTACTTTCTTGTCTTACGGTGGTAAACAAGAAATGGAGAAGATTTTAGTTTTCTCCATGGCATTCACGCGTGACGGTAAAATTATTACTTGATAACAATTGTAACTAAAAACTCTCGATTTAGAATTATTTGGGAGTTATGTTATCCATAAATAATTATCACACGGAATACTGATGATTTTAAAGAATCACATTCAATTCTCTAACACACTGGCTATAAATGTGTTGTTCACAGTCTCCGTGGTGTAGTGGTAAGACACTCGCCTGGCGTTCCGCGAGCGCTATGTCATGGGTTCGTATCCTGGCCGGGGAGGATTTACTGGGCGCAATTCCTTAACTGTAGCCTCTGTTTAACGCAACAGTAAAATGTGTACTTGGATGAAAAAACGATTCTTCGCGGCAGGGGATCGTATTCCAGGGACCATGGGATTAAGGACTTGCCCGAAACGCTACGCGTACTAGTGGTTGTACAAGAATGTAGCAACTCTTGTATATATCTCAAAAAAAAAAAAAAAAAAAAAAAAAAAAAAAAAACTAGATAATCTGACGCAATAATGGTGCTTGGTTTCGTAAGAATTCCAGTATCCATATGCAGATATAATGGTAGTTTATGTGAACATTGTTGTTAGTAAGTTTTAGTAACTACTGTAGTTAGTATATTTTAATACTGATTTATTATAATACAATAGTACTGTATTAGTGTTGGAAATTTCCAACAATACTTGAGTGGACACATATGAACGATACTTGAGTGGACACAGATGAACAACACATGGCTGGACACAGCAGAACGAATCATGGGTGGACACAGATGAATGACACATGAGTGGACTGAGATGAACGACATATAAGTGGACACAGATGAAAGATACACACGGGAGGACACAGATGAACGGTACTTGAGTGGACCCTGATGAAAGACAAACATGAGTGGACCCTGATGAAAGACAAACATGAGTGGACCCTGATGAAAGACAAACATGAGTGGACCCTGATGAAAGACAAACATGAGTGGACACAGATGAAAGACACATGAGTGGACACATATAAACGATACTTGAGAGGACACAGATGAACAACACTTGAGTAGACACATATGAACGACACATGAGTGGACACAGATGAACAACTCATGAGTGGACACGGATGAAAGACACATGAGTGGACACAGATAACCAACACAATTGTGTACACAGATGAAAGACACACGAGTGGACAGAAATGGATGACACAGGAGTGGATACAGATTAACAGCATATGATTGGACGCATATGAACAATACTTGAAGTGGACACAGATGAACAACACACGAGAGGACACAAATGAAGGACACAAGAACGGACACAGATGAATAATACATGAGTGGACACTGATGAAAGACATACGAGTGGACACAGATGAACGACACATGATTGGACACAGATTAACAGCATATTAGTGAACACATATGAAAGACACTTGAGTGGACACAGATGAACAACACACGAGAGGACACAAATGAAAGACACATGAGTGGACACAGAAGAACAATACATGAGTGGACACTGATGAAAGACACACGAGTGGACACAGATGAAGACACATGATTGGACACAGATTAACAGCATATTAGTGGACATATATGAATGATACATAAGTGGACACGGATGAACGACACATGAGAGAACATAGATGATTGACACATGAGTGGACTCAGATGAAAGACACATGAATACACACATATGAACGATACTTGAGTTGACACAGATGAACGATACATGAGTGGACACAGATGAACAACACATGAGGTGAGACATATGAACAGCATATGAGTGGACACATATACGATACTTAAGTGGACACAGATGAACAACACATGACGGGACACAGATGAACGACACATTGGTGGACACAGATGAACGACACATGAGTGGACACAGATGAACAACACATTAAAGGACAGAATTGAAAGACTCATGAGTGGACACAGATGAAAAACACAAGATGAACGACACATGATTGAAAACAGATGGACGACACATGAGTGGGTACAAATTAACGACACATGAGTGGACACAGATTAACAACATATGAGCTGACAGATATAAACGATACTCGAGTGGACACATATGAACAACACATGAGTGCACACAAATGAAAGACATATGAGTGCGCACAGATGAACAACACATGAGCAGACACAAGTGAATGATACATGAGTGGAAACAGATGAACGACACATAAGTGGACACTGATGAAAGACACATGAGTGGATACAGATGAACAACACATGAGTAGACACGGATGAAAGACACACATGTTGCCACAAATGATCGACACATGACTGGACACAGATTAATAGCAGATGAGTAGACACATATGAACGATACATGTTTGGACACATATGAACGACACGAGAGTGGATACAGATGAAGGACACATGAGTGGACACATGAGTGGACACAGATGAACGACACATGAGTGGACACAGATGAAAGACACACATGGGTGGACACAGATTAACGACACGTGAGTGGACTCAGATGAACGACACATGAGAGACACAGATGATCGACAAATGAGTGGACTCAGATAAAAGACACGTGAGTAGACACATATGAACGATACTTGAGAGGACACAGATGAACGATACATGAGTGGACACATGAACAATACATGAGGGGACACAAATGAAAGACACATGAGTGGACACAGATGAACAATTCATGAGTGGACACTGATGAAAGACACACGAGTGGACACACATGAACGACACATGATTGGACACATATTAACAGCATATTAGTGGACATATATGAACGATACATGAGTGGACACAGATGAACGACACATGAGTAGACACAGATTAACAGCATTTGAGTGGACACAGATGAACGATACTTGAGTGGACACAGATGAACAACACATGACTGTACACAGAGGAACGAATCATGGGTGGACACAGATGAAAGATACACACGGGAGGACACAGATGAAAGATACACACGGGAGGACACAGATGAAAGATACACACGGGAGGGCATTTGAGAGGACACATATGAACGGTACTTGAGTGGACCCTGATGAAAGACAAACATGAGTGGACACAGATGAACGATACATGAGTGGACACAGATGATCGACACATGAGTGGACACAGATGAAAGACACATGAGTGGACACATATAAACGATACTTGAGAGGACACAGATGAACAACACTTGAGTAGACATATATGAACGACACATGAGTGGACACAGATGAACAACTCATGAGTGGACACGGATGAAAGACACATGAGTGGACACAGATAACCAACACAATAGTGTACATAGATGAAAGACACACGAGTGGACAGAAATGAACGACACAGGAGTGGATACAGATTAACAGCATATGATTGGATACATATGAACAATACTTGAGTGGCCACAGATGAACAACACACGAGAGGACACAAATGAAGGACACATGAACGGACACAGATGAATAATTCTTGAGTGGACACTGATGAAAGACATACAAGTGGACACAGATGAACGACACATGATTGGACACAAATGAAAGACACATGAGTGGACACAAATGAAAAACACATGAGTGGACACAAATGAAAGACACACGAGTGGACATAGATGAACAATACATGAGCGGACATAGATTAACAGCATATAAGTGAACACATATGAACGATACATGAGTGGACACAGATGAACATCATATAAGTGAACACATATGAACGATACTTTAGTGGACACAGATGAACATCAGATGACTGGACGCATGAACGACGCATTGGTGGACATAGGTAACCAACACATGAGTGGACACAGATGAACAACACATGAGTGGACACAGATGAAAGACACATGAGTTGACATAGGTGAACGACACATGAGTGAAAACAGATGAACGACACATGAGTGGACACAGATTAACAGCATATGATTGTACACATATGAACGATACTCGAGTGGACACAGATGAACAACACATGAGTGAACACAAATGAAAGACATATGAGTGGACATAGATGAACAACACATGAGTGTATACAGATGAACGACACATAAGTGGACACAGATGAACGACACTTGAGTAGACACAGATGAACGATACATAAGTGGACCCAGACGAGCAACACATGAGTTGACACAGATGATAGACACATGAGTGGTGTTGGGAAAAAAGATTACTCTCTATTAATTGATTGATATTTAATTAATAGATTAATTTGAATTATTCGCAGGACCACCCTATTTTGACTGAAAAGGGAAACAGATAGAGTTAAATGATAATTACTGAAATACCAGTGCCTATTGATAGGAATCTATTAAAGATTATTCTTTAAGCGTTTATGGGCTGTATAATATTAATGTCCGAGAATAAACTTTCCGTCCTTCACAAAATTGGGGGTTAATACTAGAAGTATTATACTATTAAGAAGCTATTAGTTACTACTATTATAGAAGTAGATATACTATTAATATTAATTAATATTAATATTATATAGATATACTATTAAGAAGCTATTAGCTACTAGTTAAGAATACTATTAAGAAGCTATTCGCTACTAGTTAAGAATACTACTAAGAAACATTAGATAAATTGATTAATGGTAAAAAGATTATATGTTGATTAATCAAGCAATTATTCTCATTTGACTTTTATGAGGTTAACATATTACGTTAAGTATCTCAAATCAAATAAACTAAATCTCTTCGACTGATCTATAATTTTCTCAATTAAAGAAATAATAGAAAAGATTTCACCTGCTTAGCTGTAATAGTGAACGGAGAGGTAGAGGTGCAATGGCGTCGTCTGCTACTTGCGGCAACACGTGAGTTCAAGCATGGCGTGGGAACATGATGGTCACGACCGCTTACAACACATGCTGAAATTTCAACTAAATATACTAATTGGTTACACCTACTATATAATATCCTCACTATGCCTTAAAAGGAATAAATTTCATTCCTTATGGACGTACTTATTGTTTGGGGAGGTCGCGTAGCATAACGATGGACAGTGCACAGTAAAATGATATACCTAGAGATCTCACGATATAACAAATATTAGGGCACTTAACCTGCTGGTTGTCCTCCGTAGCAATTCCAGATTGCTACTGGAGCAATTACACGCTCCTAGGCCGATTAAATGCAAGGGCCTACCGTAGTATTGATGGAAATTGACTCTCCCGGGACGCACGATGCCATTGTTGGAGTCTCTAGCGAAGCAGCATCGCGAATGGCGGCGTCTCTCCGCCCTCCCTCATCTTGTCGCTCACATTCACAACAGAAATTACTAATCACGGATAATTCTTTTCCGAGTAATTACTGATGTAATGCATTAATGAGAACCAGGTTGCAATTATAGGGAATTAAATAATATTATATTCTCGTGAACCCTTACACTGTTCAGGGGTCCCTGGGGACATTTACACCTCTGTGCGGAAGAAAAAAAATTCAAATTTTTTTTCGTCTTCTAAACATGTAAATTTGTGTCCCCTGAGCACGGGGAAAAAAAATCGTAGGTGACATATTTTAGGCGCAATTGACCGTAGAAGTCTGGGAAAAGTGGGCATTGACAGAGCGGTCGTCAGACCCGGTCAGCGTCACCCGCGCTGACAGGTGGGAGTTGCCTCAAAGATATTATTACCTAATTATTTCAATGTCTCCGATTGATTTTTTCTTAGTTTTTTGGCAGTAATATTATTCAATAGTGTGTATTGTAATATATTTATATAATAAAAGTGGTGAATAATCGCTATACTCAAAAGTATGATGTGCATATTAGTGATTCAATTATTATGTTTATAAAACAATAAACAAATAGTTTTGCTGCTATTACACTCTATACACAGGTTATATATAAGTATCTGCATGTTTTGGTCACCATAACGAACCACTAAGTTAATATTGAGAGTCGAAAAGCAACGAAGAGTTACCGCCACACACCAGCCAGCCACTCGCTACCACTCCCTCAACACATGCACTAAACTTTCTTCCTGTGGGACATTTGGGGCTTGACTCTAATTATTTAAATATTAATATAGTAAAATAAATTACGAAGGACCACCCGCTTTTATAGTAAAGAGGGAAACTGAGAAATTATGATCATTAGATAATTCCTAGATGAACCAGTAACTATGGATAAAATACTAGAGAATATGATCACTGAAATAATTAATGGGCTGTATAATTAAATGAATCAAACCTCAAACACCTACATTGGGGGGTTATTACTGGAACTCAGTACGTCCAGGAACTAGTGTGGTTCGTTCACTAATCCAATGTATAATAATCTAATCCTTTGAATACTTATGAAATCATTATCGTTATCATGAATGAGAACATAGATTATGAACATAAATAATAATAATCATAATAAACACATGTTAATCCAATGAAGAGAGTTCTGCATGTAAAAGAGTACATATAATAAATTAGAGGAATACAAAGGAATCTTAGCTTAATAACGATTCCTTAGAAGTTAGTCACGACGCTTCCTCTGATTCTCCTGGACTCGTCATGGAACACTAGGAGTTGATTAACATGGGAAATGGCAGCTCGGAGAATTCTTCACGCACGCTGCAAAACAAATGTTTCCAGTAGCAACAAATTAAACTACTGTATTTCTATGCTCAATAAATTAATTTTAATGGTAAGAGAAGGATAATGACCTGTGATTGTTGGTTGTTATACGTCGTCACGACAAGCTACCCAGCTATAAGTCTACACCCTATCAGATGCATCAAATAAGGATAAGATACTTAGCTAATATGGGCACTGTGTAAGTTTAGGCTTGCCGAAATTCGCGTCCCAGGCTCTGGTCTAGCCTATCCTGGATACTGACGCGCTTCACTGGCCGGTCACGTGGAGTCACAAAGAACCAAATTTAACAGGTTCCGTGAATGACACTGACACCAGGTGAAGGTATTGTCTGCGAGGTTCTTCACGCCTCACAGTGGCGACTTTCTTCTGGAGAATTGATAGCGTTTACCCTGATGGCTGGGTAATGGCGTCTCCTCGTGAGCACCACGTGAACAGGTCCACTCGTTAGCGTTTCAACACGTGCACTGGCGTCTCTTTTCGCCGCGTCCCGCGTTTATTAACCAAATTATTTATTATGGATATTATCATTTCTCGCGGTTGTGCTTGAAATGCTCGGGTAAGGACGGGTTTATTATTTGGAAGAGTTAAATATTATTATTTGCCAGTTCCATGATAGTAAACGAACAATGGAGAAGAATTAATGTCTCTCCAGGGCATTCACGCGTGACGTTAATTTTAGTACTAGATAACAGCTATAACTATAAACGCTCTATTTGGCTTTAGTTGGAGATCAGTTTATCTGTAATTAATTATCACACAGAACGCCGTTGTTTATAGAGAATCGAATTCAATTCTCAGGCACATTGGATATAAATGTGTTTATTACAATGAAATCTGACGCAATACTGGCGTCGGGTGACGTAAGAATTCTAGCCTATTGTACAGATGTAATTATTAGTACATGTGAACTCTACGTTGGGTTAATTTTACTCACTACAATGATTAGTAGAATTAGTAATATTTAATGAGAATACAACAGTGTTGTATTCAGTGTTGGAAATTTCCAACATAACTCCTGGGGGAGGATTCTAGGGTCGTAGTGTAATGTGTAGTACTGACACCTATCCCGAAGTTGGTATAAATATTAGTATATTAGTATGTTAGTACACACATAACGAATGTCCCGTATTTATCAAGGACATACAAGAAACTTAGGTCTTGCTAATTTCATGTCAAATGAAACATGTTATTTATAGCCTACACAAAAATTAAAGAATTGCTCTTAGTTAAGAACTATAATAGGCTTGTAGTTTCCCTTAGTGGAAACAAGTATTAAATATTGAAACATTAAATGATTAAGTCATCGGTAATCAGGAACTCTCTAAAGCTCACAATAAACTCAACAACTAGGGTCGCAGTGACATGTAATGGTGTATTACGTAGCTGCTGAATCGTAGGCAAACTCAGAATAAGTTCCTAAGAACTGATAACACTATTGTATGATTATACAGTAAAGTATTATTCGTCATTCAAGATCAAGGAGACTATGACTACAGTAAGGTCACTGTCTAGGGTCGCTGTGACTTGTAACTATTGAGTTACTAGACAATATCACGATCACCCCAAATTCAAATGAGGAAATTGATTTTAATGTGCACTGCCGTGCAGTAGTCATTCTGACTAATGGTACAACTAATTGGCTAACTAGCTAAAATACTAGAAAGGTAGAGAACTGAAAAGTTTATTCATTAAAATCAAGGAAAATTCTGAGTCGACAGTGAGATTAATAGCCTAGTCATTCTGACTTATGAGCTAATTGAATGGCAGCTCATAGGCTTGACACTGTAAACTTGTTAATACGAAATCACCTTTACATGAAATTGAGTTTATTAAATCAGTCTCTATAAGTATAGTCAACTGTAATTAATGGTGAGTACAGATTAGGCTAGTACTCAGTTGACACTAACTAAAGTCCCTAAACCTACCTAAATAAATGGTTTGAATTTCTAACCTACCTAAGTAAGGGACTAAGCTAATTGTGAGCAAAGTACTCGAATTAACATTGTGAGCAGTATTGAACTCATTAACAGGTCGAGCTATATTGAACTAGGGAACATGGTGAGCTATATTGAGCTCGTTAACAGTGCTAACAGGGTGAGTTACACTGAACTCGTCAACAGTGTTGACAGGGTGAGCTACAGTGAGCTCGTTAGCAGTGCTAACAGGGTGAGTTACAGTGAACTCGTCAACAGTGTTGACAGGGTGAGCTACAGTGAGCTCGTTAACAGTGTTAACAGGGTGAGTTCAGTGAACTCGTCAACAGTGTTGACAGGGTGAGCTACAGTGAGCTCGTTAGCAGTGCTAACAGGGTGAGCTGCAGTGAGCTCGTTAACAGGGTGAGTTCAGTGAACTCGTCAACAGGGTGAGCTGCAGTGAGCTCGTTAGCAGTGTTAACAGGGTGAGTTTAAGTGAACTCGTCAACAGTGTTGACAGGGTGAGCTACAGTGAGCTCGTTAACAAGGTTAACAGGGTGAGTTATATTGAACTCGTCAACAGTGTTGACAGGGTGAGCTGCAGTGAGCTCGTTAACAGTGTTAACAGGGTGAGCTACAGTGAGCTCAAATTAACGAGGTGGAGTATTGTCTCATTCAATTATCATAGCGAGCAGTGCTCGTGGCATGGGGAACATTAAAGCGTTCGATTGTCATGGTGAGCAATATTAAGCTCGTATGCGCATGGGGAACAAGCACTCATATTATTACGTTAATTCTAAGGTGAGCTATATTAAGCTCATGAAGCATGTTAATTAACAATGCTGATGTTTAACGATAATGCATTAAACAAAGAGAAACCTAAGATTGCTGGAAATTAAATTACTGTTACGATTAATCCTATTCAAGATAATTTGTAACATTTTCCCAACCTAAACGTTTCACGGGTTATTAGTTCTCTGTAAATTCGCTTACGTATTGGTAAGTTTGCAAGTTTGTCCGTGCTGCGCTCCTACACTAATTAAGCAGAAACGAAAGAAAAACAACTCAAACAAATTGATGCAAGTATTTATCACTAACTCTTAGTGCAGAAAACATGGTATTAAGAAGGTTTTCTTGGCAAACCTCTAGCGCAAGTATAGTGGACCAGTGGTCCTAGTGAATTTGTAATTACTGAAGTTGCTTGATGACTTCATAGTATTACTAAATTCAGGAAATGCCAGTGGCATTGAGTGCTAGATTCTCTAGCCTAACATTATTAATTACCTAGGGGATACTAGATTCTCTAGCCCAACATTACAATTTACCTAGGAAGACTGAGTGTGGTCAATTACTACTTGTCGAGAATAATTCTAGGTCTGCAGTGAATTCAATGGCTTGGTCGCTGTGACTTGTACTTGTTTGAGTACGGACCATTGGTTTTCCCTGAGAGCTATGAAACATCTCGGCGAGTATCAATTGCACTACATTCAATCTGAGTTTATTACTCAGCTGTGTTTCTCCTTTTAGCTTGCTGCTGGAGAATTGATTTACTGCTGACTAATTTATTATTGTTGGCAGGCTTAGGCTTGTTCACATTCAGAACTTTACCAGTAAGTAAGTAGCCACCTGCAGATTGGAGCATATTCATTCCCAATCGTTTAACATGTCCAGTTATGAACTGGTAATAGTAGTCGGCTCCGACTAGTACATCTACATTGTTAAGGCGGTCAGACGTTAACTTGTTGTCAGCCAACTTAATTTCACGTTCCTGCAGGAAGTGGGCTGTGTACCCCAGACCCTTAATATTTAAGTCTAAAGGTATTTGATCTACAACAATGGCTTGGACAGCCTTGGCATGACTACCTAGTCGTACAAGCGGTTGAACTACTGAGTATTCGTGGGTTCCTCGATTTATCATGAACCCTGACAAGTTTAATTTTACCTGTCTGATTGGTTGTAAATTAAGTGCCTCTGCTGCCCTTTGAGTAATGAAAGTTCTCTGGGAACCTTGATCAAATAGTCCACGTATGGTGATCTTGGCTCCTCTGTTCTTCACTTGAAGTTGGGCAGTAGGCAAGGCAGCATCCACTTGAGATGCTTGTGAAGTTACGCTGTACACATCTCGCACCTTGCAGCACTGTACTGGTGTAGATTCTCTACGTCCTATTCTAGGATTGACATAATTTGTCCTAACTAATTTGCACAGTGCAGCATGATGCTTGCCCCTTCTACACCTATTGCAGGTGTTCAGTGGGGTTTCACAGCTGTTAACATTATGTGGTTTGAGACACCTAGTACATTTATGTAACTGTTTGAGTCGTCTGACTCTTGTGTCTCTATTAGGATAATTAGTACATTTGTACAGAGAATGTTTTTGATTGCAAAACAAGCACATTCCCCATCCTGCAGATCGTTTAGGGGTTACCGGTTTAGGTAAAACAGTATTTGCAGGTTGTGATGGTTTTGCTGCTTGCATTTGCTTGTTATTTATTCTCTTGTGAGTACTTGGTGTACTCTGGGGAACCATTAAGAGGCTCTTGGGAGTGCTCTTTGGACTATTAGGTCTCTTAGGAGCACCTGTGGGGCTCTTAGGCCTCACTGATGAATCAGTGTTTGACTGAGTTTGGTTACATTGATTATTAGCACCTTTGTGCTAATAATCAATGTAACCAAACGTAATAACCCTATTTTGACTGAAAAGGGAAACAGATAGAGTTAAATGATAATTTCTGAAATACCAGTGCCTATTGATAGGAATCTATTAAAGATTATTCTTTAAGCGTTTATGGGCTGTATAATATTAATGTCCGAGAATAAACTTTCCGTCCTTCACAAAATTGGGGGTTAATACTAGAAGTATTATACTATTAAGAAGCTATTAGTTACTACTATTATAGAAGTAGATATACTATTAATATTAATTAATATTAATATTATATAGATATACTATTAAGAAGCTATTAGCTACTAGTTAAGAATACTATTAAGAAGCTATTCGCTACTAGTTAAGAATACTACTAAGAAACATTAGATAAATTGATTAATGGTAAAAAGATTATATGTTGATTAATCAAGCAATTATTCTCATTTGACTTTTATGAGGTTAACATATTACGTTAAGTATCTCAAATCAAATAAACTAAATCTCTTCGACTGATCTATAATTTTCTCAATTAAAGAAATAATAGAAAAGATTTCACCTGCTTAGCTGTAATAGTGAACGGAGAGGTAGAGGTGCAATGGCGTCGTCTGCTACTTGCGGCAACACGTGAGTTCAAGCATGGCGTGGGAACATGATGGTCACGACCGCTTACAACACATGCTGAAATTTCAACTAAATATACTAATTGGTTACACCTACTATATAATATCCTCACTATGCCTTAAAAGGAATAAATTTCATTCCTTATGGACGTACTTATTGTTTGGGGAGGTCGCGTAGCATAACGATGGACAGTGCACAGTAAAATGATATACCTAAAGATCTCACGATATAACAAATATTAGGGCACTTAACCTGCTGGTTGTCCTCCGTAGCAATTCCAGATTGCTACTGGAGCAATTACACGCTCCTAGGCCGATTAAATGCAAGGGCCTACCGTAGTATTGATGGAAATTGACTCTCCCGGGACGCACGATGCCATTGTTGGAGTCTCTAGCAAAGCAGCATCGCGAATGGCGGCGTCTCTCCGCCCTCCCTCATCTTGTCGCTCACATTCACAACAGAAATTACTAATCACGGATAATTCTTTTCCGAGTAATTACTGATGTAATGCATTAATGAGAACCAGGTTGCAATTATAGGGAATTAAATAATATTATATTCTCGTGAACCCTTACACTGTTCAGGGGTCCCTGGGGACATTTACACCTCTGTGCGGAAGAAAAAAAATTCAAATTTTTTTTCGTCTTCTAAACATGTTAATTTGTGTCCCCTGAGCACGGGGAAAACAAATCGTAGGTGACATATTTTAGGCGCAATTGACCGTGGAAGTCTGGGAAAAGTGGGCATTGACAGAGTGGTCGTCAGACCCGGTCAGCGTCACCCGCGCTGACAGGTGGGAGTTGCCTCAAAGATATTATTACCTAATTATTTCAATGTCTCCGATTGATTTTTTCTTAGTTTTTTGGCAGTAATATTATTCAATAGTGTGTATTGTAATATATTTATATAATAAAAGTGGTGAATAATCGCTATACTCAAAAGTATGATGTGCATATTAGTGATTCAATTATTATGTTTATAAAACAATAAACAAATAGTTTTGCTGCTATTACACTCTATACACAGGTTATATATAAGTATCTGCATGTTTTGGTCACCATAACGAACCACTAAGTTAATATTGAGAGTCGAAAAGCAACGAAGAGTTACCGCCACACACCAGCCAGCCACTCGCTACCACTCCCTCAACACATGCACTAAACTTTCTTCCTGTGGGACATTTGGGGCTTGACTCTAATTATTTAAATATTAATATAGTAAAATAAATTACGAAGGACCACCCGCTTTTATAGTAAAGAGGGAAACTGAGAAATTATGATCATTAGATAATTCCTAGATGAACCAGTAACTATGGATAAAATACTAGAGAATATGATCACTGAAATAATTAATGGGCTGTATAATTAAATGAATCAAACCTCAAACACCTACATTGGGGGGTTATTACTGGAACTCAGTACGTCCAGGAACTAGTGTGGTTCGTTCACTAATCCAATGTATAATAATCTAATCCTTTGAATACTTATGAAATCATTATCGTTATCATGAATGAGAACATAGATTATGAACATAAATAATAATAATCATAATAAACACATGTTAATCCAATGAAGAGAGTTCTGCATGTAAAAGAGTACATATAATAAATTAGAGGAATACAAAGGAATCTTAGCTTAATAACGATTCCTTAGAAGTTAGTCACGACGCTTCCTCTGATTCTCCTGGACTCGTCATGGAACACTAGGAGTTGATTAACATGGGAAATGGCAGCTCGGAGAATTCTTCACGCACGCTGCAAAACAAATGTTTCCAGTAGCAACAAATTAAACTACTGTATTTCTATGCTCAATAAATTAATATTAATGGTAAGAGAAGGATAATGACCTGTGATTGTTGGTTGTTATACGTCGTCACGACAAGCTACCCAGCTATAAGTCTACACCCTATCAGATGCATCAAATAAGGATAAGATACTTAGCTAATATGGGCACTGTGTAAGTTTAGGCTTGCCGAAATTCGCGTCCCAGGCTCTGGTCTAGCCTATCCTGGATACTGACGCGCTTCACTGGCCGGTCACGTGGAGTCACAAAGAACCAAATTTAACAGGTTCCGTGAATGACACTGACACCAGGTGAAGGTATTGTCTGCGAGGTTCTTCACGCCTCACAGTGGCGACTTTCTTCTGGAGAATTGATAGCGTTTACCCTGATGGCTGGGTAATGGCGTCTCCTCGTGAGCACCACGTGAACAGGTCCACTCGTTAGCGTTTCAACACGTGCACTGGCGTCTCTTTTCGCCGCGTCCCGCGTTTATTAACCAAATTATTTATTATGGATATTATCATTTCTCGCGGTTGTGCTTGAAATGCTCGGGTAAGGACGGGTTTATTATTTGGAAGAGTTAAATATTATTATTTGCCAGTTCCATGATAGTAAACGAACAATGGAGAAGAATTAATGTCTCTCTAGGGCATTCACGCGTGACGTTAATTTTATTACTAGATAACAGCTATAACTATAAACGCTCTATTTGGCTTTAGTTGGAGATCAGTTTATCTGTAATTAATTATCACACAGAACGCCGTTGTTTATAGAGAATCGAATTCAATTCTCAGGCACATTGGATATAAATGTGTTTATTACAATGAAATCTGACGCAATACTGGCGTCGGGTGACGTAAGAATTCTAGCCTATTGTACAGATGTAATTATTAGTACATGTGAACTCTACGTTGGGTTAATTTTACTCACTACAATGATTAGTAGAATTAGTAATATTTAATGAGAATACAACAGTGTTGTATTCAGTGTTGGAAATTTCCAACATAACTCCTGGGGGAGGATTCTAGGGTCGTAGTGTAATGTGTAGTACTGACACCTATCCCGAAGTTGGTATAAATATTAGTATATTAGTATGTTAGTACACACATAACGAATGTCCCGTATTTATCAAGGACATACAAGAAACTTAGGTCTTGCTAATTTCATGTCAAATGAAACATGTTATTTATAGCCTACACAAAAATTAAAGAATTGCTCTTAGTTAAGAACTATAATAGGCTTGTAGTTTCCCTTAGTGGAAACAAGTATTAAATATTGAAACATTAAATGATTAAGTCATCGGTAATCAGGAACTCTCTAAAGCTCACAATAAACTCAACAACTAGGGTCGCAGTGACATGTAATGGTGTATTACGTAGCTGCTGAATCGTAGGCAAACTCAGAATAAGTTCCTAAGAACTGATAACACTATTGTATGATTATACAGTAAAGTATTATTCGTCATTCAAGATCAAGGAGACTATGACTACAGTAAGGTCACTGTCTAGGGTCGCTGTGACTTGTAACTATTGAGTTACTAGACAATATCACGATCACCCCAAATTCAAATGAGGAAATTGATTTTAATGTGCACTGCCGTGCAGTAGTCATTCTGACTGATGGTACAACTAATTGGCTAACTAGCTAAAATACTAGAAAGGTAGAGAACTGAAAAGTTTATTCATTAAAATCAAGGAAAATTCTGAGTCGACAGTGAGATTAATAGCCTAGTCATTCTGACTTATGAGCTAATTGAATGGCAGCTCATAGGCTTGACACTGTAAACTTGTTAATACGAAATCACCTTTACATGAAATTGAGTTTATTAAATCAGTCTCTATAAGTATAGTCAACTGTAATTAATGGTGAGTACAGATTAGGCTAGTACTCAGTTGACACTAACTAAAGTCCCTAAACCTACCTAAATAAATGGTTTGAATTTCTAACCTACCTAAGTAAGGGACTAAGCTAATTGTGAGCAAAGTACTCGAATTAACATTGTGAGCAGTATTGAACTCATTAACAGGTCGAGCTATATTGAACTAGGGAACATGGTGAGCTATATTGAGCTCGTTAACAGTGCTAACAGGGTGAGTTACATTGAACTCGTCAACAGTGTTGACAGGGTGAGCTACAGTGAGCTCGTTAGCAGTGCTAACAGGGTGAGTTACAGTGAACTCGTCAACAGTGTTGACAGGGTGAGCTACAGTGAGCTCGTTAACAGTGTTAACAGGGTGAGTTCAGTGAACTCGTCAACAGTGTTGACAGGGTGAGCTACAGTGAGCTCGTTAGCAGTGCTAACAGGGTGAGCTGCAGTGAGCTCGTTAACAGGGTGAGTTCAGTGAACTCGTCAACAGGGTGAGCTGCAGTGAGCTCGTTAGCAGTGTTAACAGGGTGAGTTCAGTGAACTCGTCAACAGTGTTGACAGGGTGAGCTACAGTGAGCTCGTTAACAAGGTTAACAGGGTGAGTTATATTGAACTCGTCTGTGGGAACCGACCTGTGAGATTTATATTTATTTAATTTATATGAATTTATATTTACGTTAATTTATATACTTCGATAGCAATTTGTATAATGTTAAGTGGACTGTATTTCTGCAATAATCTCATAATCTCACAAATCGATCCTCTACACATTAGGGGGGGTTTATATTTTGAATATGTATGCAGCCAATCAAACTACAATAACTACATACATTGAAAAGGTTCCTTATCTTATAGTACAGCAGGTTAGTCCACCAGGTATAACTAGGGTGTAGACACCAAATTATCCTCTTTGAGGTAGCTTCCATCACCCAGTAACTGGTGCACATAATCTTGCATCCTCGTCTTGACCTGTCAAAAGTGCGCTAGCTGTGAAGCCAGAATCCTATATATGACAAGTATTTCAGAGAAACTGTACATGGAACATTGAAGACCTGGCTTAATTACCTTTAGTTTGAGGCTTCCACGTGATCTAACCGGGTCACCCTATATCCTGACATTAATGGCCATAAATGAATGATAAACGGGTTTCGGATAGACTTAACTTGAATTGTAGACATCGTGTTGGAGATGGTACCTTTGGTTTCCATAACACTACGTCCAAGTAAAATTAACAGGAGCCGTATTTGCTCCCGTGTGAGCCTCTGGTCTCAATATAAACAATGGCTGCATCTAACACTCCATTCTATTGACGTCTGGCCGACATTGTCCAGATATGATAGGAGCTGGTTTGCTCCACACGTCTCGGAGGTGACACAACAATGGCTGCCCTCCTTCCTCCCTGACGCCTGGCCTACTTTGTCCAGATTTCAGAAAGTGATAGAAGGGTCACATTTACTCTACTTTAATATTGATAATTAAGTTAATTTATATAAGATGTTTTTATGATGGTAAAGTCCAAAGACTAATGTATTTAAGAATAATTCCCAGCAAAATAGCTGGTGAATTATAATAGTATGTGGTGATGATATCCCGTTTTCTTTAGATGGTAATTCCACTACAAGTTACGTTTTCTATGGGTAACTTGTTGGTAATACAGCAGAAATTATTATCTGTCTGTATGATATATTAAATGGTGTCGGATTTTCCGACATAATTCCCCAGGGGGCTGCTCACGGGTCGAAGTCCTAATTAGAACAGACGAACACCGATACTCCTCCTTCGAATTATTAGATTAATTTGATGTTAGTAGTTAGTAATCACACATTTGTGTGTCTGTTCGTACAGGACGGATGTCCCGTACTAGAGTTGTAGGGGTTAGAAGTCTAATGCGATTTCATTTCCCTGTCAACTCTTGAAAGGCTAATATTCAAGCCTTATTACTTATTATTTAACCCAGAAGACTGGATGTGATCAAGTACTACAGTCAAGTATGATTCAGGGACTGCAGTGAGATCAGTGACATTAGATATAACTTGAAGTTTCTTCAGGTAACTGGTCACTGATATATAAACACTGAGGCCCATGGAATACATCTTGATTAAATAATAAATGTATCAAATCAGTCATCAGATTTATTAGGGTTTAATTTAGTTAATTGATTCAGAAGATTGAATAGCTCGTCATTAAAGTAAAGTATGGTTCTGAGACTGCAGTGGGTTCAGTGACATTGGTCGCAGTGACTTGTAGCTGTTTTAGGCTACTGTTCACTGATTTGCCACTGAGGCCTCATGAACTCATCTTCAGCTTCAAATGATGATACTAACATCAACCTCTGTTGGTATAGTCAGCTGTAATCTCCTTAGTATAATGCTACTGGAGAAATATAATCAGCTGACAAATTTAGATTTCTATTGGTATTGTTTATCTGCAGGCATAGGTCTCCTCAGGCTTGATACTGGGCCTGAGAGTAATTTACCTCCTGCAGAGTTTAACATGGTTATACCCTGATACTTAGTAGGGCTACCAATGAATTGATGGTAGTAGTCTGTCCCCACAAGGACAGCCATTTGGCATTTGATTTGCTCAAATTTACCTGCAGCTGCTTGATAATAGCTTTCCAGGTCAGCATAATCAACTGTTGATTGTTGTGACAAATCTTCACATTTCTTGATCTGTCTTGTTAAGTGGCCTTTAAGACCTGCAAGGGTTCTTTTCATTCTCCCTGCATTATCCATACTGGCTCGTTGGTGAAGCCTTGTGGGACTTGTACTTGGGCTGCTCATAATACTGAACAAACACTAATGGTAGCCTAGGGTAAATTCTGAACTCACTAGGCAATAATCCTACCTCTACTAGAGGTTAGCACTTAAAATTAATACACATTATATATATATATACAATCATACACACTAATGATTTGAGTGATAAACCAGTGTCACTGGAAGTACCTTTAGGTTAGCTCTTCTATATCACCCTAGGATGGTAGAGACACTAATTAATCACTCAAAGGTGTAATGATCATAAGTAAATTATTATATATACAACTCAATTCGAGTTGATAAAATTACACCCAAAATAGGGTCTGGACCATTCATTAATGGTGTTAGGTTATTCAATATAGTACAACTGACTATGGTAATAATGGGACTAGGATGAACGATAATAGTTCAACTAGTCAATGGTTAATATCCTACCCTGTTGTGGGTTGGCAATTAGTAAATATTATACTGTGAACACTAGTGCAATATATATTAAATAATTCTCTATTTGGAGAAATAATATACACAATTATTGATAATAGCCTCTTAATTAGCCTCTATGAAACTTCTAATATTATCAAGAAGTATTAAATATTATTAGTGACCTCGCGAAATAAAGTCCACAAAAGTCGTAGATAATCTCTCGCGAAATGTAACACCACGAAATCCGTGAACAATATCGCGAAGACACAGCCACTAATTTGGCTGGATTCTATATTAGCGCTGTCATTTCACGAAATAACACGCCACCAAATATCTGTGGGTGTGCATGAAACCGCTGACGAAGCTGAACTGGGCTGAGGGAGGCTCCTGAGCTCCCTCGAGGCTACGCTGCCGTCTTGACTGCTGGCTTTGTTTAAATAACACTGCACTAGTATATTTAATGAATCCACTGGTTAACTGGTTCATCCGGTACTAAGATGACCAAATGTGGGTTCATAGGACCGAATATTCCGGTTCCGAAGGTCCAAATAATTCGGTTTCGAAGGACCAAATAATGTGGGAACCGACCTGTGAGATTTATATTTATTTAATTTATATGAATTTATATTTACGTTAATTTATATACTTCGATAGCAATTTGTATAATGTTAAGTGGACTGTATTTCTGCAATAATCTCATAATCTCACAAATCGATCCTCTACACATTAGGGGGGGTTTATATTTTGAATATGTATGCAGCCAATCAAACTACAATAACTACATACATTGAAAAGGTTCCTTATCTTATAGTACAGCAGGTTAGTCCACCAGGTATAACTAGGGTGTAGACACCAAATTATCCTCTTTGAGGTAGCTTCCATCACCCAGTAACTGGTGCACATAATCTTGCATCCTCGTCTTGACCTGTCAAAAGTGCGCTAGCTGTGAAGCCAGAATCCTATATATGACAAGTATTTCAGAGAAACTGTACATGGAACATTGAAGACCTGGCTTAATTACCTTTAGTTTGAGGCTTCCACGTGATCTAACCGGGTCACCCTATATCCTGACATTAATGGCCATAAATGAATGATAAACGGGTTTCGGATAGACTTAACTTGAATTGTAGACATCGTGTTGGAGATGGTACCTTTGGTTTCCATAACACTACGTCCAAGTAAAATTAACAGGAGCCGTATTTGCTCCCGTGTGAGCCTCTGGTCTCAATATAAACAATGGCTGCATCTAACACTCCATTCTATTGACGTCTGGCCGACATTGTCCAGATATGATAGGAGCTGGTTTGCTCCACACGTCTCGGAGGTGACACAACAATGGCTGCCCTCCTTCCTCCCTGACGCCTGGCCTACTTTGTCCAGATTTCAGAAAGTGATAGAAGGGTCACATTTACTCTACTTTAATATTGATAATTAAGTTAATTTATATAAGATGTTTTTATGATGGTAAAGTCCAAAGACTAATGTATTTAAGAATAATTCCCAGCAAAATAGCTGGTGAATTATAATAGTATGTGGTGATGATATCCCGTTTTCTTTAGATGGTAATTCCACTACAAGTTACGTTTTCTATGGGTAACTTGTTGGTAATACAGCAGAAATTATTATCTGTCTGTATGATATATTAAATGGTGTCGGATTTTCCGACATAATTCCCCAGGGGGCTGCTCACGGGTCGAAGTCCTAATTAGAACAGACGAACACCGATACTCCTCCTTCGAATTATTAGATTAATTTGATGTTAGTAGTTAGTAATCACACATTTGTGTGTCTGTTCGTACAGGACGGATGTCCCGTACTAGAGTTGTAGGGGTTAGAAGTCTAATGCGATTTCATTTCCCTGTCAACTCTTGAAAGGCTAATATTCAAGCCTTATTACTTATTATTTAACCCAGAAGACTGGATGTGATCAAGTACTACAGTCAAGTATGATTCAGGGACTGCAGTGAGATCAGTGACATTAGATATAACTTGAAGTTTCTTCAGGTAACTGGTCACTGATATATAAACACTGAGGCCCATGGAATACATCTTGATTAAATAATAAATGTATCAAATCAGTCATCAGATTTATTAGGGTTTAATTTAGTTAATTGATTCAGAAGATTGAATAGCTCGTCATTAAAGTAAAGTATGGTTCTGAGACTGCAGTGGGTTCAGTGACATTGGTCGCAGTGACTTGTAGCTGTTTTAGGCTACTGTTCACTGATTTGCCACTGAGGCCTCATGAACTCATCTTCAGCTTCAAATGATGATACTAACATCAACCTCTGTTGGTATAGTCAGCTGTAATCTCCTTAGTATAATGCTACTGGAGAAATATAATCAGCTGACAAATTTAGATTTCTATTGGTATTGTTTATCTGCAGGCATAGGTCTCCTCAGGCTTGATACTGGGCCTGAGAGTAATTTACCTCCTGCAGAGTTTAACATGGTTATACCCTGATACTTAGTAGGGCTACCAATGAATTGATGGTAGTAGTCTGTCCCACAAGGACAGCCATTTGGCATTTGATTTGCTCAAATTTACCTGCAGCTGCTTGATAATAGCTTTCCAGGTCAGCATAATCAACTGTTGATTGTTGTGACAAATCTTCACATTTCTTGATCTGTCTTGTTAAGTGGCCTTTAAGACCTGCAAGGGTTCTTTTCATTCTCCCTGCATTATCCATACTGGCTCGTTGGTGAAGCCTTGTGGGACTTGTACTTGGGCTGCTCATAATACTGAACAAACACTAATGGTAGCCTAGGGTAAATTCTGAACTCACTAGGCAATAATCCTACCTCTACTAGAGGTTAGCACTTAAAATTAATACACATTATATATATATATACAATCATACACACTAATGATTTGAGTGATAAACCAGTGTCACTGGAAGTACCTTAGGTTAGCTCTTCTATATCACCCTAGGATGGTAGAGACACTAATTAATCACTCAAAGGTGTAATGATCATAAGTAAATTATTATATATACAACTCAATTCGAGTTGATAAAATTACACCCAAAATAGGGTCTGGACCATTCATTAATGGTGTTAGGTTATTCAATATAGTACAACTGACTATGGTAATAATGGGACTAGGATGAACGATAATAGTTCAACTAGTCAATGGTTAATATCCTACCCTGTTGTGGGTTGGCAATTAGTAAATATTATACTGTGAACACTAGTGCAATATATATTAAATAATTCTCTATTTGGAGAAATAATATACACAATTATTGATAATAGCCTCTATGAAACTTCTAATATTATCAAGAAGTATTAAATATTATTAGTGACCTCGCGAAATAAAGTCCACAAAAGTCGTAGATAATCTCTCGCGAAATGTAACACCACGAAATCCGTGAACAATATCGCGAAGACACAGCCACTAATTTGGCTGGATTCTATATTAGCGCTGTCATTTCACGAAATAACACGCCACCAAATATCTGTGGGTGTGCATGAAACCGCTGACGAAGCTGAACTGGGCTGAGGGAGGCTCCTGAGCTCCCTCGAGGCTACGCTGCCGTCTTGACTGCTGGCTTTGTTTAAATAACACTGCACTAGTATATTTAATGAATCCACTGGTTAACTGGTTCATCCGGTACTAAGATGACCAAATGTGGGTTCATAGGACCGAATATTCCGGTTCCGAAGGTCCAAATAATTCGGTTTCGAAGGACCAAATAATGTGGGAACCGACCTGTGAGATTTATATTTATTTAATTTATATGAATTTATATTTACGTTAATTTATATACTTCGATAGCAATTTGTATAATGTTAAGTGGACTGTATTTCTGCAATAATCTCATAATCTCACAAATCGATCCTCTACACATTAGGGGGGGTTTATATTTTGAATATGTATGCAGCCAATCAAACTACAATAACTACATACATTGAAAAGGTTCCTTATCTTATAGTACAGCAGGTTAGTCCACCAGGTATAACTAGGGTGTAGACACCAAATTATCCTCTTTGAGGTAGCTTCCATCACCAGTAACTGGTGCACATAATCTTGCATCCTCGTCTTGACCTGTCAAAAGTGCGCTAGCTGTGAAGCCAGAATCCTATATATGACAAGTATTTCAGAGAAACTGTACATGGAACATTGAAGACCTGGCTTAATTACCTTTAGTTTGAGGCTTCCACGTGATCTAACCGGGTCACCCTATATCCTGACATTAATGGCCATAAATGAATGATAAACGGGTTTCGGATAGACTTAACTTGAATTGTAGACATCGTGTTGGAGATGGTACCTTTGGTTTCCATAACACTACGTCCAAGTAAAATTAACAGGAGCCGTATTTGCTCCCGTGTGAGCCTCTGGTCTCAATATAAACAATGGCTGCATCTAACACTCCATTCTATTGACGTCTGGCCGACATTGTCCAGATATGATAGGAGCTGGTTTGCTCCACACGTCTCGGAGGTGACACAACAATGGCTGCCCTCCTTCCTCCCTGACGCCTGGCCTACTTTGTCCAGATTTCAGAAAGTGATAGAAGGGTCAACATTTACTCTACTTTAATATTGATAATTAAGTTAATTTATATAAGATGTTTTATGATGGTAAAGTCCAAAGACTAATGTATTTAAGAATAATTCCCAGCAAAATAGCTGGTGAATTATAATAGTATGTGGTGATGATATCCCGTTTTCTTTAGATGGTAATTCCACTACAAGTTACGTTTTCAATGGGTAACTTGTTGGTAATACAGCAGAAATTATTATCTGTCTGTATGATATATTAAATGGTGTCGGATTTTCCGACATCGTCAACAGTGTTGACAGGGTGAGCTGCAGTGAGCTCGTTAACAGTGTTAACAGGGTGAGCTACAGTGAGCTCAAATTAACGAGGTGGAGTATTGTCTCATTCAATTATCATAGCGAGCAGTGCTCGTGGCATGGGGAACATTAAAGCGTTCGATTGTCATGGTGAGCAATATTAAGCTCGTATGCGCATGGGGAACAAGCACTCATATTATTACGTTAATTCTAAGGTGAGCTATATTAAGCTCATGAAGCATGTTAATTAACAATGCTGATGTTTAACGATAATGCATTAAACAAAGAGAAACCTAAGATTGCTGGAAATTAAATTACTGTTACGATTAATCCTATTCAAGATAATTTGTAACATTTTCCCAACCTAAACGTTTCACGGGTTATTAGTTCTCTGTAAATTCGCTTACGTATTGGTAAGTTTGCAAGTTTGTCCGTGCTGGGCTCCTACACTAATTAAGCAGAAACGAAAGAAAAACAACTCAAACAAATTGATGCAAGTATTTATCACTAACTCTTAGTGCAGAAAACATGGTATTAAGAAGGTTTTCTTGGCAAACCTCTAGCGCAAGTATAGTGGACCAGTGGTCCTAGTGAATTTGTAATTACTGAAGTTGCTTGATGACTTCATAGTATTACTAAATTCAGGAAATGCCAGTGGCATTGAGTGCTAGATTCTCTAGCCTAACATTATTAATTACCTAGGGGATACTAGATTCTCTAGCCCAACATTACAATTTACCTAGGAAGACTGAGTGTGGTCAATTACTACTTGTCGAGAATAATTCTAGGTCTGCAGTGAATTCAATGGCTTGGTCGCTGTGACTTGTACTTGTTTGAGTACGGACCATTGGTTTTCCCTGAGAGCTATGAAACATCTCGGCGAGTATCAATTGCACTACATTCAATCTGAGTTTATTACTCAGCTGTGTTTCTCCTTTTAGCTTGCTGCTGGAGAATTGATTTACTGCTGACTAATTTATTATTGTTGGCAGGCTTAGGCTTGTTCACATTCAGAACTTTACCAGTAAGTAAGTAGCCACCTGCAGATTGGAGCATATTCATTCCCAATCGTTTAACATGTCCAGTTATGAACTGGTAATAGTAGTCGGCTCCGACTAGTACATCTACATTGTTAAGGCGGTCAGACGTTAACTTGTTGTCAGCCAACTTAATTTCACGTTCCTGCAGGAAGTGGGCTGTGTACCCCAGACCCTTAATATTTAAGTCTAAAGGTATTTGATCTACAACAATGGCTTGGACAGCCTTGGCATGACTACCTAGTCGTACAAGCGGTTGAACTACTGAGTATTCGTGGGTTCCTCGATTTATCATGAACCCTGACAAGTTTAATTTTACCTGTCTGATTGGTTGTAAATTAAGTGCCTCTGCTGCCCTTTGAGTAATGAAAGTTCTCTGGGAACCTTGATCAAATAGTCCACGTATGGTGATCTTGGCTCCTCTGTTCTTCACTTGAAGTTGGGCAGTAGGCAAGGCAGCATCCACTTGAGATGCTTGTGAAGTTACGCTGTACACATCTCGCACCTTGCAGCACTGTACTGGTGTAGATTCTCTACGTCCTATTCTAGGATTGACATAATTTGTCCTAACTAATTTGCACAGTGCAGCATGATGCTTGCCCCTTCTACACCTATTGCAGGTGTTCAGTGGGGTTTCACAGCTGTTAACATTATGTGGTTTGAGACACCTAGTACATTTATGTAACTGTTTGAGTCGTCTGACTCTTGTGTCTCTATTAGGATAATTAGTACATTTGTACAGAGAATGTTTTTGATTGCAAAACAAGCACATTCCCCATCCTGCAGATCGTTTAGGGGTTACCGGTTTAGGTAAAACAGTATTTGCAGGTTGTGATGGTTTTGCTGCTTGCATTTGCTTGTTATTTATTCTCTTGTGAGTACTTGGTGTACTCTGGGGAACCATTAAGAGGCTCTTGGGAGTGCTCTTTGGACTATTAGGTCTCTTAGGAGCACCTGTGGGGCTCTTAGGCCTCACTGATGAATCAGTGTTTGACTGAGTTTGGTTACATTGATTATTAGCACCTTTGTTACCTAGTGACAGTGTCACTTTAGGAGTTTCAGGTAAGGAAACTGATGTAGGTACAGTTTTGGTGTATTCAGATTTAGCATTAATTGCCTGGTCTGCTGTATGATTGCTCATATTGCGCAAACCTGTGAATATATCCTGCATTGACAGGGTATTACCATTCTGGTATACATATAATTTATTAAGTGTGTCACCAGACAATTTTCTCTGGATGATAATTTTAGTCATCCACTCAGTAGTTGGGTGATCCACCTCTTTACTGAAAGAATTTATCAGTGACTCAAGCTGGAAACTAAAGGCTTGTAAAGAGTCAACTGATTGTTCTGGTGAAGATAGATTTAATAATTGGTGCACAAGGTTTATAATAGTCTTCTCATTGTTAGCACTTACTTTAGAAGGCTGTTGTGAGCAATTGTGACCATTACTTGTGTTGCTTAAGGCTTCTTGCTTAGCCTCAGATTTAATTATAGCTTCAACTGCTGCTGCAGCATTAGCTTTATCATTTTCTGGTTCAGATTCACTGATTATTACAGCTTCACTTGTTTCATCTGCAGCTTCACTTGTTTCTCTGGGTTCTTGTGACAAGCTAGTTAATTCAGTAGCTTTATGTATTGAACTTATAGAATCCAGGGAACATTGAGAAGAGCTGTCTGAAATTTG